>NC_086190.1:17938750-18253125 GCF_023053635.1 Elgaria multicarinata webbii | reverse complement strand
TTAAATGGACCGATCAAAACGTGCATCGGAGAGCTAAATACTAGTAAAATCACAGCCCCCCCCTTCTTGCGGACCTCTTGGAAGGGTCCGAATGGGTCCTCGGAGAAGCAGGAGGCAGGATCAGACAGCCTGATCCTGGTTCAGGACACTTGTAGACGCCTCTCCATTTCTAGAGCGCTTTACCATGTTGAGTGGGAAGTCCTGGGCTTCTGTTATTTTGTTTCTTAAAAAAGACACAAATGTGAAACTTGTTTCACTGATCTATGGATTGTGGCCTGAGCAATGACTAAGCTGCCCAATACCTATCGGGAGAGGACCGCCCCGGTCTTTTGTCTTTTTTTGAATTGTTCACGGTCTGTATTAGCTGAAAACTCGCATGCTCCTAAACCAGAAGCTTCACCCTTTAAAAAAGAAAAGAAAACCTGTATAAAACGTTGGCTTAATGACTTTCCGAACACGTGAAGTGGCTGCTATACCATCCACTGGCCCATCTAATACTGTCGATTATAGGTCTCCAGGAGTGCAAGGAAGGAAAGGAACCTCTCGTGCAAGCACTGAGTCATTACTGACTCTTGGAGGGACGCCAGCTTTTACTGACGTTTTCTTGGCAGGCCTTATAGCGGGGTGGTTCGCCGTTGCCTTCCCCGGCCGTGATTACCTTTCCCCCAGCTAGCTGGGTACTCCTTTTACCGACCTCGGAAGGATGGAAGGCTGAGTCGACCTGAGCCGGCTGCCTGAGAACCA
Source organism: Elgaria multicarinata webbii (assembly GCF_023053635.1). Taxonomy (NCBI): domain Eukaryota; kingdom Metazoa; phylum Chordata; class Lepidosauria; order Squamata; family Anguidae; genus Elgaria; species Elgaria multicarinata. The sequence goes on along the minus strand of NC_086190.1, from coordinate 18,252,381 downwards.
GCTTCCACTGGGATCGAACTCAGGCCGTGGGAGAGTTTCGGCTGCAGTTACTGCCGCTTACCACCCTGCGCCACATGAGGCTCCCCAGGAGTGCGAGCTGGAATGAAACATGTGCATGCTGTGGGTCCTCCCATAAAACTCTGAGTGAGCTCTACTCCGCTCGTTCCTGGTGTGGGTGGGATTTAGACTGCCCAACACTGCTGTTTGGCTAAACAAAACTAAAGCGCCCCTGCCCATTAAACAAGTCCGTGCGGTGATCTAGCTTGTGGGTTTGTGTGTGTCGTTCGTCCTCTTCAATGAGAGCAGCCTCGCTTAAGCCTCTTTGGGAAAGTCGTGTTAAAGCCTCCAGTTCTCACTTGCTCCGATCTTGAGAAGCCTAATAAAGCTGAGATCTTAATTACTCCTTCACCGGGGATCAAAAGATGACTTTGGAAGCAGCCAAAACCCTTTGATATGCCCAGATGCAAATTAGGGGAGGGAAAAAAAAAGAAAACCGTTGGGAAACAGCTGACATTAAGTCAAGGTACGTTGCTGCAGCAATTCGGGGGTGGGTGGGAATACCGCCACATCCTAGGGCTCAGGACGCATTCAGATACGGGGCCCATACTGAGGATGAAGAATATTCTGGAAGCCCACCAAGGAAAACAAACTTTCCAGGGGGATTAAAACATCAAGATTAACAAGGCTGGGCTTGAATGTGACTTGGGCAGTTGAGACCACTCTGCGCATGCTCCCGCTTGCTCATGCCGGAAAGCTTCCAGGTAGAACACACACACCCAATTCTCCCCATCTATAGTCCTAAACAATTGTCACGCTTTTCGACTAAGGGAAGGGGTCCCATTTGATTTTAAACCTGCTATCTCAAAAGTTGTGTGTCCACTCTGTCCCTTTTAAGCGTGGTTTTACATCGGTTTGGTTCAGATAAATAGCACGGGAGCTGTGCTTGCTAGATCAAAGCAGAGTAACACCACGTTTTTTTGGGGGGGGGTCCTTGGCCACTCACAAGTTATGAAGCATGTTGAATCTGAGCAGTGATATAGGTCAGTTGTATGGACTAGCAAGCAAACCTCACACGTAAGCTATTGAGTTCATCCGTTACCAAGAGCTGAGCTTGCTAAATCAAACCTCTATGGAGATGCAATACATTTGCAAAGGTCGACCGAGGCAGTTCTGGCTACACCTTAAGATTTGGGCAATGTGGCTTCTCCAGCTCAGGAAAGTGTCTTAGGGTGCAATCCTATGCACGTTGGGACAGGAAAACTCCTACAAACACCCATCAAGCCTTTTCTCCCCTGTGCAAACATGCATCCGATTGCATTCCAAACTGCTTATTGGTGCCTTTGACAGCAAACTCAGCCAGAACAGATAGCAGGTCAGAAAGTACAGGGCGATACACCCTGACAAGACTAGAAGTATGACATCATGAAACATAGAATCATAGAATAGCAGAGTTGGAAGGGGCCTACAAGGCCATCGAGTCCAACCCCCTGCTCAATGCAGGAATCCACCCAAAAGCATCCCCGACAGATGCTTGTCCAGCTGCCTCTTGAAGGCCTCTAGTGTGGGAGAGCCCACAACCTCCCTAGGTCACTGGTTCCATTGTCGTACCGCTCTAACAGTCAGGAAGCTTTTCCTGATGTCCAGCCGGAATCTGGCTTCCTTTAACTTGAGCCCGTTCTTCCGTGTCCTGCACTCTGGGAGGATCGAGAAGAGATCCTGGCCCTTCTCTGTGTGACAACCTTTCAAGTATTTGAAGAGTGCTCTCATGTCTCCCCTCCATCTTCTCTTCTCCAGGCTAAACAGGCCCAGTTCTTTCAGTCTCTCCTCATAGGGTTTTGTTTCCAGACCCCTCATCATCCTGGTTGCCCTCCTCTGAACACATGAAACATCACAAATGTTTCCTGAGTTTAGGACTGCCGTCTGAGTCAAAGTATTAAAACATCTAGGTGTTTCCTTGATCCGGCACTAGAGATTTCAAAGTGATTGGCGGAACCTCATGGTACAATTGGCATTTATTACATTGATATCCTGCCTTTCCCCGCCTCTTGTAAGGGACCCAATTCTGCTTAACTCCATTTTTTATCCTGCCAACCATGCTGTGAGGTGAGGTAGGCTGAGAATCGATGCCCCAAAATCTCCCAGTGAGTTTCAGGGCCGGGGTGGGAAGGACTAGAACCCCAATTTCCCCAGGCCAACCCTCTAACCACTGCACCACACTACATTGGCTCTCATATTGTCCTCTTGTATAGCTTTGGCTTATTTCAACTGGGGTTACAGTGGAGAACGCTTCGATCTCTGGGTTCTGGATTTTAACAGTTTGAAGGCGCTGCCACATCAGAACCTCATCTACCTGTCCCTTCTGCCCACCTTGTCTTTAGAAGGAAGAGGGTATTTGTAACACCTTTTACATACTAATTAAGGCAGGAATGTGGGACTAGAGCGAAGGCCGACCCTCCTGGGAGGGAGAGAAGCCCCCTTAAAATCCCTTAAGAGCCGAGGAAAACAGGTCTTATATAATCATCCTTTTTTTTTTTTTAATCTCCCACACCCTACAGGATAATGGGAGAGCACTTCAGAACAGAACACATGGAAATCCAGGAGTGATCAGTCATCATCCACACCTACACCCTTCCTCGGGGCTTCCTAAGAGCAAAAAGACAGTGTGTGGGGGTTGTTTTCCACGTTATTAGACATGAGAGTTATGTAGACACTTGTGTTTGTTTTACTTCCATTCGTGTTGGTTAGCATATTCTCATCAGCAGAAATGTCAGAGTCACACCAAGCTAGGGAGGACTAGTTGGAGAGACAGACAGAGACACACACACACAGAGAGAGAGAGAGAGAGAGATCTATGAAGAACTGAAGAAACAGAGGATTGTTATTTTTGGCGGAGATTGCGGGTCTTGTACAAACAGAGACGCCGAAGCGATAAATGCCGTCCAACACCTTGTTAACGTTTTATAAGGGAGGGTTAATGAGACATTTCAGACACAACGACAAGTTGTCAGGAAGGAAGAAACCCGCCGGGGTTGGCAACGTTTCGGCACCGGCGTGCCTCGCTTCACCCGAAGCAGAGCTGGGGCGAGTCAAGAAGAGACACCACTGTCAGGATTGCGCCCGTGGCAGTATGGAAAGGCTGCATGTCGTGTGAACACAGCAGGAGACATGGTTCTCAGCTGCTTTGGAGTTCGCTTTTGACTCATTCCCGAGTCAGTTTTGGTATGCTGTTGTTACTAGTAGAGGTAGTAGAGAAAAACGTCAGAAGAGCCATGAGGCTGGATCAGACCGAGGGTCCATCTTGTCCAGCAGTCTGTTCACAGAGCGGCCAACCAGCTGTCGACCAGGGATGAACAAGCAGGACATGGTGCAACAGCACCCTCCCACCCATGTTCCCCAGCAATTGGTGTATACAGGCTTACTACCTCTGACCCTAGAGGTTGCACGTAGCTATTGGTAGCCTTCTCCTCCAGGAATTTATCCAACCCCCTTTTAAAGCCATCCAAATGGGTGTCCATCACTACATCTTGTGGTAGTGAGTTCCATCGTTTAACTCTGCGCTGTATGAGGAAGTCTTTCCTTTTATCTGTCCCGAATCTCCCGCCAATCAGCTTCATGGGAAGATGACTGCACTGGGGTCTAATATAATGTGAGAGGGATAAAAATGTCTCCCTGTCCACATTCTCCACACTATGCATCAACATGTTGTACACCTCTAACATTTTTCTATACCAGCGAAGTTAAAAACACCACAGTGGTGTCCAACATTAAAAATCATACGAATCCAAAAACCGGAAGATTTTGATAAGGCAATGGTTTTGCCAGTGAAGCTGCAATGTTACAGTAGTAGGGGAAATGTATAGAATGTGGTAGTGGGCATGAATTTCGGCCGCCTCAGAACTGCTGCTTTAACATTAATCCCCACCCACCCAAGTTCGTAAGTCTTAAAAGCTGTGAAGAGATAGTCTTGAAAGAACAGCTCCTCCTGAAGCCTCAAAGATGGCATCTCAATAGGTTTTCCATGGTTGGTGGTCCTGCAGAAGTCTTTGGTCTCCCCACAACCCCATATATACGCTCTCCAGCTAGCAAACAACACAAGAACTGTACAAAAGAGTAAACATGGCAGAATAAATTCAAGATTACAGCAACAAAGTCAAGTGTGCTCTGGAGCCTGTGTGGTGTAGTGGTTAGAGTGTTGGACTGGGAGTCGGGAGATCCGGGTTCTAGTCCCTGCTCGGCCGTGGAAAGCCACCCGGTGACTTTGGGCTGGTCACTGACTCTCCACCGGACCTCCCTCACAGGGATGTTGTGAGGCTAAAACGGAGAGGAAGACGGCCGTGTAAGCAACCTTGGGTTCCTTGAAGAGGAAGAAAGGCAGGGTATAAATGGAAGAGGAGAAGGAAAAGACCAAGGTGCAGAACGGGACGGGTGCTGGCGTTTCCAGCTTACAGAGGGGGCCATTGTGTGCGGGAAGGGCGCCTCAGTTCACTCAAGGGCAGACATTCATTCCGGCAGATGGGCGTTGTAGCCTCCCTTCAAGGCTGTCTCCACGGCGCCTTCGTCAAGGGAGCTTAATGAACTGAACTTGAGCGAAACCTGGATTCCCAGCACGGGCTCCTCGCGGCTCAAAGGGTTTGCTCCCAGGCTGTGCGAGAGCCGCACTACATTAAAGCCTTGCCCAGATAAAATCTGTTGCCTCGACACGAACTATCCCTCCCGGTACTCCAGCGGCGGCCTTTCCACCCCTCCCCAACACACACCTGACCACAAGGACGTGCAAAACAAAACAATAAAACCCGGGCACTTCTGAAGACGCACAAAAACTGCTTGTCTTTCCATTCCCCCAACTCTTTCCGCAAGGCAGGCTAGCGGAAGGCTTTTGTGCATCTCACGCCTTTCCCCGTAATTGTGAGCATTAATTGGGCAAAGCAAGCAAACGCACGCACGGCCCCGCCACAGTTTGACCCGTCGGCAAAGTTTGGGCCACGGAGCATGGACACTGTGGGCCCAGAATACACGGCATGACTCCCCCTTTGTACGTCACCGCTAATTTCACGAGTGCCTGTCCTTGGGAGACCCAATCCATTTTTAGCTCATTTAGGACGGGAGCTAAAGAGTTTGGAGATTTATACTATAGGTTGGAGGGGAAATGATTAAGAAAGGAACATTTATTTTCTCTCTCATGATTCGAGAGCAGCCTTAGAACATCAGAAGTGCCCTGATGCTGGATCAGACCAAGGGTCCATCTAGTCCAGCACTCTGTTCCCACAGTGGCTGACCAGTGACCCATAAGCAGGACATGAGTGCAACAGCACCCTCCCGCCCATGTTCCCCAGCAACATGGTCATGCTGTCCCCGATACTGGAGGTAATATTTAATGATTAAACAATCTGCCAGTTTAAAGACCAGATGCAAGGCTATCCGATTTTTCGGCAAACTCCACAAATCCCAGAAACTAGAAGTTACGGCTGATGCCTTTTAGGGCTTTCAAGGACAAAAGCAGCGCTCCAAACTGGGCTTGAAAAGTAACAGGAAGTCAAGGCAATCGATGCAGAAGCTGTGTAATATGACCCAAATGCCTAGCTCCTGCAAGCATACTAGCCTGGTCCAGCCAGCCCAGTATTGTCAACACTGACTCGCAGCAATGGCTCTCCTGGGTTTCAGGCCGGATTCCTTCCTAGACCAACCTCGAGAAGCCAGGGATCAGGCCTGGGTCCTTTTTAGGGGCTCTCCCTTGAGAGCATAGCCAATCACACTTAAGGCATAGCCTATCAGCGATCCTGCATCTCGCTCTCTGGAGATGCCAGGGATCGAACCCAAGACCTTCTGCATGAGAAGCAAGGGCTCCGTCACAGAGCTACGACCCTTTCCCTTCTGTATGCAAAACCAGGGGACGGAAGCGTCTGGGGAACCTCAGGAAGCCAGATTAGGGTCCAAGTGGGCTCCGTCCGAAGGAGGCTCAGGTTCCACATCCTGAAGCTGAACCAAGTTCCAATCCACCTTTTTAATGAGTGAGTCTACCAGCAGGTTTCGATGGAACTTCCACGTTCAAGGGCAGTCTACACCAGATGCTGTAAAGTGTCGAGGAGGGCCTGTTGCCTTCACAGCTACCTGCAGGTTTTCCGAAAAAAAGACTGCGTGGCGCTCTCCCCTCCGCCTTCTGCCTGCAAGCAAGGTGCTCCAGCACCGAGCCACGCGGCTGTGCGTTCCTCAAAACGTGATCCAGGTTGGAAAGCGCGAGTGATTCCTTCGAGGCATTTGTGCTGGAGCATGTAGAGCCGCCCTTCAAAGGCCGCATCTCCCTGTGGTTTGGGGAGGTGTTCCAAAACAGGCATGTGATAAAAACAGAAGGGCTGCCAGAGGCTGGGGAACACAGTGGGGGCGGCAGCAATAAAGGGGTCACAGCGGGAGAACGGGCACGTTTACCGTCCTGGGTACACGCGCGGCGTTGCCAGTCCGCACGCCCGAACGATCCACGTGGCTGGAAACGCGCATTTGCATTACTGGGTGCATTGAGCGCTTTAACCAGCACGTGCAGCTTCAGAAATCACACCCTGGAGAAATATCCGTGGGTGGGTGGGTGGGTGGGTGCAGTCCCATTGAACCACTTTGCCAGACATTGACCAAGCAGGCGAAACTCTCTTACAGCTTCTTTTAGCTTCCGTCCTGCCAGGACCGGAACCTTTTAACTAACTGGCTGGTAAAAAAAGAATTTGCTTTCTACGATAGTGCAGGCTTAAGACGGCCGAGTTTGCAAAACAGGCCCTGAGCGGCTCTTCCAAATCCTAACCTTAACCCGAAAGAGGCGCACACTCTGCTTGCTGCAGGACGCCTCCGTTGCTAGGCCTTTCGAAACAGGAGCCTCAAAGTCTACGCCGATTTCTCTCGTTTCACAGCCGCCACAAAACCCAGGGTCCTGTGTGCCGTGATTGCAAAAACTCGACTCTGGCTGGCTTTTTGTTGCTGTTGCACAAGCAACAATCCCCATGGCACTGGAGTGGGGGGCGGGCGGGCACCATCTAAGACTTCTAAGGCAGGGCACTCATTTGGAAAATGCTCAGTAACAAACCGCGCGTTTGGCAGCTCTGAGCCTGACCGTCCTGTCCACAGTTTTCAGAGCAGGTTTAGGGAAAGGACCGTCCTGTACCCGGGAGGGGAAACACGCCTGTCACGACGGGCCCTGTCCGGCCAGGTTTGGCCCAGAACCCGGGAATTGCAATTGGAGCGGCTTCCTAATCCCAGGTAACAAGGGAGGGTTTCTTGATTTGGGGTTGAACCCAACGTTAGCCTCCCTTAGAGTAGATCCACTGAAATGAATCAGCGGTGACTAACGGAAGCCTCCCTCACGTCAGTGGGCCCACTCGAAGTCGGACTGCCGCTGGATTCAACCCAGGGTTTCTCGTTCCGTTATGAAACGCAGCAATGCGGAATGACAGCGCTCCTGCTTCTTCAAACGTCTCCACACTCACGCCTGCAACTAGCTCGTCTCTCCAAAGAACACCTTTGTGGCTCCCTCCGTCTCTGCCTCTTTCAAATCCCCCTCTTTCCTGTACAGCCGTCGCCATAACCCCTAGCCCCCCATAAAATAAATATTCTCCCTGCCTCCAATGCCCCTGGCACCCTCTGTGCTCAGGGTGGCTGGCACCCTCTCGAACTTCGTAAAGCGCCTCGTGCAGAGAACGAACGAACCATGGCAAGCATCGGACACATCGCCGGGCTCCCGCCGCGTGCGCAAGCGTGCACATCCAGCCCAGATGGTTCCCTGAGTCCCTCAATGCGACTCCAGTCATGGGGGGGGGGGCTCTGACCCCACCAGCGTTTGGCTCTCTGTAGTTCCCTCGGAGTCCTCCTCCCTGCCCTCCATCTGTCATCCCAGAAGGAACCGAGGGCGAGAAATTTGGTAGCAACGGCAAGAGAGAGCAACCAGACAGTACTTCTTGTTTGGGTAACTGATGATACATAAGGGATCGTGTCCTTCCAGCCCCTCCCATCTCTTACCCTAGAAGAGGAAAACTGGGACAGACTTAATTCACAATATTACTTAATTGTGTGTATATATGCTTAATTTAACATATATATACAACAACAACAACAGTTTATTGCTTCTTAGCCAATCAAGCCATGCGCCTACAGACACATAATACAATACTCCTCGCGCCAGAGGTCATACCAAAATACAAAGTGTTAATAAAATGGCGAAGAAGAGCAGGTTAAAACGTCTTGTAACCCAGGACAATATTTGCTGACGTGTTATATTGTATTAATAAGTTTAGTCTTTTATGGCTGCCGGTGACTTTAGTTTCTCCAGAGCCCGTTTGACAAACTTGGCCGTCCTGTATGACGTGTCATAGTCTGTACTAGCTGGTAGTGTTGGAGTTATGTGTGTAGTGAGAGGCAGTGTGGTGTAGTGGCTAGAGTGTTGGACTGGGACTTGGGAGATCCGGGTTCTAATCCCCACTCGGCCATAGAAACCCACTGGGTGACTTTGAGCCAGTCACAGGCTCTCAGCCCAACCTACCTCACAGGGTTGTTGTTGTGAGGATAGAAATGGGGATTAAGTACGCCACCTTGGGTTCCTTGAAGGAAAAAAGGCGGGATATAAATGCAATAACTGAACCCCACAATTAAGGGCTCGAGATATCGCTTCCTCGGCTCCACGTACAACGGGAAGTCTACCACATCCCTCCGCCTTAAGACAGCCGGCCGGGCAACCTGCTTCCACACTGCGGCGGGACCGCTAGCGTGCCTTCGCCTCCATCAGCTGGAGTGAATGCAGTCCGCCCCGAGGCATAAGCCATCTCCGCTCATACGAGGTGACAGAAGTATGGGGTGGGGACCTTCCCTGGGAAGGTAATACTTTAATAGATGGCGTTAGAACGACTCCCAGCAACGACGGCCACTGCTGTCCAGATGTCAACATCATGCAGCCTTCTGAAAAGCTCCTCCTTGGCCTTATCGTACCCTTGCTAGTAGGTATGAACACACATGCATACATACATGCATGCACGCATGCCACCCCCATCACAACAGCTCAGGGTAAGCAAGAGAAGGGACCCCCTCCCAAAAATGGACCCACCAATCCCAAATGGACAGGCTGGACGGCTAGAACACCTGCAAAAGCCCAGCCTCCCCTGCTCCCAGGACGGCAACGTGACGGTGCCGCCGCGTGAATGCGCAGCATCGTAACGAGCGGCTCCCAGCTTTCCCCCTCCGGCTGTGCCAAAACCACATCAAGGCTCCAGCTGGTGGAGCTGCCGAGAGTTACGGGCAGGTGAGGAAATCGGCCTTCGGGGTCCAGGGAACGGCCCCGACGTTCCCACGCGCTGGCGGGCCGCTGGAGGAGTCTCCGCTGGCCGCAAACGGAAAGTTGGATGGTGGGGTAGAAGGAGAGAGCTGTATCCACCCCGGTAAACCCAGTGCAACTCCATTCGCACACACACACACACACACACACCCAAGGAGTTGTGGCCCAACCCGCCGCGTCGGGGAAGGCTGGGAACAGATTCCTCAGTCAACGCACAGAACGTTTCCTCAGACGCCTGAACAGAACTGCCGTTGGGAGGGGCGCGTGCGTTTTCTGGGACGAGTCAATTCAGCAGCGACCCGAAGGAGATGAAAACGGGGGGCCAGGTATTTCGGGGGATCCCTTTGGGAGGAAGTAATGCGCGCGCCTCGAGTCTTGACGCGAGGAGCAGATAAGAGATGGCTTTGGCAGGCCCCCTCAACACACTGCTAAGACACACACACACCCCAAATTGTAGTTTTGAGGTGTAATCTCTGTCGCTTCAGAGGTTTTATACAACCCCTCCCTCGCTCTCCCTTCTGCCTAGACGCCGCCCCCCCCCCCCCCCAGAATCCCTTTTGCGGAAGCACCTTTCTCCCCTCTCAAAACCCACCTTTGCTATTAAGGCTTTGGCACCAAGCAGAGATAACAAGGGGGTTCCTCTCCCCACCTCCTCCTCAAGCCCCCAGTAGCCTACAGGGAGGGCACCCCAAACTCCGCAGGCCGGACGGGAGCCTCCGCAGGCCGGATTTGGCCCAGGGGCTGGAGGTTCCCCACCCCTGCCTTAACCCTTCGGTTCTCTCCCTGCTACAGCCGCCCAGCCAAAGCGTGTGCTTGCGTCCATGAACCCGTGGACCCCAATGGCTGTCCCTGGCAGCTAAACTTAGTGTAAGCTCCTCAGAGCTGCGAGGCCAACCGGGCTAAGGTAGCTGGGCTTAAAAACACCTCCCTTTGCAAGGACCAGGTTGCCACATCCCGACAGCCGTGCCACGCACCGTATGGAAACCTGAGCTCCCTCCGCCCCGCCTCCCAAGACGCCTCCAGCTCCAGACCCCCCGCCATGCGGACCGGTGCACGTTTCTCGGAAGGACGCCTAATTGCTTTTAATCAGGTTAACAAGGACACTGGAACCGGAGCCTCCACAAACCTCCCAAGGAGCAGTGAGGCAAGAAAGGGCACACCTCCGCCCCACCTCGCCTTGCCCACGCCCAAAGTTACCGCCGGCCAGGCACCCGACGTGATCACTCCGTTGTTCTTAGCACACCTTGGCAGGACGAGCCACTATGACGCTCGCAACCTGACGCCAGTGGAAAAAGGGACCCCAGAGACCCTGGTGGTTTGCCTCCTCCAGGGCCGAAATCAATCACTCACTATACAGGTTGCCAAGTTTCTGAACCTGGCCATTCTCATCAGACCACAAATGATTGCTTGAATTTTCCTCCTATGTTCTGTTCGGGGTCTAATGTTAACCCATGTCCCATCCTTGCTCTGATCTTACTCCCTTTTACCCTTGATTTTTATGTCTTAAAATGTATTGCTAATGATATGTTTTATATGCTTAGGTTACCTTATTGGCCTTTTGCTTGGAATAACTGTACCTTTCTTTTTCTGGTCTATTGACTGTCAATAAAGGATGGATTGAACATGATTGATTGATTGAAAAAAGGTTGCACCTCTCGCTCGCTTGCTCGGGGTCTCTGATTTGCCCACCCCCACCCCACCCCACCCCGTAACGCTATGACCGTTCTGGTCACACGGGCCAAGGTCAGAGTGACGCCCTTTCCTGGCCAGGTTTTGTAGGGCGGGCTGGGAGGCGGAAAGAGAAACACCCCTGCAGCCCAGAAAGGTCAACGTGACCCAACCCAAGGTAAACACGGCCGAAGCATTTTGCAAAGCTCAGCGGTTGGAACGAACACGCTACGGCCGACAGGCGAAGCGCTGGGCCCTGTCATCGCCTGATGCCTCATCACATCGGCCGCTTCGCCACGCCCGGGGCTCGCCCATCGCTGCTGGCAGTGGGAAACCCGGCCGACGCATGCGGCCGGCACATCGCGATGTGACGGACCCTGCAGGGGGTGTTTACACTGGCAAGCGCTTCCCCGAGGAATGAGCAAGGAAGCTGGAGCAACGGCAGCGTCCCCCACCCCAGAAAGGATTCCTGTAGGTGAAGCCCTCACGCGTAGCAGTGTTCTGAAGCGAGCCTTCCTCTTCCTCCCCCCTTGAGGGAAAAAGCAGGGCAGGCAAACGGGGGGGGGGGGCAACTCTACACTCTTGCATTTCATTTGGCTCCAGACTCTGCCCACGTGTGGGACTTGGAGGGGAGGAAAGGCTGCTGGGAAAAAACCCCTGAGCAGGAGCCACAACGGAGCGCTCTGATGCCCGTCACGTGCCTGAGCTTCGTGCCACAACAGCTCCCCGGGGCACTCCGGTTTGAGCAAAAGCGGGAGAGCGCCTTTGCGCGCCGAGACGCCTCTCTGGCCCCGAGACGTCGGTTCTCGAGCCTCCCGGGACGGGGAGAGACGGCGAACGATGGGGCCGTCCTCAGGAACTGGCTCACACACCGGCCAAACTCGTTTCGGGCCAGTTTGTATTTAACTTATTTATTGACTGGTAAAATGGTCACACACACAGAAGCAGTAAAAGTGACTGGGGCCGGCTTGCGTTTCCCGGAGTCCTCGCGCGCTCCTTCCGTGGCTCAGAGCACGCAAGGCAGAATGTTGAGAAGCAAAGAGGGGGAAGTGGGGGGGAGGACAAGCCAAAATCCAACATCACTCCAAGATCAGGGCTGAGGATAAGGTGGGGGAACGTGAAGAGGAGGAAAGGGGGGAACCGGAGATAAAGTAAATGCAGCACTCCTTGGGGACAGGATACAGGGGGACGACCGGAGGCAAGCTCGCCGTGGTCTCTTCACATTGCCGCTCCGAACAGGGTGGCTCAGGGGATGGAGTTGAGGAGGTCCTTGAGGAAGCCGTCGGGGTCGCTGATGTCGGACAACAGCCCTGAAATCGGAACGGGGAAGGTCTCAGTGGGGCGGCTCGTTCCAGAAAGCCTCTTCCTTCATCGAAAACCCAGGCAGGCAGGCAGGCAAAGAGGCCGAAGCAGCCCAGAGAGGGAAGAGTCGGAAGCCTTCAGTTCAGTGGCTTTAGCACCCCCCGCAAAAAACACCCCCCAAGGGATCATGGACAAATGCCAGACCCAAGAGAGGACCAGGGGACCAATGCCTGCCTAACCTCCTCCCCACCACAAACCAGGCCCTGCTGTCCAAGCCTCTGTGGTCCACAAGCAGAGAAGCCACATGGTGAATGTAGGAAGCCGCCTTCTCTAGGGCCAAAGCACAGTCTGTGGTGGGGGTGGGGGCAAAATCTGGTCCTCCTAGGGTCCCAAATGGGTCCCCCAGATGGCTGCACAACCGCTCCCTGCCCCCCCTCTCCCTCCCGCCGCCCCGGCTTTTGTGTGGCTTTTGTCCCGCCCGTTCTCAAAGGCCGAAATGCTTCTCTCAAGGCTTGGTTCTGAGCAGGAAAACCTTGAAGCGAAAACACCCTGGTGTTTTTGACCCCGCCCCTTTTTACCTTTGGCCCCTCCCATCACCACCACCACCGGAACACAGCCCCCGAGATCACACCTGGGACCCTCTGCCTGCGGGATGCCAATTTATGCCTCCCCCTCTTTTCACTAGAGAGCTGGCTCGAGGAAGCGAGCCAAGCTGCATGACATTTCAGATGTAGCCCGGGAGAGGAAAGTCGAGGTGGCGGCGGAATGTCACATCGCCCCTTTCCTCCGGCCACGTTCGCCGGAGCTGCAACCCACGTCTGCTCCTGCTCCTCACCCTAATGAGCTGCGTGTCGCACGCACAAATACTCCCCCCCACACACACACACACGCCACCCCCGTTCCGTGGAGCAACGTCGGCACTCACCAGCCACGTCCAGAAATTCCGAGAAGGTCTCCACAGGCATGAACTCCTCCTGGAAGGTCTTCAGAGCCTTGTCGGCCGCCTCGTGGATGGGCATGTCGTTGTGGCGGATGTATTCTGCCAGGGAGTAGGACCAGCCCCCCTCTGTGTTGCTGGCAGGCACCTTCTGGAGAGGAAGGAGGAGGAAAGAAGTCTGAGCTCCAGTGGGGACACCAACATCCAAACGTGGCATCGGCGACAAAAGCTCCATGGGAAGCCGCCCTTCCCTTCCAACAGGAGTCACCGGGTCGGGTGCGGAGGTGGGAATAAGGGTGCCGGGCAGGACGGAGCCTTGTTCGTAGCGCTGGGCCCTTCTGGGACTGCTAGGGCAGAGGTGGCCTTCCTGTCCTGCTGATGGAGACCCCCAGCCCCCCGGGATGCTGAGCTAGAAAGACCCAGGCTGAGATCCGGCAGGCGGTCGTTTTGGGGGCCTTATTCGGGAGAGTTGAATTCCAGCCAGTGGGGCCGGGGCCTCGAACCTCAGGCCAACCTAGCCCCTCTCGATGTATTAAGGATTTAAAGAAGTGGGTGGTTTTATAGCAGATTTTTTAACCCCTCTACAAAAAGCTGAAGTTGGGCCGGGACGGGGTGGGGGGAGAGGGAAGAACAGAAGGACCCGGAACCCTGGAGTGAATTCTTTGAGTTCTGGTTCGCATGCGTTATTTTTAGATTCCTGTCCGCCTGGATGCCCCCGCCCCTCAGCGTTCCCCATTCTCGGCGCCGTCCGAGAACCAAACGGGACCCTGGGGGGAAAAATCGCCCTCAAAGCCCAGCTCCTTACTTTGAACATGTTGTAAATAAGATCCACAAGGGCCCAGAAGAGGAGGCCAGAGCGATAGGCAGAGTAGTCCTTCACTGCTTTATCCGTCAGCCTGTCCGGAGAGACATAAATGAAAAATCAACACCCCGGAGTGAGTGCTGCTGCGTTCCCCCCCCCCTTTTTAATTTTTTGCTGCCTAGAAGGCGCCTGACGAACCGCCCCGGCTGCGGCAACAGCCAGAAGACCATCAATAAAACATGTGGGGAAATGCATGCATGAGCTCAGCCGGGCAATCTCAGGAGAGAGCTGGGAACCGGCCGTGATTTTTCCCTGGCGAAGTGATTCATAACCGGGGCTGCAGCAGGCACCGTGGAAAGCGTGTCCGGAAACACGGCTTCCGGGACAGGTTTGGAAACCGTCACCTAAGGACTCTCTGTTTCTGTCTCTTCCTTTTGTTTAAATAAAGGAACCTGGCGCGCGCAAGGCAGCAGCGGTAACCCACCGGAGAACCGCACGCGTGACTGAAAAGGGCACGCCAACGCTACCCGGCTGAAGGGGGTTGATGAAGCGGCCTCCGCTTCCGCCAGGGACTCTGGGTTGCTCGCGAACCACAGCCAGTCCCTTAGGGAGTGGCTCCCCTAGGAGCCAACACGACCTCCCCAGATCTTGAGAGCAGGCATGACTCAAACGGCGGATTAACCTCGCAACGGCAGAAACCCGCCAAAGCCCTGCTGCCCCTCTGAAGATCACAAGATCACTCCGGCACAGTTCCGGAGCATCAGAAGTGCCCGCGGCGGCGTGCGAGATGTCGAACGAAGGCGTGGAAAACAGCTCTTTGAAAGGGTCTTCCCCCCTTCCTAACCCACCCTGCAAAAGTGCGAAAGCCGAGCGCTGGGGCTGACACACCTTCTACGCACGACTCCTGTCGCCAGGACTGCCAGTGGGTGCGGAGAAAAATGGGAAGCTGGGAGCCGTTGCAACATTGGGGAGCAAAACTGCTCAACCCAGACCTGGGAGGAGGGTTTCTCTCGGGTCAGTGGTGCAGCTGCGGGCGTGGGCCAAATCCCCCCCACCCCCCGCAAAACAGGTAGAGCCCTGGGCCCAGCCAATCCAGAGGCATCATACAACTGGCCAATCGTAGGGGCTGATATCGCACACTCCTATCCCCTTCTGTGCCAGAAGAGGGCGCCGCCGTCTAGGCGCACGCGGGCTTCCAGGCAGGTGGGAGGCGCCTCTCCCAAGCTCCGCCCTTCCTCGAGACGCCAAAGCAGCCTTGCAGGTGGCTCCCAGCTACTTGCAAGGCTCTCAAATGTAGGAGCAGCCGCTCCAGGATTCTGTTTTAAACATCTCCTTTCCACTCGGGTTTTTTTTTTAGCTTTGTCTTGCCGTGTTATCGGCTGTTTCTATTGTCGCCCCGCGTGCTGCATAAAGGGATTTGTTACTTTAGCTCCGTTTGATCTCACTCGGCTGTATTTTAACTCTGCGACGCAAGGCGGTTGATTGCGGATCATGAGCTAAACTCTGCGGTTTGGGAGGCGTTTAGCAGGATACGCCGAACTCCTCAGAAGAGAAATGGGAGTGAGAGAGGCTTAGCTGTGGGAATTTACTCCTCCGTTGCCTAGCCGTGAACGCGCACGCTCCCCTTCGATCCCAAGACTGAACGTCAGTGGCAAAGGCTGCGTAGCCCGAGTTTGGGAATTGACGCCCAACAACATCTGGAGCCCACTGAGTCTAAGGGTCCCAATCCAACTTGCCAGCCCTCAGTCTAGAGCAGTGGTTCTCAACCTTCCTAATGCCGCAACCCTTTAATACAGTTCCTCATGTTGTGGTGACCGCCAACCATAAAATTATTTCCGTTGCTACTTCATAACTGTAATTTTGCTACTGTTATGAATCGTAATGTAAATATCTGGTTCCTAAGACCATCGGAAATATGTGTTTTCCGATGGTCTTAGGCGACCCCTGTGAAAGGGTCGTTCGACCCCCAAAGGGGTCGCGACCCACAGGTTGAGAACCGCTGGTCTAGAGGAAGGCATGTAACCCAATTGGCGGGGTGGGGCGGAAAGAATCGTCGTCTGGGCTGGGGACGGAGAACCGGCGGCGCCCCCTCCCAGCCCCGAAACGGAGAAGAGGGCGAAGCGCCCCCGCATCACCTGCTCGCTCCCCCCGGCGACACCCCCCGCGCGTGGGCGATGACCAGCAGCCGTTTCAGGATGTCGACGCGCATGGCTTTCCACCGCTCCGGGGGCAAGACGTGAAGCGCCAGCACGGTGAAGTAGTGGGGCCCGTCCACCTCGAAGGCACTCTCCACCCACTTCTCCTTCGGGTGCTCCAGGAAGCCCTGGAGGTTCTTTTCCTCCCGGGAGGTGGCCCGCGTCCTAGGAGGCAAGCGAGAGGCCTTACGGAGGGGCCCTCACACCGGAAGGGCAGAAACGGCGGCCCGAGGGCCAGGCCGGAGCCTCAGACCGCCCACTGGGCCCCTGGGGAAGGCCACCCCGGAGGGAGAGTCGAAGGCTACTGACGTGTTGAGGACGTAAAGCACCGTGTGGATGATGTAGGGGATGAGGTGGACGTTGCTCTCCCGCCCGCCGCCGCCCGTGTCCACGCTGAACGACTGCTCCATGGCGAAGCGGAGGAAGAGCAGCTTGGTGTCGTGGACGTTGAGCTGGTACGTGGGCTCCCGCTGTCCCGTGCACTCCTGAAGGTAGGTGTTGTGCCTGCGGGGGGGGGGGGGGAAAACACCCGCGGATCAGGGCGGCCGACCTCCCAGCCGGGCCGAGACAGGCGCAGGACGCCAAGCGGCGCAAGGGGGGAGAGCTTGGGCTCATTTCAAAACGACCCGCCGTGCGTTCCACGGAAGCGCCGGACCCAGGGAGGGAGAGAAAGGCTTGGAAGACAGAAGTGATGGCCACTGAGCGGGAGCGGGAGACTGAGGCTGAGGGCCTCCCTTCCTCCCTCCCTCCCTCCCCAACACCCCCAGATATAAAGCAGGCCAACGGGCGACCGCCGAGACTTACCTGGCTAAGCAGGTGGCGAAAGCCGATTCCGGCACGTGCGGCCCCCAAACGGGCAAGAGGCCGTTGCACTTGGTGTTGGCGTTCTGCAGGGCCGCGCTCTCCCATTCCTCGCGCCCGCGTGCCAACCTGCGAGGGGGGGGTAAAGCAACGCTACGCCCATCAAGAAAACGTCCCCCCACCCCCAAATGTCTTTCCTTCCCACGGCGGCCCTCCAAATCCAGTTTCGGGGCGCAGGTTGAATAGCAACCACGAAGGCCCCAAACCAGAGGCCACTCCGAAGCATCCGTGCTCAGCTCGTCAATGAAGCTGTAACTCGTTCCGGCAAGGGGGGCCACTTCCCCGGCTAAACAAGGCCCTGCCGTACCATGCGGCTCCCAACCCGTGGAAGACGCCCCAGCCGCAGACCCGCCCGTCAGGCCTTACCTGACCGCTGCCAGGTGACAGTCGTAGTGGACGATGTTGAAGTGGGAGACGGTGCTGTAACCTTGCTGTTTCCGGGGCTTGTTCTCAAACTCCTCCAAGGCGACACGCTTGGTGAAGGTGTAGATGCCCAGGACTTTGGTTGGCTGCAGCAGGAAACAGAAGCTACGCTAGAACAAGGCCAGGGGGGACGGACCTTGGATACAAGGTCTGGTTGGACAGCAGCGGCTGCGGCTCTTGGCCTCAAAAGCCACCTTTCTCAAACGAACAAAAAAGGCTCAAGTGTCTTACAACAGAACTTGAGGGGAGACATGATAGCACTCTTCAAAGACTTGAAACGTTGTCACACAGAGGAGAGCCAGGATCTTTTCTTGATCCTCCCAGAGTGCAGGACACGGAATAACGGGCTCAAGTTAAAGGAAGCCAGATTCCGGCTGGACATCAGGAAAAACTTCCTGACTGTTAGAGCAGTACGACAATGGAACCAGTTACCTAGGGAGGCCACACTAGAGGCCTTCAAGAGGCAGCTGGACAACCACCTGTCGGGGATGCTTTAGGGTGGATTCCTGCATTGATGAGGGGGTTGGACTCGATGGCCTTGTAGGCCCCTTCCAACTCTGCTATTCTATGATTCTATGATTCAGGAAAAGCTTCCTGACTGTTAGAGCAGTGCAACAATGGAATCAGTTACCTAGGGAGGTTGTGGGCGCTCCCACACTCGAGGCCTTCAAGAGGCAGCTGGACAACCCTCTGTCAGGGATGTAGGCCCCTTCCAACTCTGCTATTCTATGATTCTATGATTCTATGAAACGTATGAAATTTAAAACGGTTACACCCCCGCCGCACAGACCAACTAAAACATCGACCGTTAGAGAGCTGTCAAAACGTCTGGGAGTGGAAGAAATTCTTAACCTGGCACCTAAAGGATGACAATGCTGACGCCAGGCGGGCCTCACTGGGGAGAGCATTTCACAATCGTGGGGGGGGGGGGGCGCCACAGAGAAGGCCTTCCTCTCCCTTGTTGCCACCTTCTGAGCCTCCCTCGGAAGAGGGCCTCGGATGTCCATCGCAGGGTACGGCCGCTTCGTGCATCTCTCAGCTTCCCCATCGCTTCGAACGCCAGCCAAAGCACGCCGTACCCGCGTGAGAGAGATTGCAAATGGCTGCAAGCGACGAGATAGCCTCCCAGAGCCCCGGTTCCCCGCAGGGCCCTACCTGGAACTTGTAGCCTTCCCGACAGATGCAACAGGTCAGGCCGGGCTCTTCTATCAACTCCTCCATCTGTTTCAACAGCGCGGTCTTGGTCACCACCTGGCCCTTCTCGTTGGTCTGAAAGAGCGTGCAGAGCGAGACCGTGGAGGGGAGAAAGTGGGAGGTTGGGGGTCATGAAAAGTGGAGGGCGAGGAGTTGCTAGTTTTAATGTGCCAGAGCAGCCTCCTCTAGTGTAAACTGCTGCGTAAACGGCAACAGACCCAAAACAGCCCTCGCTTCCGGAGTGAGACGTCCCGACGGAACAAAACGGCCCCCGCCCAAGAGCCCCCCGCCGTTTACCGTCATGCCGAGGGTGCCCAGGGCCTTCTGGCGCATGGCCATGGCCATGCGCTTCTTCTCGGCCCGCGTCTCCCTCCGTGCCGCGTCGATCTTCTTGTTGACATCCGGGTGCTCCCGCAGCGCCTCCAGCAGGTTCTCGGCCAGGGTCCCGATCCCTTCGTCGCTGGAGACTTGCTCCAGCTTGTGCAGGTTGGTGATGGAGTCGTTCCCAATCAGTACCTGTTCGGGGGGGGGGGGGGGCAAGGTTTCAAAGCACACGGCCATCACTACCTGTCGGGGCGGGGCTGGGACGTCTGCAGTCACCCCCACAAAGCAGCGTTTGGAAACAAACTGGGGGGTGGGGAAGGGGAGACGTCTCCCTCACCTGCGTGGCGGGGTGCTGCGTGGCCAGCCCTCGGAGCAGCCGGAGAATGAAAGGGAGAGCCGGACGAGACAAGAACTTCTTCCACACGTCGGCGTCCAAACTGCGCAAAGTGGGTAAAAAAGCACCATTCAAATACTTAAAAGGTATTTGATAGCACTCTTCAAATCCTTAAAAGGTTGTCACACAGAGGAGGGCCAGGATCTCTTCTCGATCCTCCCAGAGTGCAGGACACGGAATAACGGGCTCAAGTTAAAGGAAGGCAGATTCCAGCTGGACATCAGGAAAAACTTCCTGACTGTCAGAGCAGTACGACAATGGAACCAGTTACCTAGGGAGGTTGTGGGCTCTCCCACACTAGAGGCCTTCAAGAGGCAGCTGGACAACCCTCTGTCAGGGATGCTTTAGGGTGGATTCCTGCCTTGAGCAGGGGGTTGGACTGGATGGCCTTGTAGGCCCCTTCCAACTCTGCTATTCTATGATTCTATGATTCTAAGAAAAGGAGGTCGTTGTGTCCCCCCCAGACCCCTCGTACAGCTCAAACATCCTGTGATGGTGGTTTTTTTGGTTCGGTTTAATTTAAGGGCTGCTCTTGCCCTCTGTCCTCTTTCTCATCAAGGCCACCACTTGCTGGACAGGCCGAGAGCCCAGGAGCGAGTTGGCCACAGCCTCTCCCGCTCCCTCCTCATCACCGCCGTTATCAGAGCAACTCCATGGGGGGTGTTGCCTGCGGCCCCTTGGCGAATAACCGGCCACGCTGAGCCTCGGCACCGCCCACCCCGTGACGCCGGCCCGCCCCCTTCCCCGCCGACGCGGCGCCCCTCACTTCTTGGCGCTGGGGATGTGCTTCTTCATGTAGTCCAGGGCGTTCTGGGTGATGCCCTTCTGCAAGATGAGGTCTTTCAGGAGGTGCCCGTTGGTGTTGTTCTTGATCCCAGCCGCTATTTTGCAGAAACAGTCCAGGAAGACCCTGTCGTCCCCGCTGTGCTCCTCGTCATACCTGAAGGGGGAGGCGGCGTGAGACGGATCCCACAGAAACCACGGAGGGCTGGCCCCCCGGTTCCCACCCCAACGTCCAGATCTCTCCAGCGCCCCGCTGGCGAAAGGCAGCGTGCGTTCCCCCTCCCGCGGGGCTATCTGGGGGGAGGCCGTACTTGTCGAAGGTGCAGTAGGGCTTGAAGCGGTCCACCAGGATCTGCATCTTCTCCATCTCGCCGAAGGACAGGTAGGGGATGATGCGCAGCAGGCCCTGCAGGACGCTGGGGTTGGAGCGGACGAAGGTGCTGTTGATCTGGTCCAGGAGCATGACCAGCTGGTCCTTGTCACCCGTGAGGAGGAGGTTGCCCTGCAGGACAGGTGAGGATGAACACCGGTGGGCCTGGGCTGGACTCGGGCAACCTTCTCTCAAACTCTTCCATCTCCACAGCTGCGTTTCTATCCTCCTTTTCTCTCCGCCGGTCTCAAATACCCCCCAAAAGACACACACACCACCTCTGCCCATCAAGCGTCGTCCTCCACACTCACATCTTCCGGCCCGCCTAGGCTTCCCCCCCTCTTTCCTTCCTTCCTCCCACTGCTGATCGCCCGACCCAGCGGCCCAGGCACTCCCTCACCCAACAGAGCCGGCTTCCCCCCCTCCCCCCCGCCATCCCAGAAGTGGAGAACTTCCAGGCGTTGTCGCGACTACAATCCTCCATCATCCCCGACGCCTTCGCCATCCTGACTGGGGCTGAGGTTTGGGAGTCCAGCGTGCCGGAGGACCCTCAGTCTCTGATTTCGGTCATTTATATCCCACACCTTCTATCTTTTCCCAAAAGACACCAGAAGGGCCCCAGGGGAGGCACTGCTAGCCTTGCTTTCAAAACAGCTCAACGCAGGCGCCAATACGACAGGGCTTTTTACCCATCTAGGCCCACCATGCGACCGCTTGTAGGATCTGGAGTGCCCGTGAAGCCCCCTTGAGTGTCGTGAAGAGGTCCGGGGCGGAAGGAAGGCTCGGCTATTGTGACCTTCAGACCCTGGTCAGCAAGACCCGAGTTCCCTGGGGGCCGCCTCCGAGAAGTGAGGGGGCGGGCAAGTGACACAGCCCCCTCCTCATAAAGTCACTGGCCGGGGACGTTCTATCGCCACTGGCAACAGCGCTTGATCCCTGGGTTGGATCATAACGGGGAGCCGGCAAACATCCCTCGGAGGGGGCAAGGGTGTCTCTAGCTGCTGACCCTTGCCTGATTACGTTAACAGGGCCAAAGGGAGGTTTAGGAATAAGGATCTCTCGTTCCCCGGGGACATCTCTACGTGAGTTCTTGTCCTGAGCAGGTCTCCTGATGGCTCTCAGCTTGCTTCCTTCCAGTACATCGTGCAGGGAACTCCTCCGGGCAGGCAACTGCACTGCTCAGCATCAAGAGGGATCGTATGAGCCCATCACACCTGCGTGGACCCTACGATCAGCATCACTGGTCCTTCCCGGAGGGCCAAAGGAAGCAAGGCAGGTGGCTACTAAGAAGAGGGCCTTTTCAGCTGCGGCCCCCTGGTTATGAAATAAACTTCTCAGAGAGGCTTGTCTGACGCCTGCCTACATTGTTCTCTTTCCGGCGCCACGTAAAGGCCTTCTCATTTTCACAAGCATTTTCGTCTTCCAGTTTCTGATTTATTTATTTATTTATTTATTTTATCACATTTATATACCGCCCCACAGCCGAAGCTCTCTGGGCGGTTCACAACAACCGGTTTAAAACCTGTTACTGTGTTTAAAGTCTTTGTATCGCGGCTAGGCTTTACTTTGGTTTCTCCTTCTATTTTATACTGCTGTTTAAAACTTTTATCATTCATTTTATGTTGCGTTTCATGGTTTTAAACTGCTGCGAAGCGCCCACAGAAGCGTCGCCTGTTGGGTGGCGTAGAAACGTAATAAATAAATCTATAAGTAAATATCACAGCCCGTGCGGAGATGTGGGCAGAGGGACAATCCCATAAGGGCCTCGGAGGCTGACTGGAAGGGGGCCAGACCAGAGCAGTGACTCGTGACGAGAGGCGACGGAAAGCCTCCTCCTCGGCTCCCGACAGCCTTCGATTATTTCATTCGCCCGTTTCCAGCAACATAACAAGAGCGGTTCTCTGGCAGCCTGGGGAGAGGCAGAAGCAGCCCTCCAGGGAAAGTGGCACGCCAAAGCCCTTCCCCGGAGGCCGATAGAAAAAACTTCCACCAATCCATCCAGCTGGTGGATGGATGGCTTCCTGCAACCGCTATTAAAGCCCTCTCGGGGCCAGACCCATCTTAACCCTAGCCCAGGAATGGCTCTCAGCTAGATGTAATCCCCTACAGAGCTGACAGAATAATGAGCGCTTTCGGAGTCGGGATGGGATGGGGGGTGGGCAGGGCTGGAAGAGAATGGAAGAAAGGATCCTGGCGCAAACACACGTCTCGGGGCATTTTGGAAAGGGAAGCTAGAAGCCCCAGGCTACTTCAGGCTTAGTAGGAAACGCTCCCGTCTTCCTGGAAGCCCCGCAGACAGGCCTCTGCTAGCAAGGAGCATACAAAACCGAAGCAACCGGCGGGGAGACCAAGGGCCGGAATGAGTCGGAAGGGATGAGCACAAAGAAGCAAAGCCCCATGAAGAGAGACTGAAAGAACTGGGCATGTTTAGCCTGGAGAAGAGAAGACGGAGGGGAGACATGAGAGCACTCGTCAAATACTTAAAAGGTTGTCACACAGAGGAGGGCCAGGATCTCTTCTCAATCCTCCCAGAGTGCAGGACACGGAATAACGGGCTCAAGTTACAGGAAGCCAGGTTCCAGCTGGACATCAGGAAAAACTTCCTGACTGTTAGAGCAGTGCGACAATGGAATCAGTTACCTAGGGAGGTTGTGGGCTCTCCCACACTAGAGGCTTTCAAGAGGCAGCTGGACAACCCTCTGTCAGGGATGCTTCAGGGTGGATTCCTGCATTGAGCAGGGGGTTGGACTCGATGGCCTTGTAGGCCCCTTCCAACTCTGCTATTCTATGATTCTATGGGGAAGGAAGCTCCCCCTTTGGGCACCGAGTAGGACAAAACCAATCCCATCACCTGCCCCGGATCTTAAAAGGCCCCCATCCCAGGAAGGAAAATTCTCCCGTCTTCCAAGGAAGGGACACAACCTCCTTTAGAAAGAGGCGGCGGCAGTACACCCACGCCGGCACAGCGGCCCTCCGCCTCGCTCCCACGCACCTTGTCCTCGCTCAGCGGCTCCGCGTTGGACTCGTCCAGGATGATCTCCATGATGCTGAGCACTTGCTCGGCCACCGCCGCGCCGCCGCTGTCTTTGCTCTCCTGCTCAGCCACCAGCGCCTGGGCGGAAGGCAAAGGGCAGGCCGCCGTCACCCTCAACCTCCCCAGCCACCTCCCTCCTTCCCGGCCCGGCCTGGCCGGACGGGACGCTCTGGCTGCTCTGCCCCCGAGCGGGAGGAGGGCGCTCTGGGCAGGAGGGCCCGTCTTACCAGGTTCAGCGTCCCCAGCATGACGTTGAGGGTGTTCATCTCCAGCTTGACCAGCTGCTGGCGGTTGACCTTCACTTTGACGCAGTAGCTGAAGAGTTTCAGCAGCACCTGCAGGGGAGGAGACGGGGTGGGTAGGAAGCGATGCATGGGGCGGGAGGCAGCCGACAGGGGAGGGGACACGCCTCCCTCTCGCGGTAATGCCAGAACCCCGAGGGCTGTGTGCGCGTCATCATCCCATGAAGCTGAACGGCGGGAGATTTAGGACAGAGAAAAGGAAGGACTTCTGCACGCAGCGCAGCGTTAAACTGTGGAACTCACTGCCACAGGATGCAGCGATGGGCACGCGTTGGGACGGCTTTAAGAGGGGGTCGGATCAATGCCTGGAGGAGGAGAAGGCGATCAAGGGCTGCTAGTCCTGATGGCTCTGTGCTGCCTCCAGGACCAGAGGCGGGAGGGGGCTGTGGCACTCGTGGCCTGCTTGGCGCCTGGCTGGGCAGCGTGAGAACAGGAGGCTGGCCTCGAGGCCTTTGGTCTGATCCAGCACGGCTCTCCTACGTCCTCAGGAGAAAGGCTGCGGACGCTTCCGCGGCCACCTTCGAAGGCTGCGGACCCAGCTTTCATCCCAACACGTGACCCAGTCTCAGCGGCGACAGTGTAGGCTGTCCAGGCACTGGGTGCTACAGGGCTCGAAGCGGATCCGGCCCTGGCTTCCTCCGCCACCCCCTGGCCAAAGGGGGAAACTGCATGCAATTCCGGCGCAGACGGTCACCTAGCCCACAATGTCAGGGGACCAATCCAGGGAAACCCATATAAAAACCTTGCCCACGGGCTTCTTTGCGTCTGTCACCCAGGGAGGCTACCGTGTCCTCCGCTTGGCCCCGGCAGAGGAAAAAGCAGCTCACGAAGCTGCCTTGGACAGAGCTCAAAAAGCACAAAAGCCGGCCGCAGGTTTCTAGTCCCCGGTGAATTCCGGTGAGCGGCAGGGGCCAGCAGCTCCTCGGGCTCAGGGCCCTTCCTCGAGGGGCGGGACGCGGACTCACCGTCAGGAGGTGCCGGCCCTGCTTGAAGTCCTTGATGCCCGTCAGGCGGTTCAGCATGCAGCCCAGGCCTCCGCACTGCGCCATCACGCTAGCCATCTTGTACACCTCTTCCTCATCCTCCTCTTCATCTGTGGAGAAGAAAGAGGCTGACAGGAGAGAGGCAACGGCATCAACAGAGCTGGGAGGAACCACGCCGGCCAGTTGTCGTGGGGCGGGCGGGGCGGAGAGGGGAACGCAGGCGTGGGGGCAGGGGCAAAGCTAAAGCAGGGGCACGCCCACCTCGGTCAGCCCGAGGGCCGCGTGGGTGGGCGGGGCCGAAGGCAAAAGGGGCACAGCCAACGCACCCCAAAAACCCAGGCTGTTTTAGCTTCTTCCCAATAATGAAGCCTTAGGGGAGGCGTTGAAACCGTTGGGGAAAGGGCACAAAAGCTGATTTGGGGGGAAAGGGGCCTTCCAGGGAACTCCCAGAGGGCCAGGACTGGCCCTCAGGGGCCGAGGTTCCTCACCCTTGATCGAAAGGGATGGCGTGTCAACGGGGCAGCGAAATGAAGCCGTGGGAATTGGCGCGTCCAGTGGCTGCCCTTCCGTCCCCCAGAAGCGCGCTCTGTGGACCAGCCTCCGGGGCTTCGGCAGATGAGGGCCCGGCCGCTCAGAGAGGGCCAAATAGCCCGTTGGGCCAGTGGCGTTCTCACCAGGGTCCCAGAGGTCGGAGGGCAGAGCCCTGTGCGTGTTGAGGCAGAGAAAAGGCCCTACAACTCCCGGCCTCCCCCAGCCGGCATGGTGTCAATTGCAGGGCTTTTCCCCCTGTCGACACACGCATAGGTTGGCGCCCTTAAAGGAAGAAGAGGCCTCCGCTTCGCCCAGCTTCCGCAAGGCCTGCTGAACGAGCCCGCGCCTGAAGGTTTCGGCTCCCGCTCCTGCCCAGGGAGGGAATTCTGCAGACCCGCCTCCTCCGCTGTGGGAGATGCAAGCACCGTACCTGTAGTGGAGTCCAGCGACTCAATGAACTCTTCCGTCGCGTCTCCCAGCAGCCCTCGCATGCGGTAAATGATCCTCATCGGCTCTCCCTGCAGAGGCGGCACAAGGGACAACGGCGACAAAAATGGCTTCTTGTCCGCAAGCGTGATGGGAGGCAGAGCGATCCTTAAAAAGAGATCTCTTAACGGGGCAGGCCTGGCCCCGTGAGCAGGGCGGGGGGAAAGGATTTGGAGGAGCAGGACTGGGAAAAGACCCAGCTCTTTCGACCCCAAGCCACTCCCTGCCACAGCAAGCCCTTAACTCCCTATGCTCTGGTCTGCACATCAAGCTAACCCATGGTTTATTTCACCCATGGTTTGTCGACCTACCCAGGATTCGCCTGGCAGATGATCAAACAAACCATGGTTCGGTTTCTCAATCCCTAGGTTGTTCGTTTCGCCTTCCTTTCTGAATCCCAATCACCTTTGTGGTGCTGTAGTACCGGCACGTAGAGCAGCTGATGGGTTGGTTTTTTTTACCGCTCTTGCCTGCCGCCTCTGTAGCCTGGCAAAACCGCCCACAGTTCAACCCGTGATTTAAACCGCCAAATGTTCACAACCCAACAACAAACCATGGGTTCTCTTTGGGCAGCCTTCCTCAACCTGGGGCGCTCCAGATGTGTTGGACTGCACCTCCCAGAATGCCCCAGCCAGCAGGCTGGGGCATTCTGGGAGGTGCAGTCCAACACATCTGGAGCGCCCCAGGTTGAGGAAGGCTGTCTTTGGGGGTTGTTCACGGTGAACAACCCACAGTTTGTTAGCACGGCCAGGTTTGCACATCACGACAACCCAGAATTCAAGAACTCATACCACGGTTTAGGGTTAGGTACAAATCAGGCCTCCTTCGAACAAAAAAACATATGGATGGATCGATGCTCTGAACATAGATAGATACATCTTATTTGTCTATAGCACAAAGGCCGTTTACAACCTCAACAATAAAACGAGATGTCTATACGACAGCCAAAATTCTTACGAACTCATCTGTGCTCTAAAAATAAAACGAACCTATGCTCTAAAAATTCACTTCAGTCAGCCACAACTAGGCTGGCAACTGTTACCCAGAGGACCTTCTCTTCTGCTGCCCCCAGACTGTGGAACGGCCTGCCGGAGGAGATTCGTCGGCTTAATGCTCTCTCTGAGTTTAAGACAGCCGTAAAGACTAGCCTCTTCCGGCAGGCCTACCCAGGTGGATTTTAAACTTAACAATCGTAAGACGCCCTGAGTGTTATTTTAATGTTGTATTGGTTTTATATGCTCTTTTAACCAGTTTTATGCCTTCGATTTATATCGTATTGTTGTATTAATGTCGTTCCCCGCCTCGATCCAAATATTATTATTGTTGCTGTTGTTATTATTCCTGCAGCAGTACCCAACTCAAGCTCCTGTAGCGAGTTGGGTCAGTTTGTGGATTTTCCAGGCAATTTGGGGCCTATTTTTTCCCCACAGGCGCCAGAATTTGCGCAAATTTCCGAGCTGCGTTTTGCGCAAATTGCGGAACCTGGGGTGGGGGTGGGGGAAATGTGCAATAAATGGTCAGTGGAGTGCAGGGGAAAAGCCCACGGCTCAGCACACAAACAAAAATCCAGCCATTCTAGACACATATATAGAATAGGACGATGTGCTAGTTAAATTGGCACTTTAAAAAAGAGAGATAGAAGCACAAATCTCCCACTGACAGGAAGAAGCCGGAGAGGGAGTGAAGAAGAGAGAGTGACAGTTTAATAAGCTTTTAAGTAAAACAGGGTATTAGGGAAAGTGCCTAAGCAGTGTAGGGACTTGTTACAACTTTCCCTGTGGGGAGGGGGGCTTGTTTCATGCCAGAAGCCCCGGCTGTTTCCCCCTCTCTGTCTCTGAACCTTCTATTTTAATGCCGTTTTAAGACTGAATGCAGAGCAGAAAAGAATGGATGGGGTGGGCTGGGTTTGGGGGGGGGGAAATCCCAGCTTTGGTAGAAGGAGACCTTCTTTGGGGGAGCGCGAGAGGGGAGAAGAGGACCTGTCAAGGAGCCTGCCGCTAAGCCTAATGTGGAATAAGCGGCGCTTAATGTCAGAGAAGATTCCGAAAGCGCCGGGGAAAACCCTCGGGGGAGAAGATGCGCTCAAAGGGCCGCGCTACAGCCCCGCAATTAGCGCCACGGGGGCCTCTGGTAAAATGGCAGACGAACAAAGAGGGAGCGGGTGAAAGAGAGACAAGGGGAACAAACGCCGCCCCGAGGTGAGCTTCTTGTGAGCCTGTCTCTTCCGCTCAGGAGACGGAGAAGGCAGGCGGATGAAAGCCCCAGCGCTGACAGTAATGCCGACGAGCTCCCAAGGCCTTTCACGGCGGCGTCATCCTGGGAAGCGGAGCCGGGATGCAACAGGCCACGGTCACGCACGGCCCGGGATCTGGCAGGCCCCTCTCCGCCTCCACCCCCCGTCTGCCTAAAGCACCCAGGCCTGGTGGGATGGATGCTGCGTGTGTGGATACGGGAGAACGGTATTAGATTCTGGGCGAAGGACAAAGTGTTGGTGATCACCTTTAAAGCCCTACATGGTTTGGGTCCCGGCTACCTGCGGGATCGCCTTCTCCCGTACAATCCGCCCCGCGCACTCAGGTCTTCTGGGAAGAATCTACTCCAGCCAACAAAAACAAGGCTGACAACTATTACCCAGAGGACCTTCTATTCTGCTGCTCCCAGTTTGTGGAATGACCTGCCGGGAGAGATTCGTCAACTTAACAGTCTTCCGGAGTTTAAGAAAGCCATAAAGACTGGTCTCTTCCGGCAGGCCTACCCAGCTGAATTTTAAGATGTCTTTTTTAATGGTGTGCTGCTTTTAACGATGCACTGGTTATAAACGTTTGAATTAGGTGTATGTATTTTATGGTGTTTTCATTTGTGTTGTACCCCGCCTCGATTCAGAGGGAGAGGTAGTAACAAATTATTATTGATGATGATGATGATGATGATGCCTGGGAGAAAACACCGTTTTCATTCAAGAGGCAGCTGGACAGCTCTCTGTCAGGGATGCTTTAAGGTGGATTCCTGCAATGAGCAGGGGGATGGACTTGATGGCCTTAGAGGCCCCTTCCAACTCTACGATTCTAGGATTCTCCCGTATCCACACACAGCACCCTGCTCCCTTTGCAGTGTGGTCTGACACTTCTAAAAGGCTGAACCAGCCACGACGACGTGCCCGGAGAAGCCGCTTGGGTGTCAAAAATCAGGGAGGTGGAGATGGAACTTTTAAAAAGAATCCAAATGAAAAAGAATCCCCGAAGCTCCTGGCTCATCTTCGACGTCTCGGGAAGGGCAAATCCTCAAGCCAACATGCAACAGGGAAAGGTTCCCGTGGGGTGGGGTGGGGTGGGGCCGCATTCGCTTCCCTTAAACGTGCCACTGCGCAGAGAAAAGAACCGGTACGGACACTGGCGAAAGCCATCTTTAAAACAATGAAAAAACAACCGTTCTTTCCCTGCTATGGAAAATGTCAGCTCTCACTGGTTGTGAGCGCATTCAAATGGTTGTGGGTGCTGGTTTTAACCTATAAAGCCCTACATGGCTTGGGACCACAATACCTGATGGAACACCTCTCCTGACATGAACCTACCCGTACACTGCGCTCAACATCTAAGGTCCCCCTTCGAGTGCCTACTCCGAGGGAAGCTCGGAGGATGGCAACAAGGGAGAGGGCCTTTTCAGTGGTGGCCCCCCAATTACGGACTGATCTCCCCAATGAGGCTCGCCTGGCACCAACACTGTTATTTTTTTGGCGCCTGGTCAAGACTTTTTCCCAGGCATTTAATGGCATTTAACAACGCTAAGTTTGTTTTTTAACGGACCCCAGAATTGTTGCTGTTTAAATGGATGTCGTTGTTTTATACTGTTTTTATATATTTGATGGCTTTAAATTTTGGATACTTTTTAACATCCACCGTTTTTAACCTTTGTAAACCGCCCAGAGAGCTTCGGATGTGGGGCGGTATATAAATGTAATAAAATAAATAAATAAATAAATAAATAATAAATGAAGTTATTGATTTAGATAGCGCCAACCTGGCCCATGGCCATTGACTGAGCAGCAAGCAAAACCACACAGGTCCCTGCCCCAAGGGGATTACAAGCATGAAACAGGCAACGGATAAACCATTGCACACACCTCACAGGGCTGTTATTGGATGACGAACGGATTTCCCCAGTCCGGTACCCTCCCGATTAGTTGGACTGCAACTCCCATGATGCTGGTTGGCAATGATGGGGGTTGCAGTCCAATATCTTTGGAGGCACCAATCTGGGGGTGGATGAAAGAGATTTTAATTCGATTCGTCTGAACTTTGGATTGATTCCGGCAGGTTTTCTTCTTGCCTGACAATTTTAACGGTATCTTGGTTTGGGGCCATGTTTCATTCAATTGTGGACGCTGTCTGGGGAGTTTAGAAACAGAAGAGGAGGCTATAAATACCGACGAAACCAAAACAGCGTGAATTAATTGAGCCATTAAATACGCAAATAAATCGTCATTCCACAAGACACTGGTACAAGCCCGCCCTGCCAGAAAACAACTAAAGCAAGAGACCCAAGACGCTGACAATAGTTGAGCAAGAGCTCTTAAATGAACCATCATCAGTTCATTAATTCCTTAAGTTAATGACTGGTCGCGTATTTTTAAACAGGCTTTCTTTCCTGATGATCCACTTTGTAAGTTACCTGCATTTCACCATTTTTTGAACCTGCTGACCAAGTAATAAGAGACACCTTTTTTAAACAATTAATTTAAATCATCTGATTAACGAAATAAACGTCGCAGGTTGATTTTGGCACAGGGCAAGGACCGTGGCATCGAGCGTGTCCAAAACTCAATTCCCTGTGGCTCGGGAGGGAATTTGATGCCAGTGCCCTGAACAAGAAAATAATCCAAAGTTTGAAGATAGAGAAGCGCTCAAACCAATCTGTGAAATATTCTCTCTCTCTCTCTCTCCCACTCACTCAAGAAGAAAATAAACAAGAATAAAACCTGCACTCACAGGCACCCTTCAGTCCTCTACCACGTTTACGAATACTAAATTCTGAAACGCAGGTCTCTATTCAAGAACTGTCAGTCTATCCGAAACGCAGGGGCCATTCGGATCCGTGCATCTGGAATGCATTAATCTCCCGACGGCTTCTCAACAAACATGAGATGCTTTTGAACTCAGATGACAAGGCAGGGAGAGATTTTAACATATTCATTCCTAGAGGCTTTCTAGAGGATAATACCCAAAGTTTGGCACTGATAGTCAAAGCAAAGACATCAAATACTTAATTTCCACCCCTCCACCAGCCCCTTTTGCAATGCCCCTTCTGCAGTGTTGTTTTTTTAAAACAAAAAGTTTCCTTGCCTTCAAAAATGGCATATACCCACGGCCCTGTTCCGTTTTGTTACTTAGAACTTCTATTCTAAAATGCTCGTTGCTTTCTTGTTTCAGCCGATATAATTCTAACGGAGATGGCAGAGCCAGCTCCAGTGAGCAGGCTTACAATCTGAAATATGGTCTTATTTGCTTGCTGATTCTGATCCACAGCAGAAGAGGGATTATTAGGTGGCTTGAAGGGCCGTGAATCAGGTGCAAGGTCAGGGGCGGTCCAAAACGCAGCCGTGGAGGAGCAGAGAAACAAAAACGCCTGAACCTATAAAGTGCCTCTCATTTCTGGCGGGGAACAATCACGGGCCCTCGTTTGCACCCCAGCCTTTGCCACCCCAGGCCAGCAGATGCTTTTTCATCTGCTCCTCTACTCAACATTACCAGCCCATCAAAAGTGAGGTCTTGGAGACCCTCCTCCCTCACCACCGGCCATCCCATCAGGATGTATCAGAGGGAGGCAAAAGGAAAGCCGGGCCTTCCACTACCAAAAGACAACTTCATTTTTTTTCCTCCTCCCTCCCCACCTCTCTTTCCTTGCATGCTAAGTCTTTTTAGATTGTAAGCCTGCGACGGCTGTGACCTTCTCGTTTTACTGATTGCTGATTTTTGGCTGAGGACTGGGATAAAAAACAAACAAGCTCTGAAATAAATAATATATTTAAAAACCAGAATTTCAGGATCCCAGCAGTGCCTGTTTCTTTAAAACGCAGCTTGATTAGGCAATCCCAGGTCCCTGCATGTCCTTATTTGCCACGAGCAGAGAGGGCATGAAATCAGCTTTGAAAGGCAGCGGCCAAATGCACAATGGCGACGGGCAGTCCTCAGTCTGAAACGGGTGGGGGAGAAAGCTCTCGACGAAGAGGCCAGCAAGAGAATTCCTACGCGCGGGTGACAGGCCAAGACTTTGCGGCTGCTAAGTGAAGCCCGAGTTCTGTATCCCAAGTCACCGTCACGTGGAGGGAAAAGGGAGAAGAAACGTTTGGGAGAAAACCCTCCGCGTGTTTAGACAGAAAAAACTCCTATGACGGCCAGCATGCTGGGCGTTGTAGGACTTTTTCCACTCCCGTCGAAACATGCGCAGGATTGTGGAAGCTCTGATTCGAGCTCCGCGCAGGCCCAGAGCCCTTAAGTGCGATGCACAGAGACCACGATGAAGAACCAGTCACAACCGCCAGACGCCAAAGCAGAGAGGCCCAGAGCAGAAGAAAAACGGAGGGAGGCCAGGAACCGTACCTCGTTGGTTGGGCACCAGACTTTCTTGTAAACCTCGGCCACCGCGAGATCCAGGCTGATGATCTTGTTGTTCACCAAAAGCTGAAAGACAAGAGGGGGAAACCAGTCACGGGAGAGACGGGCCCGCGACGCCACCGGGCGGAGAAAGCCCGGGGTCCAAGCCCCGGCAGGCGGCTTGAGGGTGAGGCCATTAGGGGATGCCGGAGGCCCTGGGGAGCCACAGGTGGGCCGGACCAGATGGGGCTGACGTAGTGCGTCGGCGGAGAGGCAACGGGACGAGAGCATGGGCTTCCAGCGTCTGGAAACGGAGGTAGCCCTGCACACGCCCGCCCCCAACGCAGCGGCGATGCCCAGACCGTCAGCCACCACGGCAATTTGAAGGCGAAGAAGGCTGAAGCCCTGGGAGCCAGCAACGGTCACAGGAGAGCGCCTCTGAGCACGTGCAGGGCATATCTTTCTTCTCCCGCGCAGCAACGGCAGCCGGACTCGTCACCACCCTTGGGGTTGAGGCCAGAGGGAGCCCGCCACGCCCGCCTTATCCAGCCTTTGCCAACCCGGGGCCCCTCCAGGGGTGTTGGACTTCAACCCCCATACGTCCACCACACCTGGATTGGCAAAGGCCGGTCTGGACAGACCAACAGCCCGACTCCATAGACATCATCCTTGTACGTGACATATTTTCCACGACTTCGCTGGGACCCCGGCCCACTTTGAGCTGTCCCAATCCCGCGACCCGTCCCCTCGCCTTCGCCTCCCCCGTCAGGCCACCGCCGGCTTGCAGATCCGGGCCGCCGCCTTCCTCACCTCCATCCCGCTGTCGTCCTCCAAGAGAGCCACCAGGTCGCAATCCTGGCAGATCTTGTTCTTGATGTCTCGCATCAGCGGCCCGATGCCTGGCTCGTTGCTGCTGTAAGGGTTCCCCGGCATGCGCCCCTGGAGGAAGTCCTCCTGCTGAGGGTCTTTCTCCAGCGTGACGAAGAACTCCGTCACTTCGTTCTCTTCCTGAAAGGCAACGGCGAGTCAGCACCCCCTGCCCGAAACTCAGGCGGCTTGGAGGCGAACGCAAACCAGTCGTAGCTTGGGGGTTCTCCTAGAACCATCTCTGTCACTTGAGGCCCAGGTGGCCTCGGAGGCACGGAGTGCCTTCTTCCAACTCCGTTTGGTGGCCCAGCTACACCCCTATCTGGACAGGGGTAACCTAGCCTCAGTCGTCCATGCTCTGGTAACCTCCAAGTTAGATTACTGCAATGCCCTCTACGTGGGGCAGCCTTTGAAGACGGTTTGGAAGCTGCAGCTTGTGCAAAACGCAGCGGCCAGATTGATAACTGGAACAAGGAGGTTCGAACATATAACACCGATTCTGGCCCACTTGCATTGGCTGCCTATACCCTTCCGAGCCCAATTCAAGGTGCTGGTTTTAACCTATAAAGCCTTACACGGCTTGGGACCACAATGCCTGATGGAACGCCTCTCCCGACATGAACCTACCCCTACACTGCGCTCAACATCTAACGTCCTCCTCCGAGTGCCTACTCTGAGGGAAGCTCGGAGGACAGCAACAAGGCAGAGGGCCTTTTCAGTGGTGGCCCCTCCAATTACGGAATGATCTCCCCGATGAGGCTCACCTGGCGCCATCACTTTTATCTTTTCGGCGCCAGGTCAACACCTTTCTCTTCTCGCAGGCAGTTAACAGCATTTAACCACATATGCTAAGTTTGTTTTTTAACGGACCCCAGAACTGTTGCTATTTAAAATGGATACTGTTTTATACTGTTGTTTTTATATATTTTTGATGGTTTAAAATTTTGTATACTTTTTTTAATGTCCACTGTTATTTACTTTGGTAAACAGCCCAGAGAGCTTCAGCTATGGGGCGGTATACAAATTAAATAAATAAATAAACAAACTTTCTTCTCATTTTCCTGCTGCCTTTTATTGTCGGCTGACAGGCATCACAACAGCACATAAAGCCGGTCCATCCCAAATTCTGTGCCCCGGGAAACGAAAGGAAGAAGTAAGTTCCCAGCCCCCAAAGGAGAGGCTGCCTGTTGCGCCTCTGTACGATTTACCACCCCAGCCTCGTCTCCTTCCTCATCGCAGGCCCTGCTGGGGACTGAGTGGGGAAATAGCTAACTCTGCCGCGTCTTTGTGCCGGTTGTGATTCCACCCCTCTATCGCTCCAGACGCAGGACGCACAGCAGAACTGCCCGCAGAGAAGGCTCCTCTGTGTGAGTCACTGCTCTGGGCGGGTCACCTTCATCTTACACCCCCTCAAAACTTAAACCTTTTTGGAGCGTACGAAAGAAGAGTATTTCCTATTTAAGTGCAGGGGGAGACAAGCGTGCCTCAACTATCTATAAAGACTCAGAGATCCAGAGTCGACCCTGGGCACTATACACCAATTTTATTTTTTGCTACGTCTTTTCTCCTCGTTTTCCTCTTTATTAACGCTTATCTTGGCCCTGGGAACTGAAAACTCTCTTGACAGTCTCTCCTGGAATGCGGGGTGGGTGGGGGAGAGCACCCTCCAAGCTGAACCCCTGCCACGCTGCCTTAACGCACCTCCTCCCAAAAACACAAAGGCAGCAGCTTTCTCTTCAAGATGCGGAGTTAGGCACCCCCAGGATTTTGGCCCTGCAGGCACTTGCTCAGTTTCTCTCGTCAGGCTGGGCTGGCCCCTAGCGCGTCCACACACACACACGCACACACGGAACGAGGTCGGCTCCCCTACCGGATAGATAATGCTGCAAAGCCGTTCGAAAATGAAGACGGGCGTCCGGTAGTCGTCCAGGCTGTACCGCTTGGCCGTTTCAATGCACACCGCCATGAAGGCCTTGGTTTCGGATTCCGTGCCTGTCGAGAAAGCAAAAGACAGAGAGCGTTGGCTCATGGGAACTTCCTGATCAGCAGCGTCTCCTGCCATGGATGCCGGGATCAGGGCAGGGAAGTGAGGGCACGGTTTCGCTTCTTTCTAGTCAAGGTACGTCTTAAGTCAGCCTCTGCTGGGCAAACGAGAAGGAAAAGGGTCTGAACTGACAACCCACATCCCATGCCCCCAGCCAAATCCAACACTTTGGGCTTTGCAGATATATACAGGGACATCGTCGGGAACATGAGTGCACTCTTCAAATACTTGGAAGACTGTCATGCAGAGGAGGGCCGGGATCTCTCCTTGAACATCCCAGAGTGCAGGACAGGGAATAATGGGGTCAAGTGACAGCAAGCCAGATTCCGGCTGGACATCAGGAAAAACTTCCTGACTGTTAGAGCAGTACGACAATGAAACCAGTTACCTAGGGATGTTGTGGGCTCTCCCACCCTAGAGACCTTCAAGAGGCAGCTGGACAACCATCACTCAGGGATGCTTTAGGGTGGATTCCTGCCTTGAGCAGGGGGTTGGGCTCGATGGCCTTAGAGGCCCCTTCCAACTCTACTATTCTATGATTCTATGATCAGGAAAAACTTCCCAACTTTTAGAGCAGTACGACAATGGAACCAGTTACCTAGGGAGGTGGTGGGCTCTCCCACACTAAGCATATGTCAAGGATGCTTTAAGGTGGATTCCTGCCTTGAGCAGGGGGTTGGGCTCGATGGCCTTGTAGGCCCCTTCCAACTCTGCTATTCGATGATTCCATGAAAGCCCTCCTCGCCCTAAACATCCCCTCCGTTGAGTGCGTCGTCTCGCTCCTGGAGGCCGACGAGAACCTTTGCTTCCACCGCCACCCCAGCCCGCCCGCCCTCCCTCCCTCCCTCCCCCACCAGGTACCTGTCGTCATGTCCTCCAACATCTCCAGCAGCATGTCCTGGGTCTCGTCGATCAGCTTGGTCCGCTGCACCACCAACTTCCGCAGGCACAGGTAGCCGTTCAGCACCGTCCCCACCAGGCGGCTCTTGAAGTGCCGCTTGATGGATTCGACCTCCACGAAGGAGGAGAGGAGGCCTACGGAAGCCAGGCAGAGGACCCCGCTTATGGACTGGGAGGCTGAGAGGGGGGCAGGCATACACACGGGCCGCAAAGATCAAGGAGGCTGTGCCACGGCACCGGCTCTTGACCACGGGCCTGCCCACGGACACTCCCTGCTCAAGCGAAGCGCCGCCACTTTATGAGCCTGAGCTGAGGGACAAGCGCCACCCTTCTACCAACTATGCGGAGAAAGGGGTGAAACGGGAATGATTCCAGGAATGAACTAATGCGCGGTGAATTTTATATGTGCTGATGGTGAAGGGATGTCAGGACGGGTGTTCTATGTATGTAACTGCAGGTGATAAACGCCAAGGAGACACGTGGGATTTTGGGGGTAGTCAAACAAACCGAATAAAATGTTCACAAACTTTGTTTCATCATAAAACTTTTCAGGCCCTTGTTAAGACCTCTCATCCAATCCTTTCTCTCTTCTCATACACGCTTTCCTTTCTCTCACACCTTCACTCCTGTATTATCAGGATTGTTTAATATACCCCAACTGACTATCTGCACGCTACACTCCAAAGACAACCCTCTTCACCCTGATCCTCTAATTCTCCCTCGAACCAAAGTACTTTAAAACCACCCCCTCACCCCCCTTACCACCTCAGTCATCCCCTTATCTATCCTCCTCCCCCCTCCTAAGATATTCAATCTCCCCCCACTCAGATCAACATTCTAAACACAATAGACTTCAAATCCTAGACATACATCAGGGAACTGACTTGTGGGGTGCAACGCCACGGCAGCTATCTCAGGCAACGACGTACCTGTGATGCTTTTCAAGGCGTATCCCTGCTGCAGGTCAGTGCTGAGCGTGGCCTCCTCCAGGGCGAGGAGACGGGCGATTTCCTAACAACACAAGGCCAAGCCGTGAAGGTCACATGGGGCATGGAAGTGGCAGGGGGTGTGGGGAGGGGGAGACGCAGAGATACAGCACAGCGGAGAGGCTTAGAGACAGAGCTATGAATCAGTAGGCCGCCCCCCCTCACATTCTGCATCAATCAAAAACTGATGGAGTGAGCCTTAGGCAAACCGCTCAGCCTCAGCCCCCGCAGCTGCTCTACCACTGAGGTACGGCCTTTCCCTAAGTAACTAGCCCTCATGGTTTCCATAAGAAAGGGCTAATTTCAACAGGAACATGAGAAGCTGCCTTATACTGCGGCAAATCCTTGGTTCATCTAGCCCAGTAGTGTTTATTCTGCCAGGTAGCCCTCCTCGCCCTAAACATCCCTTCCGTTGAGTGCGTCTTCAGGCAGGAATTATCCCAGCTCTACCTGGAGATGCCGGGGATCGAACCTGGGTCCCACTGTGTGCAAAGCAGGGGCTCCACCACTGAGCAACAGCCTTTCTTCCCAGAGCATAGCCAATCAGTTCAGGCATAACCTATTAGTGATCCTGCATTTTGCTACCTGGAGATGCCGGGGATCGAACCTGGGACCCACTGTGTGCAAAGCGGAGGCTCCCCCACTCAGCTATGGTCTCTTCCAAAATTCAGCCCCTGGGCTACAAAAGGCTCCCCACTGCTGGCACAAACAGAGGCCTCTCCTCCACATGCGCTCCTGCTGCAGAACTCTGCACTTGCCCTGGTGGGGCCGAAGCATCGGCGCGAGGAGTCCCGCACCTTCTCTGCACCAACCCCCGGGGGCCCGAGAATGCGCTCCGTACCTTGGTGATGAGGTTGCCGACGTAAGGCAGGACCCCGCGTGCTGCCAGGTAGACTTTCCAGCGGGCGGGCTTGATGAGCTTCTGGTAGAGGGCCAGGTACTCGGCCGCACACTCACCCGCCACGCTCAGCTCATCCAGGTAACTAAGGAAAAGGGGGGGACGGGACACACACACAGGGGAAGTCAGAACCGTAACGAGGACTTCTTTGCAAAGAGAGAAGCCCTGGCCAAACGAGGACATGTGGAAACAAGTCCACAGAGATGGTTTATTCAGTGGGGAAGAAGGTTCCTCGCCTCTGCAAGGCATCTTAGTGGGCCACACGCCAACTGCCCCCACCCCGCAAGGAAGCCCGAGACACGGTACCTGGTAAGGAGATCGAGGACTTGCTGCTTCCGGCTGGGAATGGTGGCCAGAGCTTCGACGATGGTGCAGGCCGCCTGCCGGGCGGCCTGAGTGGCAGGTGTAAACAAGACCTACATGCGGGAGAAAAAGGAAGAGGCAGGGTGTCCGGGGGATGCAGGAGACACTCATTTAGGGCAAGGTGGGGCACATCAGCCTCAACCGCCCAGGTGATCTCTTCCTTCCGGAGTCCCGAAATTCCTCCTTAAAAGCTCCCTGGTCCATGCGCTGGCTCTCCCCTTCTCCCCTTCCCAACTTCCCCTCCATACTGGACCAGATCTATTCCCAATACTCAGCCAGGCAGTGGCTCTCCAAACACAACGAAAACCCCCTTTTTCTTGGTGACGCTGGAGACTGAATTGGGCCCTTCTGCAAGCAAATGTGTGATCTACCCACTCAGCTACAACACCCTTCAAGTCACGTGATCCCTGCCTTCAGGGAGAATTAGATTACTGCAATGCCCTCTACGTGGGGCAGCCTTTGAAGACGGTTCGGAAGCTGCAGCTTGTGCAAAACGCAGCAGCCAGATTGATAACTGGAACAAGGAGGTTTGAACATATAACACCGATTCTGGCCCGCTTGCATTGGCTGCCTATACGTTTCCGAGCCCAATTCAAGGTGCTGGTTTTAACCTATAAAGCCTTACATGGCTTGGGACCACAATACCTGACGGAACGCCTCTCCCGACATGAACCTACCCCTACACTGCGCTCAACATCTAAGGTCCTTCTCTGAGTGCCTACTCCGAGGGAAGCTCGGAGGATGGCAACAAGGGAGAGGGCCTTTTCAGTGGTGGCCCCCCAATTATGGAATGATCTCCCCGATGAGGCTCGCCTGACGCCAACATTGTTATCTTTCAGGCGCCAGGTCAAGACTTTTCTCTTCTCCCAGGCATTTAACAGCATTTAACAACACTAAGTTTGTTTGTTTTTTAACGGACCCCAGAACTGTTATTTTTTAAATGGATACAGTTGTTTTTATACTATTCATGTTTTTGATGGTTTCAAATTTTGTATACTTTTTTAACGTTCACTGTTTTTAGCTTTTGCAAAAACCCCAGAGAGCTTTGGCTATGGGGCGGTATATAAACGTAACAAATCAAATCGAATCAAGGAAATCACCCCAGGTTATGGCCCTTGGCAGTGGGCGAGACCTGGTGTGCCGGACTGCCCAGCAACCCAACTTGGCCTCCTCACATCTGCAGAGGAGACGCTCCTGATGTGCAGGCGGGGGCAGCGGTCTTACCTGGCGCAACCAATTGTTGTGCCCCAGTTTGAGATCCAGGGGGCACGTCCTCTTCCCTCGCCTGCTCATGTACTGCTTCCACTTCCAGGTGTACTTTTCGGTCAGGTAAAGGTGACGAAGCTCCGTCCGGCTGGGGGATTTCCCATCGGCCTCGATGCCTAAAGGGGAGGGCAAGAGTTCAAGCGGACGTTAGTTCCAGTTGCGTCTGAAAAGGGGAGAGACGGGGAGGACTCCATCGGGGTCAGACAAACAAGTGTGTTTCTCTGCTCCTCTAGAGGCAAATAGAAGGTGAAAAATGTTAAAGCCTGCAAAATCAAGAAGTGTGTGGCTCTGCCTGGAGAGACCGGGGCCATCTCCGGAGCTCAGGGGCAGGCGAGAACTGAAATCATCATCATCATCTATATATATATAAAACGCTTAGGTATGTTTCCGTAAAGGCTTCAGCTGATACAGGTTGCTAAGCAACAGTAGCAACGTGTAACGTCAGCTGATGCAGGTTGCTAAGCCCCTCGCCCGACTCCTCCGGGCTTTCCAAGGTAATCCTACCCCCCCTTTCTGCCTCTTCGTTCCCCCCACCCCACAAAGAGGGCAGCACCACGGTCCGGAGCATGAGCGAGGCACGGCCGGGGCCCTTGGTGGCCAGGTGGGAGGCCGTTCGCCTGCTGCGAGCCAAGGCCCCGGCCTAATCTCATGCGAGCTGGGTGGGTGGCCCAAGGCTGACAGGAACCCTAGGGAGAGGGGGATACCTGCTCCCCCTCCCCCCGACCTCCCTGCCCCCCAGGTCTGCCAGACGGCGCTGTATCGGCGGCCTCCAAGCAGCCCGCGCTCCCGCGATGATATTTAATTAATAAACTTTAAGATATGCTACAACGGCGTACGTTACACCGGGTACAGCTAGTAATAATATATTTCTTACCCGCCTCTCCGATTGGATCGAGGCGGGGAACATGAATAAGCATAAAATACATAAGATACTGATTAAAAACATGGTATCCACTGTTTAAAACATCCTAAAAGCACCCTAAAACATACTAAAATATCCTAAAATCCTACTGGATAGGCCTGAAAACATCCAACGGATTGGGACCTCCCCCCCGCCCCGGCAGACTAATCAGTGCTGCAAAAGGATATTAGCAACCAGGATTAGCAACAGAAGAGGAAAAGTCACCAGCAGAAAGAAGCACAGACCAAGGTGTCTGTTGTGTTCTGTAACCATTACGCTCGCCTACCGTGTGACTTGCTCGATCAAAGAAGTCTCACTGACGTGAGGGTCTGGTGTCAGCTTGCCAGCACGTGCGAATGCCAGGAAGAACAGGCACGCGCACGCCGCCGCAAGGGAAGATTTAAAAG
Source organism: Elgaria multicarinata webbii (assembly GCF_023053635.1). Lineage (NCBI taxonomy): Eukaryota > Metazoa > Chordata > Lepidosauria > Squamata > Anguidae > Elgaria > Elgaria multicarinata. Next base: position 18,211,269 of record NC_086190.1, on the reverse strand, counting down.
CGAGAGAACCAGGAGTGTCCCGCTCTAGTCTCAGGGGGGTGAATTATCCCCGGCATTCGCCATACCTCGGGCCGGGAGGCATTTCTTCCAAGCCTCATACGAAGCTTTGGGGTCTCTCTTGAGCCACAACTGGGCCTGAGCGTGGATTTCGTTGCTGTACGGCTTCACGGTGGTCAAGGAGTCGACGGGGCTGTCCTGCGAAGCAAAAGGAAAGGCCCGTGACGCACTCAAGAAGCCGCGGCAAAAACGACGTATGGAACTGGGGTTTCCCCCAAGCCCATTTTAGCGCGGCGGATTTGCTCGAGCGGCACTGAATTCCGCGGGGGTCGGAGTCCAGAAGGGGCACGGTACCTTGTTCTTCTTGCTGGTCGGAGCCGGCGGCTTGATCAGCTTCTGCAGGATCCGCAGGCACATCAGGGTGATGTTTTCCACCACCACCGGCGTCTTGATGTTCACTGCCATCAGGAAGAGGCTAAGAGCTGGGGAACGGGCAAGGAAAAACGGAAGTCAGGGCGGCAGAGAGCGGCGGCGGTGGCAACACACAGGGGCGCCACAGAGAGCCACAGAGATCTGCCCACAGCGGCAGAAAGATGTGACGGGAAAGACTTTCGGCAGCTCTGGCCTGCTCTCACTTCTCTTCGCCCATCACAAGGGGAGGACGGCATCTCAGAGGCAGATGGATGGTCTACAGCTGGAAGGAGGGCTACGGCTCTCCCCTGGGCTGGGATCTCTTAATTAATTAATTAAGTAATTAAGTAATTAATAATAATAATAATAATAATAATAATAATAATTCTAACCCGCCTCTCCATCCTGTCGAGGCGGGGAACAGCAGCAAGCATAAAATAACATAAAAATAAATAAATAAGCAAAACCCAATATGCATTGTTAAAACTTCCTAAAAAAAACATCCTAAAAGCACCCTAAAATTCCACTGGATAGGCCTGCCGGAAGAGATCAGTCTTTACAGCTTTCTTGAATGGCCTGCCAGAGGAGATTCGTTAAGTTGACGCGTCTCCTCCGGCAGGCCGTTCCACAGTCTGGGAGCAGCAGAAGAGAAGGTCCTCTGGGTAATACCTGTCAGCCTAGTCTTTGTGGGCTGGAGTAAGTTCACCCCAGAGGACCTGAGTGTGTGGGGCAGATTGTACAGGAGAAGGCGATCCCGCAGGTAGCCGGGACCCAAACCATGTAGGGCTTTAAAAGTGATCACCAGCACTTTAGACTTTGCCCGGAAACGAATCGGCAGCCAGTGAAGGGACTTTAAAAGAGCTGTAGCTGGGCTCCACAGTGTTTCCCTCCACCAGCCCCCCGTCTCTCTCGCCCTCTGCACGGAATCCGCTTCCACCCACACGCAGGCCTCTGTTATCTGGCTTGCCGGACGCAGGGACTCACCGCAACGCAACCTCAGCTCCCAACAGCTGTCTTCCTTGGAGATGGAGTCGGTCAGCAGCAGCATCTCGTACTGGAGGCTGCTGGCCTGAAAACCGAAAGAAGAGAAGCGTGAGGAGAGCTGGGAGATTGGCCGGGCTGGAATACGGTTGTCGCTTCCCCGCGATTTGGGAGCTTTCAATTTCGCAGACGTGAAAAAAATCTACAGGGACCTGGCTTAACGCGAGAGGCAGTGCAGTGTAGGGGTTAGAGCAGCTTTCCCTGAACGGCGGCCCTCCAGAAACATTGGACCTCAGCTCCAAACATTGGCCATGCTACTTGGGAATGATGGGAATTGCAGTCGAGCACGTCTGGAGGGCCCCAGGCTGGGAGAAGTCTGGGTTAGAGGGCGAGATTAGGAACGGGGAACAGGGACCCATCTCAGTCAGGAGGCAGTCACTACCTCTCTCAGCACAGCCTACCTCGCAGGGTTGCTATGAAGATAACAAGGGGGGTGGACCGCGTGTGCCACCTAAGCTCCCAATAAGGAAAGTCCAGATAGTAACGTAACAAAGAAATAAACCAAGCGTCCGGCCAGAGAAAGAGCTTTGATGAACCTGATCTCTCGCTCCTTTGCAAACTTTTAGGTTGGCGCTAATAAAGCTCATCCTGCCAGGACGTGTGTTTCGTGAGACCGATCCAACCAAGGATGATTAGAAGGGGAGAGAATCGTGAGCAGCCAGGCCTTTTCCAGCATAATTCGGGGAGTTTGGGCTGCAGGGAAGTTCGCTTTGCCACAGAGGTTCAGCCGATGTTTCCGTAGGGTTTCCAAACGGACCCCTCGGCAGTGAAAATGACCTGACCGTAAAGCCGCTTTTAATGGACGTCGGCACACACACACACACACAGAGGAATCTTGGGGCCGTTTTGACCGAACCAGGGGTTGAAATCACTCCCTGTCTGCAAAGGAACCAAAGCGGCCAGGGAGGAAAGAACAGACCGTGAGAACGCACAGCGCCAACCCTCCTCTCACCAGGTCAGGATTCGCCCAGTGCCCCTTCAGAGCCGCGGAGACCTTGCTGATGATGAGGTCGTTCATCTGCTGGGTGGCTTCCGGGTTGTCTCTGGTTTCCAGACGGAGGATTAAAAAGAAAAAGAAGGAACCGCAGCGTTAAAAGCTCCGTGGCGAGCCGTTCCCTTCAACGCGGAGATAACGCAGCGTTTCCTCGTTTCAGTCTGGCTCATGCAAAATTCACAAGACGTCTGCTCAGCAGCCGGGGCTTCCGCCATGGAAGACGACCTTCCCATCCCTTCCCTGTTCAAACAGCCCGAATGCCTTGGCCAGGCAGGCAGGCAGCGAGGAAGGGAGCAGACGGGATCTGGCAGGGTTGCCTTGCGGCTGCATTTCTTCAATGTGAGTGACTTGGTGTGGGTTGGCTTTGAAAGAAAGGCGCACGCTGCTCTGGACGCCTGCACGTACCAAGGCGCTTTTAAGTCCTTGCCTTAAAAGCACGGACATTTTCAAATTCCGCACCATGAAACAATGAGATTATTTTAAGTCGGTCGAATGCGGTCGTTCTAAATCAATTTAAAATCACAGGTGGAAAGCCTCAGCCCGGGGTACCCAATCCAGCCTACCAAACCTGGGCCCCCCAGATGGTCCCGCCCCCTGGCTCCTCCCCTTCTCCCCCCCCAACCACTGATCACCTGATCTTTTCATGGCTTTCGTGCAGATTTTCCCCATTCTAAAAGTTTGAAATGCCCAGAGCTTCAATCTACAAGGGGCTGGAATTTCTTTTACATATATTCTATTCTTGCATTTTTGCTCATGTCCCCTTGCCTCTGGCTCCTCCCACCAACGCAACGCAGCTCCTGAGAGCTTCTCCGAAATTGAATTTGGCTTTCAGGATGCGGGAGGCTCCCTGTCACAGAATCAAACTGATTGTGAAGTTGCAGACCTACGCCACATCTTTTTTTAAAAAAACCAATCATTTAAAAGCCCCAAGCTATTCGCAGGGAGTAGAAACACAGCTCCGTCAAAAGCAAACACCCCAGGATTTTGTAAAATCCATTCCGCCGGCATTTCGCAGATTGGGAGGTACCTTCCGTTCCATCAGCCGCTCATGGGCGGAATCAGATTTTTTCCCAAATTCCCAAATTCATTCAAATTCACAAATCCTCCCAAACGCACGTTTTCATGCTTTAGCGTATAAAGAAAACGTGCGTTTTCGGCCGGTGCTTTCTCGTTTAACGTATTTTTCTACAAATAAATGTGCACTAAATTCCGAAAAGTTAAAAAACAAACGGTCCCCAAGTCTGTGGAAACCGGCCGACTTGGGGAAACCTGGCCTGCAGCAAAATCCGTGGTTTGGCTTCACCTGAACTCGTCTACCGTGGTGGATTTCCCCGCCCTGTCTCGCAGAGCTGCGCGGTTACCTGGTGAGCAGGCACATGAGCTGGCGGACCTCCTCCCGCATGGTGGCCGCGCCCCGGCGCAGGTTGTAATCGAACAGCTCTCGGATGAGGCCCTGGGAGACGAGGATGTGGCGGATGGCGGCGTTGGTGGCCAGGGCGCGGAGCAGGGTGATGCAGTGCTCGGTGACGGCCGAGGCACACCCGTAGCACTTGGTGGAAGAGGTGTGGCCGCAGCCCAGGACGGAGAGGGCGCGGTACTGGCTGGCGGTGAAGGTGGGCTGCACGGCGGAGCGCGAGGACTTGCTCGCCGCTTCCCGCTGCTGAAGGTCGTATTCCAGGAGCTCCTTCCGGGAGGCAAAGACTTTCTGCGGAGGGTCGAGAGAAGGGGAGGCCTGAGCACGGCTAGAGAGAACCGCCCTCTTTGGTCAGGGCCTCTGGGCAGGTCGATACGCAAGCACCGACACGCGTTCCTTGAATCGCAAAGGTTTCCCCAGTCAAGTTTGCGAGAGGATGGACTTGTGGGAGGAGGAGGAGGAGGAGGAGGAGGAGGAGAAAAAGAAGAAGAAGAAGAAGCAGACCAAGCAGAAGAAGATCCCTCCTGGTGGCTACACTCAGTCACAGCAGCTGCATCTTGGAAACATCACTGAGAGTGCAAACTTATGCATGTTTATATGGCGGGGGGAATCCTACAACTCCCAGCATTCTCCAGCTAACATGTGAGCTGCTTTGGGCCCAAAGGGCGGGGTTTAGAGGCTGTATCTCAACAAAGAAAGAAAGAAAGAAACCCCCATCGGTCCTAGCCAGCCTGGACAAGGGTGAGAGGAGTCATGGGCCAAAACAGCTGGCCCGGTAGCCACTTCTGAGATGGAAATGTCCCTTCAGGAAGGCATGACTTTTGAGAGAAGACGCAATGGGTGGGAAAGCATGACGCTCCCTTTCTCTAATCCACACTGCTCCCTCCGGAAGCTCCCCTGCAGCGGTGTGCGGATGTGCGTTGAAAAAGACAAGCCTGTTTATAGCAGCTACTTTTGCCCTCATTGTACTCTTGAGGTATCGTTTTCCCCAAGCTGGAAAGCAAACCGGGAAATACCTTACAGAAGGAGTATCCTCCCTAAGTTTTCAAGGACAGCGGCCTTTCCTCCCACGCTGACCGCTGTCGCTCTTCAATTCATTTAACTTCTATCCCACCGTTCCGCAAAACAAACAGGCGCTCAAGGCGGGCGAATTAAAACTGAGATTAAAGACCAGATCTTAAACTAAAGCCTAACGTAGAAACAAACGGATACGGGGGGGGGGGGGGGAAAGACACGCCAACGAAAACACCATTTGCAGCCCGGAGATCCTGACCTGGATGATCTTGGAGAGTTCGTCGAAAGAATTCTTGCAGTCACCGCAGTACTCCTGCGCCAGTTGCAGGATGTAGCGGTTGACGCTGGCAGAGGTGGAGCTGATGCCGCCGCCGCCGCCGGCGGAGTCGTCCTGAAACACCAGCGGGGAAAAGAGAAGTCAACCAACGGAAGTGAAGAGCCTCCGTGGCAAACCCTACGGGGAAAGGGGAGATGCCTGCTTAGGCTGCTTTCAGCCCTGCCTCTAGAGCAGCCTTCCTCAACCTGGGGCGCTCCAGATGTGTTGGACTACAACTCCCAGAATGCCCCAGCCAGCTGGCTGGGGCATTCTGGGAGATGCAGTCCAACACATCTGGAGCGCCCCAGGTTGAGGAAGGCTGCTCTAGAGGCAGGGAATCCGCTCAGCCTCCACCCATCAACGGAGAAAGCAAGTTCCTAGCCCTCAAGGCCGTAGAGCGTTGTATGAGAGAGTAGCCCTAATCCAAAGGAGTTTGTACAAACCCTTGTGTAGACAAACTCATTTCCAAGGCTTTTTTCACCAGTGTGGTTCACTGCCGTTTCCGCACGCCACACCCTGTATTTTCCGTATTCGCTGTTTCCTATACTGTAACGCACCCCCTGAGTCGTAAGAAAGGGTTGCAAGAAATCTTCCCCCATTTCAAACAAGAATTCACCGAACAGGACTAACCAATTTTTCTCCTCTTGTTCCAAATTACAAGGGTTTACAAGGATACTGTTTTGATAAGGATACTGTTGTTTTTAGGCTTTTAATGTTTTTAAACTTTTTATCGTAGTTCTTTAACGTTTACTGCTTTTAACTTTTGTGAACTGCGCCCAGAGAGCTTTGGCTATGGGGTGGTATATAAATGAAATAAAATAAATAAATAAATAGAGGCTTGCACGTGTGTGAGCAAGGCCTAAAGAACTCTCAGGCCGTCCTCCTGCATGGCTCTCCTTCCCCCCGGGATCACCAAATGGGCGGCAAAGTGCAGAGACACACACACACACACACCCAGCAGAGGGAAATAGCGTTAAAAGATCGCAACCCCACCAACTCTCAGGATCGCTCGGACAGGGAGGGAAGTCACGACAGCGGCACTGACCCAGTCCTGCGGCCTGGGTCAGATGTCCCTACATCCAGCCCCCCCCCCCCCCCGGACTGGTAGAACTGGGATTGCATCACCGGCTCCTGCGTTTCCCCACACTGATTTGCATGTCAATTCTCTTCTGGTTCACCGCCCAGCCGTCGCTCGCCACTGTTCGAACACACCGCTCTCTAGCGTGTGGCCGGCGAGAGATCCAAGCCTCCCAGCTGCTCGTAAAAACGGGCTTCTTTATTTATCTAACCGCCTCCCGGTACCTGGGGCTTCTCGGGCGCCGCCTCGTTCACTTTGCACAGGAGGTTCTCCAGCTGAGGCCTGTGGCCCATGAGCTGGTGGTAGACTCGGTCGGCCTTGTCCAGGAGGGTGTTGATGTTGGTCACCGCCTGCAAGCACAGAACGCGGCGTGACTTCAGGCGGCATTTCCTGAACAAGCGTTTAGGCCTCTTTCGCACGAACGGAAAGGGAGGAGGGGAAAGCGCTCATGAACGGGGCACGATCAGGCTGCAGGGAGGGGGCTCACACAGTTAATTACGCCCCCGAGCAAAATAACCCCCTGCAAACAGCCAGCGTATGTAGTAGTTCGTGTTCTGAAGTCTTCTCCCATGTAGGGTGTGGGACATGAAAAAAAGGATGGTGCTAGAAGACCTGTTTTCCTTTCCGCCTGTCTCGGCTCTTAAGAGATTTTAAGGGGGCTTCTCTCCCTCCTTTCCTTTCCTTTCCTTTCCTCTCTCCCTCCTAGGAGGGTCGGACTTCGCTCTAGTCTCACATTCCTGCCTTAATTAGTATGTAAAAGGTGTTACAACGACCCTCTTCCCTCTAAAGACAGGGTGGGCAGCAGAGGAAGCGACCGGCAGATGAGGTTTTGACGCTGCCGGCACATTCAAGCCTCCTTCAGTTTGCTACAATCCCAAACCCGGAGTTTGAGGGGCTCCGTCCCCACTGGGATGTTGTCGAGCGTAAAGCCCTAGCAAAACCGAGCGCAATGGGAGAGCCGGCGTGGCGCAGCAGTGAGAGTGTCGGACTGGGGGTCGGGAGATCGCGGTTCTAGTCCCCACTCGGCTTTGAAGCTTATTGGGGACTTTGGGGCCAGTCGCTGACTCTCAGCCTAGCCTACTTCACAGGGTTGTTGTGAGGGTTAAATGAAGAGGAGGAGGAGGAGGAGGAGGATCACGGAGCTCTTTGGAGAAAAGGCGGAATAGAAATGTAACAAATACATAAAACAAAATAAAACAGGCAAATAGCAGGTCAGGGAGAAGGGAACTAGCCTGGCTTTCCCCTGTAGGTCCGGCCCTCCCATGAACAAGACGGAGACCTTTGTCTCAGGTGCTGGATTGGGACAGGGGGCTCTGACCGTCTGCCGCAGCTCCTTGGGTCATGGCCCTGCTGCTGCTGCTGCTGCTTTTGCAAGAGACAGGGCCCCCAGTCTGCATCCCCTCCTGCCCTGCCCGAGACTGCTGGGTGCAGCGAAAAAGCGCAGCTGCCAGTTTAATCGAGATGGGGCAGGAGGAAGGGAAGGGGCGTTGTTCAACTTCCGGAGGCTCAGGGAAAGCCGGAGTAATGCCACGGGACCGACCGCCCTCCCGCCAGCCCCAAAGGGACGCCTCGCCCTGCTGCAGGGCCTGACCTTCTTCCTGTCCTCCTCGTTCTCGATGGGATCCACGGCGCAGCAGGGCTTGGCGTACAGCATGAAGTCAAAGCGGGCGTATTTGCAGAAGCCGCAGGCGTTGCAGAGGAAGGGGTCCTTCTCGTCGTAATTGATCGACCTGGGAAGCGAAGCCAGAGAGCCAAGTCAGCGCGTGTATGGGGGTGTGAGTGATTCTCAGACCTCAGGCCTTCCATCTTCAGCCTCGATCGGGGAGGGGAAGCCTGCAGGCCTGTGGGGTCAACTTGTGTGTTGGAGTAGAACCCTGAGATCCGCTGGCTGGAGCCCTCAGAGACACACTTCAGAAGTAAAGGGCAGAGTGCCTCGGAGCTCCGTCCGAGCGAGCACCGGGGGGGGGGGGGTGACCCCCGTTTTGAGCCTCAGGAGCGGCGGGTCCCGTTCATGCCCGGGCAGCATAAGATACTGTCCTGCGGTTTTTACATCTTCCGTTGTGAACCACCCAGACAGCTTTGGTTATTGGGCTGTAAAGAAATGTAGCACTCCTATTATTCATGCAACGTGAGACCAGGATACCTAGCAGGCCACCTGCCTCTCCTTCTCTCTCTCTCTCTCTACTCAGCAGACCTTTAAGAACTGCAGAGGAGGCCTTGCTGGTCATTCCACAACCCACAGAACGTGGTCCTGTAAGATCTTGCATTAATAGAAGTTTAGCTTCCAAATCCCGTGAGGTTCTGGTTCCTCTCTATTCGGCCCTGGTTAGGCCTCATCTAGAGTATTGCGTCCAGTTCTGGGCTCCATAATTCAAGAAGGACGCAGACAAGCTGGAGCGTGTTCAGAGGAGGGCAACCAGGGTGATCAGGGGTCTGGAAACAAAGCCCTAGGAAGAGAGACTGAAAGAACTGGGCAGGTTTAGCCTGGAGAAGAGGAGATTGAGGGGAGACATGAAAGCACTCTTCAAATACTTAAAAGCTTGTCACACAGAGGAGGGCCAGGATCTCTTCTCGATCCTCCCAGAGTGCAGGACACGGAATAACGGGCTCAAGTTAAAGGAAGCCAGCTGGACATCAGGAAAAACTTCCTGACTGTTAGAGTAGTACGGCAATGGAATCAGCTACCTAGGGAGGTTGTGGGCTCTCCCACACTAGAAGCCTTCCAGAGGCAGCTGGACAACCATCAGTCAGGGATGCTTTAGGATGGATTCCTGCATTGAGCAGGGGGTTGGACTTGATGACCTTGTAGGCCCCTTCCAACTCTGCTATTCTATGATTCTATGATCTCAGGAGCAGGGGGCACTCTCTGCCCACCACATAGTTCGGGAGGCAGAAGACACAGAACGTTTTGAACGCCTCCTGGAAACACAGGCTCTCTCTCGCTTGTCACCCATCCTAATTAATCTGTTTTATTGCTTTTGCGCTGCTTTTATGGTTACTGCGGCCGAAATTGTTCTCAGTAGCGTATCTGAAGCCGCGGCATTTAATAGTGTTTCCACCTGCACTTGTGGCACTGGTAGACATTTTCGCCACAGTTGCCGCAGACTCCGGGGTTGGCCGGGACGGAGGCGCTGCACCGCGGGCACTGCAAGGTCTCCGTGGAGGCCTGGTAGTTCTCGTAGAAGTCCGCAAACTCGATCATCAGGTTGGAAGCGACGATGGGCAACGGAAGATCAATCTTCACCTCTGTCTGGCCCGGGGTGAGCTGCACCTTCTTGGCTTTATGCCAACGGGCCGGTCTGAAGAAACACGGGAAGAGAGCAGTGGAGGCGAGAGGAAGGAGGAAATCATTCCAAAGCAGACCAAGATAACGTCGGTTCGCATCCCCCCGCCCCGCCCCCAACGCCAAAGCCAAGTGCTGTTCCCTGGGTTGTAAATCTCCTTTTAACAGGATGAATGGAGACCAGCTCTTGAGATTCATTCCTTCTGCTTTCTGTATTGGCCCGATAGGGAGCCAGAAATACATTTTAAGCCCTGATCCCCTCCACAGCAAGGCTGCTCAGGATTAAAGAGCTGTCGATGCCTCATGCGAAGAAAACCATATATTAAAAAATTAATTCTACTTATATCTATTTCTCCCCCTTCTCTTAGGATTTTAATAACTTTTCCTTATTTGCAAAGGCTGTTTTGCAAGGGGTAACGGGAGATAGAACAAGAATGTTTCTCAGGACGTTCCGCTTTTCCCTCTGGTTTGAGGAGTGGATGGGAAAACCAGGACGCTCGCCTCGGGACGTATCCATACACAGCTGTATCGGGACATTTTGCCCATGACTGTCTCTTTCTGCTGGAGATTCTCCAGGGTCTTGGAGGGAGGCTTCCCCCAGCCCTGCGATCCAAGATCCCTTCAGCAGGAGACGCCGGAGATTGTAACCTGGGACGTTCTCCGCACGGGGCACGTGCTACGCCCCCCGCTCCCTCGCTGCTGCCGCCTTTCTATCTGCGTATCAAGGTGCCTTTATAAAGCATTGATCCGTTGCTAGCCATCTAGGCTGGAGGTCCCCCAGATAGCCACGCCCCTTTCCCCGACCACCAATCACCAGGCCGCTTCCCTGCTTTCGGTGCAGTTCATGTCTCCCGTTCGGAAAGGCTGAAACGCCTCCCCCGAGGCTTCGTTTCCGGCAGTAAGGACTCTAAGCTCAACTGTGCTGGCGTTTTCACCCCGCCGCTTTTGGCTGCGGCTCCGCCCACCGCTGGAACCCGGCCCCCTGAAAGCTTTCCGAAACGGAACCCGGTTCGAGAGCCCTGATCGACAACCGGGAGGAACCAGGGCGCCCCTTACTTGTTCTTCAGCTCCACGATGGCCTGCACCGTCCGGTTGTTGTAGTAGAGGTTGATGGTCCGGACCATCTTGGTGCGCTTCAGGTCGCCGATCTTCACAGTCACTTTGCTGATGGTGTGGCTGCCAATCAGCTTCACCACCTGCTGGGTGGTGGTGTAGCGGGTGTCGACTTTGATGGAGGAGAGCTTGATGTACTGCGGAGAAGGAGGAGGAGGAGGAGGAGGAGGAGAGGAATGAATCGCCCGAGCCAAGGCAGCGGCTGCCGCGTGGGACACAGGGATCTACGCGCCAAACCCCGCCAGGCGGGAGGGAGGGGTGAGCGAGCCGCGAGCCACTTACGCAGAACGGCACTTCCGGGTTGTTGCAAACGAGGCAGGGGTCGCTCTCCAAGTAGTAGCCGTCAAATTCCACCAGGCCGGAGAGGGTGCTGGAAGAGGGGTGGGAGAAAGACGCATTTGAGGAGTTTGGGGAGGGCAAAGGAAGCGCCCCCGACGGATCAGGCCGAAGATCTCTCTAGCCCAGTCTCCTGTCTCCAACGAGGAGACAGCCAGACGCCTCCAGGTAGAACCCCAAGCCAGGAATGGAGGCGACACACACACAAAACCCCACGCGAGCACCTGGTCTTGAGAGTTTACCCTGCCTCTGCTCACGGAGGATCAACTGAAGCAAACTTCTCCCAGCCTGGTGCCCAACAGACGTTTTGGACTACAACTCCCAACCGTCCAAACCACGACGACCAACGGTCAGGGGTGATAGGAGTTGCAGTCCAAGGCACGTGTTTTGGGAAGGCTGCCTTTTAGCGATCGCAGCCAACAGCCCTGACATCGACACATTGAAAAGAGAGAAAAAAGAAGGAGAAGCAAAGCCATCTACGGCTCTTGCAAAAGGCAGGCTTTAAGAAGAGCCAGGTGGCGGAGCTGGAAACATTCAAGGATATACGGGTGGCTACGACTGAGCCACCCGTATATCCAGCAGAGAGAAAGTGACAGGGAGGCACTATCAGACAAAGGGTTTGCACACTGCAGTAACCAAGCCGGTAGGCAAAGAAATTCATCTCCTGATACCGGGGGCAGCACGGAGCCATCAGGGCTAGTAGACGCTAATAGCCTCACCCTCCAGGAAAGGGGACGGGACAAATTCCTAAAGGAGAAGGCCACCAATGGCCACTAGTCCTGATGGCTCTATCATGCCTCGAGACTCGGGAGGCCGTAAGCCTGTATACATCAGCTGCTGGGGAACATGGGTGGGAGGGTGCTAGATGGACAGAACAGTTTGACTGCTGACGGAGGCAGAACCAATACGACTGCGGTCTTGCAAAAAAAAAAAAATACTGAATTTGCAATTCTTAGAACAGCAATTTTCATTTCGTTGTACAGCTCCTGAGGAAGGATCCACAAGATCCAAAACGCTGAGCGTTGTACAAGTTTGGTTTAAAGTTTTTAGAACATTTTTTTTCCATATTCCGAATAAGAAAAATAAAGAAGCCTCTTTCGACATTTCATAGCGCCAGAGCTAGTCGCCCCCTTTTCGCTATAGCCTTTTCGTGGTGCTTTCTTTCCCCCCTCTGTTTTCACGATGGACTAGTCCAGCCTTCCTCAACCTGGGGCGCTCCAGATGTGTTGGACTGCATCTCCCAGAATGCCCCAGCTGGGGCATTCTGGGAGTTGCAGTCCAACACATCTGGAGCGCCCCAGGTTGAGGAAGGCTGGACTAGATGGACCCTCGGTGTGATCCAGCCTCAGGGCTCGTCGGATGTTCTTACAATCGCCTGAGAAAGAGCGAGGAGCCGGCCGACAGACTCAGGGCCAGGTCGTCCCCTCTCCCAACATGCATTATGCCCCCCCCCCAAGGACCTGCGTCGCTCTGGCTGAAGGGCAGGCCGGAGAGACACTCACTTATAAATATTTGAGTTGGGGTGGTTGGTGAGGATGTGGTTTTGCATCCGGAGGATCTCAACAGCCTTCTGGGAATATTCCTTGAGCTGAAAACGAAGGTCAAAGGAAAAGAAAAGCTCACAACGGCAAACTACACGGAGCTCCCAATTCTCCGCATCCCCTCGACCGCCTGCCCGCACCCAGTTACTCCGTCACCGCAGATTCGTGCGACGAAGGTCACGCTTCCTATAACGCCTTACCTACCTCAAAACAAACCTCTTAAGTTAAGCCGGTATAGCCAATTGATTTACCACTAAATAAAATGAATGGTTAGTAGCACACCTCCCAGATGTGTTGGAGGACAACGCCCACACCACCAACGATGAGCCATGGTGGATGATGGGAGTTGCATTCCGACACAGCTGAGGGGCGCCAGGTTGGGAGAAGGGCTGATTAGGGAGGCTTGGAGGCTGGGCTGGAAGCCAAGGAAAGTGGGTTTGACTCCGCCGCTCAGTCATCTTGGGTGACTTTTGACCGGCCGTTCGCTCCGTTGGCACATGCCTCCCTCACAAGGTTGTTGTGGGGACAAAACGGAGGGGGTGACCGTGAGCCTCGAGGAGGAAGGCTTTAGCTTTTACAAAGCTAAGCCCCTGCCAAAGGAAGTGAGGCAGGTGGCTACCAGGAGGAGCAGGGCCTTCTCTGCTGTGGCACCCCGGCTGTGGAATGAGCTCCCTAAGGAGGTTCGCCTGGCACCTACATTATATGCTTTTAGACGCCGGGTGAAGACCTTTTCAGAGAACTCCGGCTATTGGGTGGTATAGAAATGCAATAAATAAATAAATAAATAAAAAATCTTCCCCCCTGCGCCCCGGTGTCATCTGTGCAGGTCACAGGTTGAAGGATACTGGATGTCCCAGTCTTTCTTTCTTTCTTTATTACATTTTTATACCCCCCAATAGCCAAAGCTCTCTGGGCGGTTCACAAGAATTAAAACCGTGAAAAGCATAAAAACAACCAACAATTTAAAAACACGAAACAGTCTTAAAATCCTACCCCCGCCCCCAAAAAAGAAAGGGAGGGGGAGGTTTCCGTGGTTCCCCCCCCCGCCCCCAAAAGGGGAACCTTTTCCTTTACCTTTTTCTCGGTCTGCTGCGTTTTCAGAGAGAAGTAACCCAGGAGATCCACAAACTGAGCAGCTTTCCGCCCGTAGGCTGGGAGCTCCGGCCAGATCGACCACATGAGATCCAGCAGCAGCTCTTGCTGGGACTTGTTGGAGTTCCTACAAGGGAAGACGAGAAACAGGAGGGGGATTAACCCAGAAAGACCCCCGTCTACTGCTAAAGGCCCTCGTCTCTGCTCTGCACCCCTCTCCCCCGGATGACTGCCGCCACCTCCGGGCAGTCCCTCGTTCACAGCTCTGCACCGGGGTCCATCTCTCCCTCCCCACTCTGATAATCCGTCATAGAATCATAGAATAGTAGAGTTGGAAGGAGCCTACAAGGCCATCCAGTCCAACCCCCTGCTCAATGCAGGAATCCACCCTAAAGCTTCCCTGACAGAGGGTTGTCCAGCTGCCTCTTGAAGGCCTCTAGTGTGGGAGAGCCCACAACCTCCCTAGGTAACTGGTTCCATTGTCGTACTGCTCATTTGTACATCCTTTTTGACCAGCTGTCATGTCGCTAACGGACCTTTTTGGTGGTGTCCCCCCCTCCCCGCTCTCTCTCTAGCGAGGCCCGCCTGGCACCAATATGATCATACTTTCGGCGCCAGGTTCAGGCTTTACTCTTTCCCCAGGCGCCTGATGGCATGCCGTGGGCAATTCCATGCGTCTGTCAAAGGATTTATGGTTGTCACCAACGTTTTAGTGTTTTTTATGGGGTTGTGGTGTTCTACTGGGAGTTGTTTTAAGCCGTTTGCAATCGCTTTACATTTGAGTGTGTGTTTTAATTTTGTTGTAAGTCGCCTTGGGGGCTTTTTCTTTTGAGAAAGGCGTCTTAAGACATTTAAATAAATTATCCGTGGTAATAGGCAGGCGATGCGACGACTCTCAGCCTGGCCTACCTCGCAGGGTTGCTGTGAGGATAAAAATCGAGAGGAGGAGGAGGGTCACGTATGCTGTCTTGGGCTCCTCGGAGGAAAAAGTGGGATATAAATGTAATCAATTACTTAATTAATCAGGAGCCACTCTTGTAATTGAAGAGTGGCTCCTGATTAATCAGGCAGCAGATTTTATTTTATTATTTATTTATTTATTTATTTATTTATTGCACTTATATACCGCTCCCATAGCCAGGGCTCTCTGGGCGGTTTACAGAAATTCTAAAATTGAGGTAAAAACAAGTATACAAAATTTAAAACTCTAAAACACACAACATACACACATAAAGCATTAAAAACCGTTAAAAAACTAAACATGTGGGTGACTAAGAGGTGCCCCCATATGCCTGGGCAAAGAGGAAAGTCTTAACCTGGCGCCGGAAAGACAGCAGCGTTGGCGCCAGGTGAGCCTCGTCAGGGAGATCATTCCACAGTCTGGGGGCCACCACCAAAAAGGCCCTGTCCCTCGTTGCCACATTCCGAGCCTCTCTCAGAGTAGGCACCCGGAGGAGGACCTTAGATGTTGAACGTAGTGACCGGGTATATTCACGTCGGGAGAGAGGCGTTCCATCGGGTATTGCGGTCCCAAGTCATGTAAAGCTTTATAGGTCAAAACCAGCACCTTGAATTGGGCTCGGAAACATACAGGCAGCCCGTGCAAGCGGACCAGAGCAGGTGTTATATGCTCGAACCTTCTGGTTCCCAAAATCAATCTTGCCGGAGCATTTTGTCCGAGCTGCAGCTTCCGAACCGTCCTCAAAGGCAGCCCTACATAGAGCGCACTGCAGTAATCTAACTAATCTAAAGGCAGCCCTACGTAGAGTGTGTTGCAGTAATCATTGCAGTGGTTTTACACGGGCCGCCCCCTACAAGACGCCGGCGTAGGTCTAGAGAAGGGGGGGCGTGAGGCCCAGAGGCCTGGGGGCGGAGCAATCCCTCGGCGCTCACCTGTAGATGTGCAGCGTCAGGCAGTGGGCCTGCCACCGGACCGACGAGGAGTTGGACTCCAGCAAGAAGCAGCGCAGGAACTGAATCAGGGTCTCCTTGTCGGCGAACTTGTTCAGCTGGTTCACCAGGGCCGTGCAGAGCTGATCTTCCTGGCTGCCTGAGGACCCTTCTCCTGGAAGACGGGCAGAGGGGGGAAGAACCCCCCGGAAGGTCAGCAAGGTGCGCCTAGCGTCAGCGGAGGTGCAGCCAGAGTGGCCGTAGCTCACACAATCCTTGCCGTCTCCAGGTAAAAAAAGGGTCTCGGGGTAACAGGGGATGGCGAAGGCCTTTCACCACCTGAGATCCTGGGGAACCACTAACAGTCTGGGCTGGGCGTCAAGGCAATCTCCCACTAGGCCAGGCCGTTCCCCCCATGCCCCGCGCCCGTCAGGGGACGGCCGCTCACCCTCTCGGTCTTTCTCCTTGTCTTCCTTCTTGCTCTTCTTGGCGGAGGACTTGCTCTGCCCGGCTGGCTGCCCAGTCCCTGTGGAGGCAGACGTGCTCGAGGATCCGGAGGAGGACGCGGCCGAGAGGACTTTGCTGCCGCACAGGGCGCAGGAGAGCAGCTGCAGGAGGACGGGCGACACGCCCTCGTCCACCAGGAAGCTGACTTGCAGCAGGAAGTAGAGAACAGCTAGAGAGGAGGAGGAGGGAGAGAGAGAGATCATCTCAACAAACCGTTCTTCCCGGCTTTCCTTCGCAAAGGTCTCTTTCGAAAGAAACCCGCAATGGCAGGGGGCCGAAAAGGGGCTCAGATCCTGTAGGCGCGGCCATTTCGTTTGGGCCGGGGACAAGTTTCTAGGCCTCATTGCCATGGAGAAAGACCTCCGATAAGGGGCAGTGCCGTTCCTCCTCGATTCTTTAGGCAACTGAGGCAGTGTATGCAGCGGCCAGCAGGCCAGTAGTTCTGCACTGATCATGCCCTCCCCCAAAACAAGAATCCTCTGCCTCTACCATTCTTTTGTGCTCCTCCCCAACTCTGGGTCCCAGCTGTCCTTCCCTGCTTCGTCCTTGGGCAAACAAAATGCCCAAGCTTCACACCGGGGGTTCAGAACGTCTTTCAGCCCCGAGGGCCGAATTCCATTCCAGAGAAGCCCTCGGGGGCCGCATTCCAGCGGTGGGCGGGACCGAGGGCAAAAGGGGCGTGGCCCAAAAAAACCCACCAGCCTATTGTAGCTGCGAGCTTGTGCCGGCAGCAACTAAGCTTTTGGAGAGAGCGTTTCAACCATTTACCCTGGGGAAAACTCAAAGCAAGAGCCAGGAATCCACAAAAAGGGCGAGGGGAAGTGGGTGGAGTCACGGGAAGGAGGCGTGGCCCAGGCACACACACACACAACCCCAGCAGGCTGAATCTGTCCCCGGAACCTGATGTTCTACAGCCCTACTTTATAAGGAACTCTAACCAAATCGCACAATTAAAACAAGGGGGGAGGTTTAATTGAGGCCTTTCGCCCCCCCACAGTTTCAGCCTCCCGTTTCGCCACTCGCTGTACCACAACCTCCCAGGGAGGCAAACTCACAGTCGTCTTTAATGCAGAACTTCTGCCAGTTCACCGTCCGCTGCGTGGCGATTTCTGCACAAGCCTTCAGGTGTTCCATCTGAAAGATGGAAGAGGGTTAGGAGCGGGAGTGAGCGAGAAAGAGAGAGAAAGAGAGAGACCTTCCCATTTGTGGGAATCGACTGGGAAAGTGAGTTTGAATACAAAACACTTTAAATCATGGGTTCTCAACAAGGGGGGAATTTTAGGGTTCTGGGGGGGAATTGGGACCACTATTCAGCAAAGTATGATTTATTTATTTATTTATTACATTTCTATACCGCCCAATAGCCGGAGCTCTCTGGGCGGTTCACAAAAATTAAAAACGTTCAAAGTATAAAACAACAGTATAAAACCATAATATAAAATACCATATAAAAGCTCAACCAGATAAAAACAGCAGCAATGCAAAATTACAAATTTGAAACACTGAGTTAAAATTTATTTATAGATTGTTAAAATGTTGGGAGAATAAAAAGGTCTTCACCTGGCGTCTAAAAGCATATAATGTAGGACATAATATGATGTCCTGTAGATGATGTCTCCCTACACATGTTATTAAAAACGTTCGTTGAAGTATGCCTCAGTAACTTCAGTAAAGTTTAATCTGTTAAGTAATTAGTTCTGAATATTAAAAAAACTAATTTTATTCACGTTTTAAATTAAAAGCTATCAACATTTTCTATTGCTATTAATTTTGTAAAACTCTACTATAAAAATAATCCAAATAAATGCATATGTACTAATATAGAAAACAATTAAAGACTTTCAATATTATATGTATATTATTTGGAATGCACCTTTTGAGTTAGACTATCTTGGGAAGGGGTGGGATTATATTCTGAACAATGGTGAAAGCGGGGAATGGAGCAAAAAAGGTTGAGAACCACTGTTTAAAGTTTAAATAAAGAAATCGTAATTGGAATGTCGTCATTTTGTGGGAGGAGGGGGAAAGGACCCCTGTCAAGATTGATGAATGAATGCATTTTGGCTTGCTTGATCGTTTAAACATTTCGACCTTTTTTTCTCAAAATGTCGGAGATAGCGAACGTTGCATCGGATCAAACGAGGTTGGCGGACGTGGAGTTGCCCTCCTGTTCCTTCCCGCGGCAGCCCCTCCAGCCCTCAGGAAATGCCACACAGGGAGCTAGGAGACCCCACTCAATGGAGGGACCTGTGGCGTGGGGAGGGAAGGGGGTCCCCCAAAATTAGGGGGAGGGGTCTTCTGCCAGCGGTTCCCTTCCCTCGTGAAGAAGGGAGGTCCTGGATCCGACCTTATGATGGTACTCAAAACAGCAGAGCTGAACAGCTCACCCAGTGTTCCCCAACCTGGACTACAACTCCCATCATTCACAGCCTCGTTGGGAGCTACTGTCTAACACCTCCAAGTTGGGGGGAAAGGCTCACAGTAGGGGAAAGAGCCACCCCTCCGCTGCCCCCCCCCGCGCCCCTGCTTACCAGATTGATGAGCGTGTCATACTGCAGGGCTGACCCTGAGCTGGCCGTGACCACGCTGGCCCGCAGGAAGATGCCTTGTTCCTCCAGGAGCTTTTTGATCCCCCGGATGTGGGAGTCCAGGGTGTGCAGGTCCCGCAGCTGGCGGTACTTCTCCTTGGAGCCGCAGATGAAGAGCAGGAGTTTGCGGACTTGACGGCGAACGAAGGGGGTCTGTTGGATCATCAGGTACTAGGAGGGGCAGGGAGAGAGAGAGAGAGAGAGAGAGAGAGAGAGAGAGAAAATGCATGAATTTCAAGCTTGTAAAGGGGGGGGGGGGGGAAAGAGCCGTATAGAAGATTCAGAAGACTCTTCTGCATCGGTGTGACTCCAAGCTCCCCTTCCAAATTACTCCAAGCCACAATAGAAGTCTTTTGAGCTGCAATTTACTCGGACACAATGAGAAAAAAGCGAGGGCTGTTGAGGATCTGCGTGGGCCCGGTTCCTGTACGATTACACAGCCTGTTCTCTCTCCCGGACACGCCCACCACCACCCGTTTCTTCTATCCCGTTTTCCCCTCTCAAAAGAAGCCCTATGTGGCTAACATCATACAGAATACAATACCATCAAATGCATTATCAAAGGACAACAATTACCCAACGATTTTTTAAAAAAAGAAATGCTACCATAAACCCACAAGCAAACTTTCAATTCAGAACTTGAAACATCAGGACAGTTAATCAATATAACTTTCAGAAATACATTGAACAAACAAGGGGATGATACAATGCCAGCCACATTTTAGACGAAGGAAGGAAAGATGAAATACAACCCATGTTTTAAAACAAAAATACAGAACTGTAACGCACTCCAGCAGCCGCTAAAGCAAACTATTTTGATGTACCATTAAAAAAGAGCACAAACAGCAAAGCGCTGACCTTAGCCAAAAACAGACGACTAAAAGAAAAGAACTTAAGGATATACGTATGAATTAAAATTTAATACAAATGAAATTAAATGATTACTACTTTCAAAGAACACTCTTAAACCTTTACAAATAAGGAAATAAAATAAAAACAGTGCTCAGGCACTTTTATTTTATTACTTTATTTGTAAAGGTATAAGGGTGTTCTTTGAAAGTATTATTAAATTTTAAATTTTAATTCTTTTCTTTTAATTGACTGTTAAAAAAAGACACACACACACACACTTCTGCACACAACAAAGGTGAATGACGTTCAGTGAAGCCAAGAGAGGATTCTGTCAGGGTGACCTGCTGTCTCCATAGAGATTTAAAGATGACGATGATGATGATGATACTACAGTGACCTGAGGAGGGAGGGATCTTTCAGCTCGCCCTGTGGTGCTCTACAGCGCCACCACAGCAGATGGCCAGAGGTGGTATTGCAACCTCTGGCCAAGCAGGGATCAGGTGAATTCATGTGATTCTGTTTGGTCCTAGGGAACGTCAGAAGAGACCAAGAGTCCGTCTACTTGAGTATTCTCTTATCTATTTATTTATTGCATTTATATACCGCTCCATAGCCGAAGCTCTCTGGGCGGTTCTTTCACACAGCGGCCAACCCAATGCCCCTAGGAAACCCCATAAGCAGCACTTCTGTCTCAGCAACTCATTCCTCAGATATATATTCAACTGTTCTCGGAGCATCCGCCCTGATTTGTCTGTCTGTTTCTAGACCGCTGGCTCCGACACAAACTCTCTGAACCCCGAATTAGGCGGAAACACCTCTTGGTAGGAGCAGGAAAAGCAGCCTGCAGCGGGGAGGCCCTTTTGACAGGCGGACTCAGGACTGCCTGCCTCCTGTGCAGACATTCACCCACCTCCGACAGGAAGTAGAACCAGGAATGGTCGAAGACCGGCGGGGGGATGCGGGAGTTGGTGTCGGCGATCTTCTTGATCTGGTAGGGAAGCCGTAGCACCATCTCCGTCAAGAGCTGGGTGTAAGCCTCGAAGACGTCTGCAGCGTGGCCCTGGAGGGGAGGAAACGCAAGAGCCCGAGGTGTGAACTTAGGGAAGCTACCCAACACTTTGGGAGGGCCGGGGCTCACTGGTAGAGCGCCAGTTTTGCATACAGAAGGGTTTTGATCCCGGGCAACGCCAGGAAGGACTGGAAAAACTGCCTGCAAGCCTTTTGTGAACCGCCCAGAGAGCTTCGGCTACTGGGCAGTACAAAAATGTAATAAATAAATAAATAAATAAGCCTGAAGAGCCACTGTCGGATCACTCAGAGCTAGAAACTTTAAAATATAAAACCAAACACTGAGATTTGCCCTTCTGTCATCACCTCTAAATGCTCTCTCTCCTGCATCAGAAGAGCCCTGATGCTGGATCAGACCCAGGGTCCATCTAGTCCAGCAGTCTGTTCACAGAGCGGCCAACCAGCTGTCGACCGGGGATGGACAAGCAGGACATGGTGCAAGAGCCCCCTCCCACCCATGTTCCCCAGCAACTGGGGCACACAGGCTTACTGCCTCGGATACTGGAGCTGGCACACAATCATCAGGGCTAGTAGCCATGGATAGCCTTCTCCTCCAGGAATTTATCCAACCCCCTTTTAAAGCCATCCAAATGGGTGGCCATCACTACATCCTGTGGTAGTGAGTTCCATAATTTAACCATGCACTGTGACGGACCCACTCTGGAATGGCAATCCTTTTGAGAAGAGCGAGAACGTCTCAAATAACCAAAGAGGAGGGGGGAGGAGTACGTCTATTTCTGGGTAGCGGGGGGGGGGGGAGCATATCCCGCCCATCTTCTCTCACCAGGTACAGCGTCAGTGGTTAGGTGCAGGAAACAATACCAGAAAATGCAAGATCAGCAAAGATTCCCATTCCAGAGCGGTTCCGTCATTCATTATCGTTATCCTTTTGTATTTTACAGACGACGTCCAACTAAAATGCTCTAACTTGGGAGCAATGTGGTTAATAAACTGGGTTATTTCCCCGTAGTTAAAAAGAAAAGAACCACGTCACATCCTCACCGATCCTTTACACAGCCTCTTCCCGCAGCTACGGAGGGGGAGAAAGACGCAAGCAAAAGCCCAAACCCTTGACTGACAGGAGTAATGTGAAAACAGCAGGCCCCTCCAAGAGAAGGGAATAAAAGGCAGAGCTTAATACCGCAATCTCCACCACAGGCCTGGTGAATTTTAGCAGGTTCTATTCTTCCGGCAAAGTACACCCTAATGTTTAATTCGGCTTATTCCTATTGTAGTGCGCCGGGGCAGCAAATAAAACGCTGCTCCACGAGGCGTGGAGGATAAAGGAGGCGCCACAGTGGCTGAAGCAGCTTAGGAATTAAGCCAGCAAATCCATCTCCGCCAGAAACCGCACGGGGGGCGGGGGGGGCCCCGCCTGTCAGCCACTTGCGAGGCATCGGCCACCTGAAGCGTGTCCGAAGGAGTGCGCCATCGCTGAAGTCCGGGCCCTGCCCACTCCGACGGAGACGCTAGGGAAGGGCTGCTAATTTGGACACCGTTCCTTTTGCCGCCGACCTGCCTGTCCTCTTTGTGCCAACGACAGCTCTCTGCTGCCTTACCTAGGACAGAACAGGTCGGACTCCACGCAAAAAGAATAAAACGGGCTCAAATAGGGCACCATATTCGGAAACGCAGGAGAGCGAAGCAGGAAATGCACCACCGAAGGAGAAGCGACCAAGAAGTTTGAGGCTATGTGCTCGGGACTCAATGGGGACAAAGGTTCTCCCATCACAGGTATTTGCTTAGCGTCGCAAAGCTAGGGAGAGTGGGCCATTTCCCATCGCTGCTCTTATTTATTTATTTCATTTTTATACTGCCCAATAGCCGAAGCTCTCTGGGCGGTTCACAAAAATTAAAACCGTGAAAAGCATAAAAACATGAATACAAAATCCTATATAAAAAGCACAACCGTCACCATGTTTGAATCTGAGCTTTTACGGCGAAGCCAGAGAGGGCTGTACCTCTTGCGCCGCACAGCCCCACTTTCTACAGCGCAGGTGGCGAACCTCAGGCCTGCGGGCTCCCACTGCACTGCTTTTAAAGTCCCTTTTTTTAAAAGACTTTAAATCGTTTCAAATCGGTGTACGCTGCCTTGGTGGCTTTTTAAGCAAATGCTAAAAGTGTTTAAAAAACCCAACCAAAACAGGCGGAAGGCAACGAATCCGGATTTTGGCAAGCCGATTTTAAACCGGATTGATGTGCTAGGGAACCAAACCCTCGCTCTCCGTTTCGGCTGTCCCCGCGAGGACGTGCTCCGCTCAGCGGCCCAAGCCGAACCTCACCTTGACGTACTGCCGCAGGAAGAAAGGACTCATGTCCGGCGGGGAGGAGCTGGTGTGGGGTTTCAGCAGCTGGCTGGTGGCCACCGGCTCCTCGTCGTTCTGCTGGCTCTTCCAGTATTCCAAGAGGGATTTCAAGACGTGGAGGCAGTAGTCCACCGCGCCGGAACTCAGCAAAGCCGCCGCCGTCGCGCTGGAGATGAGGGAGGAGGACTGGGGAGAGGAGAGGGAGAAAGGCACAAAGTTGGTTGCCGCCACGTCTTGCGTTGCAAGTGTTGGGGGGACCTCAGGGGGAAAACAGGGGGTTGGGCAGATGAGCAAACAACGGGACGTTTAGCCAAGGCGTCTACCGCCACGCGCCTGTTCCCTTCCAAACTCGGGAGAGAAAAGCAGGGAGAAGCCCGCTCTGTTTCACTTGTCCCTCAGACCGCTTCTTCGCAGGGCTTCTTTACGAGGGCACGGAGAAAAGAGACGCTTTGCTCCTTTGGTTTTCCTAAATGGAGTCTTCTAAGGCTCCGTATACATTCAGCCAGCAAGAAAGCTCCCCACTTTGGGAAATTCCTGCGTTTTCCTCACAAGCCCCCGAAGGAGAAGACTTAAGTCCAAAACACCTAGAGATACATGAAAGACTTCTGCTGTCGGGGCCCTTTCTTCTTTTCTGGTTTTTGTGTGTTTTTTAATGTTTTTGGTGTGTTTTAGTAATTATATGAAAAGCCATTTTGACATTCATTTATAAATGAGGAGCAGGATAGAAGTGGTTAAATATAAATAAATGAGATCCTGGGGAACGGGGTCGGGGGGGGGGAGAAACTGTCTTGAGTGAGCTTTTGGCCCGGCAGCTTCCTCTGAGGAGGCCAAAAGCTGCACGGCAGAACCCCTGCTTTGCACGCACAAGGCGTCCCCCATCCAACTTCCCCGCTTTTCCCAGGGCGCAAGACGCAAGGCCAGCAAAGACCCTGCCCGTCCACAGGTCTACCTGCAGCAAGAGTCAACCGTCAAGAGCTGGGACTCAGGAAGAGGCCAGATGCTTTGGACTACAGTGCCCATCAGCCCCAGCTCGTAGGGGAAACAGCCAAGGATGACAGGAGCTGTAGTCCAAAGACCTTGAAGGCCACTGGGTTGCCTCAGCTACGAGGCCACTTTGTAATGTTCATATACAACAGGGGGGGGTTGAACCTCTTCCAATCCAGTGGCCAAATTATGTTCTAGAGAGGTTCTCGGGGGCCGCATTCCGGTGGTGGGTGGGACCAAAGATAAAAGGGGCAGACGCAGAAATATGGGGGGGGGGGGAAACACCAGAGGATTGTAGTTTAAAGTTCTTACTGACAGGAACTAATTCTTTGGAGGGGCAATGGACAGTGTGGCCAAGGGAACGGCCATTTTGGAAACTCTGGTAGGCCGGATTCGGGGACCCGAGGCAGGCTGGATTCGGGGAACCCCGGCCTGAGATTCACCCCCCACCCCCGTATAAGTGATAATGAACAGAGTACCCGGGAGGGCAGCCCCAAACTCCCTTTGCCCTTCAAACCCCCAACTGACAACACAGCAGTTAAAAGGGGAAGAGGTAAGTGTTGGGCATCTGCAGATGTGATTACAGGGAAGTAAAGATGCTGCCGCGTCGACGTTTCAAAGTCGCTAAGAGGATTCCGTTGCTGTTTGGTTGCTAAAAGGTGCAGTAATAAGGGCTTTTTTTTAAAAAAAGAAGAAGACGACGATGCCAGCAAGCGTGCAGCAGAGGCAAGAAGATTAATAACAAAAGCGCAGAGGTTAAAAATGGAGACCGAAGTGCGTCGGATTTTAATGAGCTTATGAGCTGTGGGGTTTGTTTGGATTTGCCGGGGTTTCTCTTAATGGTTTTATTTACACTCCCGCTTTTCACCAGCCCTGCTCTGGGTTGCTGCCGCTCTGACCGACAAAAGAAGGTGGGTTTACACGATATCAAAGTGCAGCCGTCCACCAGGAAGAACTCCGGTGCAAGGAGCGTCCCTCCTGCGTACAGCGGCTGCCGCGCCTCCTCCCAAGCTCTCCTTTGCCTGCCCTTCTTCGGCTGGCCAAATTCCAGGAAAACGGAGAAGAATTTAAACTTACTTTCTTTTTTTTAAGGGGGGAAAAAAGGGAACAGGGTGAAGAAGCTCGCTCCTCCTAATCCTCAGCTCGGGGCCCACTGGCATGTGTGTCAAGGGGAGATTAGACTTAAGAACCAATCGGCCTTTTTGTCTTTTCCTCCCCTGCTTTGCACTAAGCGCTTGTTCAAAAGAGCCCCCCTCAGTAAACACTTCAGACAGAGCTCTTTTTAAATATATATATATATTATATATCGAGAAAGAACACATGCGCCCCGACCTGAAATCCGGTTGAGTTCTGCGGTTAAACAAGCCCCGGGGGGCTGCTGACCTGCTTCCATTCACGCGATCCTAAGCTCCCATCTTGATGTATTCCAGTCTTTCCCCAGCTGGCTGTCCTCCGGATGTGTTAAGACGGCAACTCTAGGTATCCTCCCAGCTCGGTACCCTCCCAACGTGTTCACTACAACACCCAGCATCCCCGTGCCATGCTAGAAGAGAGGGACGCAACTAAGGGTGTTTACTTGTGCACTTCATTTATTACACTTACGTCCCACTTGAAGTAAGGCGGGACATTTCTCTCCCTCTCCCGTAATACTAGAACCCAACGGGGTCATTTTCTCATGAAGCTGATTGGGGTGAAATTCAGCACCAATCAAAGGAAGGACTTCTTCTGCACACAGCGCAGAGTTAAACTGTGGAACTCGCGACCACAAGATGTAGTGATGGCCAATAATTTGGATGGCTTTAAAAACGGGGTTTGGATAAATTCCTGGAGGAGAAGGCTATCAAGGGCTACTAGCCCTGTTGGCTGTGTATAATCTCCAGTGTCCAAGGCAGTAAGCCTATGTGCCCCAGTTGCTGGGGAACATGGGCGGGAGGGTGCTGTTGCACCATGTCCTGCTTGTTCATCCCTGGCCGATGGCTGGTTGGCCGCTGTGTGAACAGAGTGCTGGGCTGGATGGACCCTCGGTCTGATCTAGCATCAGGGCTCTTCGACGTTCTTAAGTGAAACTGCTCTCAAGAGAAATCTTGTCATCCCACAACTCTGTCTAGTTTCCTCGCTCCTATGGCTATTGAGACAGATTAGAAACTGCTTTCTGCTTCTGCCCAGCGCAGCGCCACCCTAACACACATAAAGACACACCCGCTCACTCGCCTAGGGCGACAGGTCTTTCCAACACAGGCAACTCCAAACACCGAACGTTTTTTTCTACCTCGCAAATGGATGACTTGGATCCCGACTTGGTTCGGGACATGAAGACGCTGAGCAGCCTCATGATCACCAAGTGGACTTCGTTCAGGGCGGTACGCTCGTTTTTCTTGGACACGTCCTGGGCAGGGGAGAAAAGGGGAGGAAGCGGTTGCCTTCAGAGCCGTACAGGAAGAGATCTCAACCCACCCAACCCCTGTCCGACCTGAATCCTGAGAGCTGCAGGATGGAGTGAGGCAAGACTCCTGGAAGTCCAAACTGCCTCTTGAGAGACCCAACACATCTGCAAGGAGCCCGGTTGGGAAAAGCTTCCTGGATCATGCAGGGTGGGAGCGCAAGATTGAAATGTTGCAGGACAGGCAGCAAGAAGCGCTTCTTCTACACCACCCAGTACTCATCGACTGAACTCTTGTTAACCAGCTTTGTCGTGGCTTTTTGTTCCGATACTTTCAAAATCGGTTTTACGTTCTAATTATTCTGTTTCCTCAACCCGGGCCGCTCCAACAGCAAGCCAGGTTATCGTGGCGGGAGGGGGCCCTTAGGCACGCCACCCCACCCCTCCCCGCCGCAAACCCCCTACCTTCTTATCCATGCACAGTTCCGCAATGAGCTGGGCGAGGAGGTTATCCAGCGCGCCCTTGTCCTTCTCGTCGTCCCCGTCTAAGTCAGTCGTCAGCATCAGAATCACCTGGGGACACAGGCGTTGGGAGGGGAGGGAGTCAAACAGGGCGCCACGGCCTCACCGGCGTCATGAACAGCACCTCGAGCCTCACAACTGAGCATCCACACCGAAGAGCCGCCGATTTCCTAACCATGGTTTGCAGCTTGCCATGGTCACCTTGAAAAACCGCTGGGCGACACCAGGGAGAGGGGAGCTCTCAGGGAACTTCTGTGCAAATTCCCCCTCTCCCATCCCAGAGCTCATCCTGGCACGAGCGATTTTTAAACGTAACCACAATTAGCAACAAACCAGTTTGCAACCATGGTTAGACGAACTGCGGTTGCTCGCATTTATTGTCGCCATTACTCTTCACGCGCATGACGCCTTTCGGGCAAAACCGGCTCACAGGCCGGCTTGCCGTTGAAGAACGTACAAAGGCACAACGTCAATTAGGAAAACCGTGGCGGGGTGGTGGCGGTGGCTCTTCATTCCAGAGGAATAAGTAGGAGCTGCAGACGGACTTGGGATGGCAAAGCCGCTGGCAGGCCCAAGCCGCCTTCCCACGGATCTGCTAAGCGTTAAGATCCGTGTGCTAGCCGTGGGGGAGAAAGAATCCATTCACAGAAGAGGAGTGGGAAGGTGCGCCCAGAAGGAGGCAACCCAGCACCCTCCAGGTGTTTTCGACTACAACTCCCATAATCCCAGACTGGCTGGGGATGATGGAATTGGAAGGCCAAAACATCTGGGGAGCTGAAGTGGAAGGCGAGGCAGCAACGGAGACGACGAGCACGCACAGAGAAGACGGCGGCGACTCCAAAGTAGCAACACAACAGCGGAGAGAGAGAGAGAGAGAGAGTGAGTGACTCATGGGCTTACCTGCATGTAAGGGATGGCGCGGACCCCGCCCACGTTCCTCAGCTGGGGAAGGGTCTGGAGTAGCCTCTCCAGCAGCATCAGACGGACCATGTGCAGCCTGAAAGTGGGAAGACGAGGAGGAAGACTGAAGACACGGAGCCTTTTAACCAGGATTCGGGCTGCCCAACGGGTAGCTAACAAAAACGTGTCGCAAAATGCGCCAAACTCATCTACTTCATTTCCTCCCCGACGTTTCTATGCCGCCCAATAGCCGAAGCTCCCCGGGGAGCTTATAAGCCATTAAAAACACGTTCGACATAGCACAAAAAACATTTACATACAAACCTAAACAGAAAGACACACATCTGTCTAAAGCAGCCTTCCTCAACCTGGGGCGCTCCAGATGTGTTGGACTGCATCTGCCAGAATGCCCCAGCCAGCTGGCTGGGGCATTCTGGGAGTTGTAGTCCAACACATCTGGAGCGGCCCAGGTTGAGGAAGGCTGGTCTAAAGTAACCATCAACATTAAGAAAAATCCAGGGCCTGATTCAAACCTCATCATTTGCTGACAGATGCCTGAGAGAAGAGGAAGGTCTTAACCCGGCTCCCAAAAGTTAACTATGCTGGCGCCGGGCGGACCTCCTCGGGGGAGATCGTTCCATAATTGGGGGGCCACCACGGAGAAGGCCCTTCCTCTCCCTGTTGGCACCTTCCGAGCCTCCCTCGGAGAAGGCACCCAGAGGAGGCCCTTCAAAAACGAACGGAGCGTACAGGTAGCTTCACCCTGGGAGAGGCGGCCGGTCACATATGCCGCTGAAAACTCGGAGGAGGCAGCGCTAACTGGCTCCTTTAACCCCCGCCGTTGTCCCCGAAAGCAACGGAAGTAGTCAGGAAGGAGCTGTAACGAGGAACGGTTTAACGAGCCCAGAGCTTCAATATCGTCTTCCCCTGGGGGGAAGCAGTGAAAACCAAAAGGGACGGACAGCCCCTGACACCCTGAACAATTCTTCCCATAGCAATGAAGGTTGAGGGGGGAGGCACCTGCGGCCCTCCCCATCTGAGCTGGAAAAGGAGCCCTTGCCTGTTGCTCGCGTGGACGTCTCCTTCTGCCTCCCCGTCGGCCTCGCCTTCGGACCCTTCGCCCTCTTGCTGCCCCGTGGTGGTGCTGATGGCACCCGTGCTGGAGCTGACACTGCCCGGCCCGGCGGGGTGGCCCTCGGCTGTGGTGTCGCCGTAGGCGCTGCTGCGTCCAGAGACTGGAAACGAAAGAAAAAGACCGGTGGACAGTGAGCGCTCGAGAAGAGCTCCAGGCCCTCCTCAAGGCTGTCACACGGAGGAGGGCCAGGATCTCTTCTCGATCCTCCCAGAGTGCAGGACATGGAAGAATGGGCTCATCCATACAGGAAGCCAGATTCCGGCTGGACATCAGGAAAGACTTCCTGACTGTTAGAGCAGCACGACAATGGAACCCATGACCTAGGGAGGTGGTGGGCTCTCCCACACTAGAGGCCTTCAAGAGGCAGCTGGACAGCCGTCTGTCAGGGATGCTTTAGGGTGGATTCCTGCATTGAGCAGGAGGTTGGGCTCGATGGCCTCATAGGCCCCTTCCAACTCTACTATTCTGTGATTCCTGGACTATCCTTCCTGCGGAGCTGCAAAACGCACACCATGGGGGAAGAGGGGGAGTTGCCCGCACGGATGTTGGGTAGCACCAGGCCCCTGCCCATGACTGCAAGCGCAAAATAACTCTTGCAAGATCTCGATTGAAAAGACATCTAGGCCAGGCTTCGTCACCCGAGAAGGCTCGGCCTACGCCCCAACTGAAAGTGTAAGCGGTGCTACAGGGGGGCTGGCGGTTCGGGGGCAGAGGGGTTGATCCCCAGCGTCTCCTGTTGAACAGAGCTCAGGTGGGAAAAGGTTGAGGAAGTCCTAGGAGTAAGATGATATCAGGCTAGAGAGACCCACAAGCCTCTTTCAGTATCAGGACGTTTTATCGGATGGACCCATCCAGCAAGGGATTCCTTAGCCCTCCCGTGGGGGGGGGGGCCTGGGCTGGCGCTTCAAATCAAATCCACGCTGGGCTTTACCGCTGTGCTCGCCGGCCACCGAATCCACGGCGCTGCCGCCGCTCTCTGAGCCCACGCTGCCACCGTGGTCGGCCGGGGAGGTCCGGAGGGTGGAGCCGTCCGTGGCCGCGGTGCTGCCCTCATCGTCAGAAGCTGGAGCTAAGAGAGTAAAGAGAGCTGTTACAAGTAAAAACACTGCCTTGGAGCCTCTCGACCACGAACGCGACAGAAGAGGGTTCTCTTTTTCACACGCACGCGAATAAAACGAGGGCGGCCATGCGTAAGCGTGCGGGTGAGGCCGCTTTTGGGAAACGGGCCGACGGAGTCATTGGGGCGCTTGGCAAATCGATCACCCGATCGTTGAAAGGTCTCTCGTTTCGAATACAAGTATGTGTAAGTGGTGCATCTCAGAGGAAGCGTTTCCCTCCTGTGCAAAGGGGGGAGAAGGGATGCCTGGTCAACACCGCTGCCTTCGGCGCCTCAGACACCATCTGGAAACACAGCACGGCCTTTCCTTTACAGCTGGTTTTCTCCTATGCAAAATTTGGGGCAGCTGGTATCGCCTTACAATTTTTCTGAAGAGATGGGGGGACCGTTGGCCTGACTCCGTATAAGGCTGCCTCTCCATCATCATCGTCATCAGAGCGGTGACATTTGCAGACCACCCCCACCCCATCCCTGGGAGAACGGTTTTGTTTGAGATTTTACGCTGTGAACAGTTACCTGATGCGGTGGTGTCCGAAAGCGTCCCGGCGTCGAGAGAGGAAGAGCTGGGAGCTTGGCCGGACAGCCCCAGGCTCTGCAAGCCGAGCGCGCTGCTGCTACTCCCTACACGAGAGGAAGAGAACGACCGCAAATCAGTTCCTCTATCAGGCGGGCGTCCCCAGAAAACCGAGCCCTCGACATTCTGCCCCCATTGAAAACTTGGCCCAGCCGTTTGCCCCTCCCCAGAAGACGTCCCAAGACAACCCTGCAGCGAGAAGGAAATCCGGAAGCGGCGGACGTCAAACGCCCCCAACCCCACCCCGGCTTCCTCACAATTTCCTGGCGACGTTTCTTTGCCTTCGGGATCGGCCATTATCCATCCCCTTTGCTCGCTTTGACAAGACACCCCTGCCCTGAACTCCCCTGCCCCGTAAACTGAATACAGGGCTCCCACGAGGGCACCATCTCCCAAGTCCTGCTACGGAGTCCCGAGACTTGGCTGGGCGGCCGCTCGTCTTCTGTTCCTGCCCCCAAGAGGAGCGACGATGTTTTGTGTTCCTCTAAGGGTTGCAACAACCCTATAAAGGAGATCAGAACTGTGACCCCTACATTGCTCAGAAAGAGGGAGAAAGAGAAGCGGAGAGTTGCCTAAGGCCACCGAAGGAGTTTATGCAATGCCAACTCCGGGGTTTTGAGGGCCCTCAGATAACACCCCCTCCATGGTTCCCCAACCTTCTCGCCAGCTCCTGTTGCTTCTCCTGTCTCACGGCTCCCACTTGCTTGCTGGACAGGCAGAGAGCCAGGAGGCCGTGGGCATCTCCTGCTGCCCCTTCCCACCACCACCTCCTGGGCCGGAGCGAGAGACAGGTGAGCCAGCAGGCTGCAAGAAGGAAGTGGGGGACCAAGCCCAGGAGGCCCTTGCCCGTGGGGCCCCTGCTGGGGTGCGGCAGGTGCCCCACCATGCCACCAATTCACTTGCATTGGCTGCTATATGCTCCTGAGCCCAATTCAAGGTGCTGGTTTTAACCTATAAAGCCCTACATGGCTTGGGACCACAATACCTGACGGAACGCCTCTCCCGACATGAACCTCCCCGTACACTGCACTCAACATCTAAGGTCCTCTTCCGAGTGCCTACTCCGAGGGAAGCTCAGAGGATGGCAACAAGAAAGAGGGCCTTTTCGGTGGTGGCCCCCCGACTGTGGAATGATCTCCCCGATGAGATCACTGTTATCTTTTCGGCGCCAGGTCAAGACTTTTCTCTTCTCCCAGGCTTTTAACAGCATTTAACAACATATCCTAATCTTGTTTGCTTTTTAATGCACCCCAGAATTGTGGCTGTTTAAATGGATGTCGTTGTTTTATACTGTTTTTATATTTTCGATGGCTTTAAATTTCGGATACTTTTTAACGTCCGCCGTTTTTAACCTTTGTAAAACGCCCAGAGAGCTTCGGCTGTGGGGCGGTAGAGAAATGTAATAAAATAAATAAATAGATAAATACTCCTGACGCCAGCCTGGAGTTTATGGAAGCCGTGAAGCCTGAACTGGAGACTCCCCGCTTCGGACCCGGGCCTCTTGTCCATCCCCTTCCCACAGGCACGCCTCACCTTGCTGGTCTTGCTGCAGGCTGAGAGCAATGGCCAGCTCCACCATGGTTTCGTCGTCAGCGTCTGGGGGGATGTCCAGCATAGGGGGGAAGCCCTCGGCGCCCGCCAGGAGAGCTTCCAACGGAGAGGGGTTGCCGTTGTTCACGCTCTCGGCCGTCTCCAGGACCATCGATTCGGACTACGAAGGAGAAACTGGGCTGATACAACAAGACTGTGGTCTGGCAACGGGGGGGGGGGGGGGCTTTTGCTGACTTTGCAAAAAAAACGCTGCGGAGAACCCTCGGTTTGTTTGGATGCCCGCTGTGTCTTCTTTCTTGGCATGCAAGGTGCAAAAAAATAATCATAGAATCATAGAATAGCAGAGCTGGAAGGGGCCTACAAGGCCATGGAGTCCAACCCCCTGCTCAGTGCAGGAATCCACCTTAAAGCATCCCTGACAGATGCTTGTCCAGCTCCCTCTTGAAGGCCTCTAGTGTGGGAGAGCCCACAACCTCCCTAGGTCACTGATTCCACCGTCGCACTGCTCTAACAGTCTAATATTCTAAAAATATACCCCCCAAAAAATCGCCATAAAGCAGGTTATTTTTTCAAACCGCCACAAAATGCGCTGCTTTCTTAAAAAAGACTCTGCCCCTGTTGAGAAGACACCTTAAACCACGGCTTTAACCACGGTGAATAAGGCAAAAAGCCTTATTCACCACGGTTAAAGCCGTGGTTTATGGCGTCTTCTGAACAGGGGCCTCTGTGTCAAATGAAACAGCTTGACAAAGCTTCACAAGATGTGAAGTCAAGTCGCCTTTTGAGGACTCAGGGTAGAAATCCACCCATCCGTCGTTTTGATGCCACCATTAAGTGTCTCACTTGTGGAATTCTCCTCCAAACTAAGTTACGCTGGCCCCTTCCCTTCGTTCAGTTTTAGCTGGGCAATAAAAGGTTTTTGTTCTCTATGGCCTTCTAGCATTTTAAGGGTGCAATCCTACGCACGTTTAGACCTGTCTAAACGTGCATAGGATTGCAACCTAAACGCATTAGCTCAAAACTCCTTTTTTTTTTAAAGACGATCCCCTGGTCTTAATTCTGCAGCTGGCGATACTTTGAAAGCTTTCAAATCGTTTTATGTTTCAGTAGTACGACGTTTTTGGGGAGCTATCTGGGCTGAAAGGCGACTCATCGATTTGTAAATAAATAAATGGGGAAGTTCTGCGTGTTCGCCAGACCGACCTCCCAAGAACTCCTGCAAGGTCTGCTCCTGGTTAGCGCACGTCAGTCCAGTCAACCAGGCCCAGGATTTTCTGCACACGCAAGGACGCCCCCGGGACTCACCACCATCTCAAAGTCCCCGTGGTCCACTTCGCTTTGTTCCCGGCTTTCTTGCCGGATGTCTTCGCCGTTCGGTATCCCGGAGCTCTGCATCTTTTCATCAGCATCGTCGTCGTCATAATCGTCTTTATCTCCTGGGGAAGAAGAAGTAGGGTTAATTCCGTGAAAATGTGCTGCATTTTGCTGTACCTGGGAGCCTCGTCCTCTTCTGAGCCACAAAACCATCAGGAGACGAGAAGTTAGGCCTGTGAATATATTATTGGTTATTACATTCATTTATTTACAATATCTGTATACCACTCGACATCCAAAGATTTCAGAGCAGCGAACAGAAGAACAAAATGTTAAAATAATTAATATTTTTAAAAGGAAACAGACCCTGTTCAGACGACACGCTAAACCACGATGCTTAAACATTTTGAGAGAAACATCATGGCTTAGTGAGACATGTGAACCGTGACTTAGCGTGTCGCGTGAACCATTTCTAACCATGGTGGCTGCATAACCGCGGTTTAAACCAGCCTTCCTCAACCTGGGGCGCTCCAGATGTGTTGGACTACAACTCCCAGAATGCCCCAGCCAGTGGCTGGGGCATTCTGGGAGGTGCAGTCCAACACATCTGGAGCGCCCCAGGTTGAGGAAGGCTGGTTTAAACACTCCCACGAGCCAATTGACGCGAAAAGAGTTAGTCGCCTAACCATGGCTTACCGTGTCGTCTGAAATGGGTCAACGAGTTCTGATAAAGCGGAGTTTTGATAAACCGCAGCTGGTCACTCAATAAAGGTTTTTAGGAGGCTCCAAGAGCAACACAATCATCGTCATCAAATTATATTTATTTATTTCTCACCCGCCTCTCCCTTTGGATCGAGGCGGGGAACAACATGAGAACAGGAATCAATACATCTTAACAACTCATGATTTTACATCGATCTGGATAGGCCTGCCGGAAAAGGCTCGACTTTAAAGCTGCCTTAAATTCACACAGAGAGTTAACTTTATGAATCTCCTCCGGCAGGCCACTCCACAATCTGGGGGCGACAGGAGAAAATAATGTTGGCACCAGCCTGACCACCTTTCAAAGGCAGGGGATTCCAGAGGAAGGGGGCCACCACGCTGAAGGCTCTTCTCCTGGTGGACTCCAATTGGTCCATAGGTCTAGGTGGAACCGCCAGGAGCATGCAGACTATGGCGGATGAGGGAGGGATTAAGACACTCAGAAATTCATGGCCCCAATGGGGACAGCCCTGACTCCTCACAGGGAAAGAACCAAAATACTCCTCCAAAATACCTGAGAGAGCACCTTCTCCCCTACCAACCTGCCTGGTGACTGCGGTCAGCTGAGGGCCTGCTCCTGGTGGTCCCACCTAGATCCATCCTCCGATTGGAGTCCACCAGAGGAAGAGCCTTCAACGTGGTGGCCCCTCTCCTGTGGAACTCCCTGCCTCTGGAGGTCAGGCAGGCGCCAACTTTGTACTCCTTTCGGCGCCTCCCAAAAACATCATTATTCCAGGAATGCCTTTCCTTAATGTCCAGCCAAGACTCACTGTATTTGCTTCTTTTAAGATCTGTTTTAAGAGTTTCATGCTGTTTTTATTTTCATTTTATCTCTGAAATTTTCAGTGGGGAACGGTACATAAATATTTTAAATAAATAAATAAAATGCCAGCATTCTCAGGGGAGCTGACCGCAGAGTTGACTCCGTACCGACACACAGAGGCAAACCCATTCACCAGGACCATACGAGCCCAAAGCGCAAGCCTGGAAGCCACGGGCCCCCAAAATAAAGTCTCTTTACCCATTGGGGTGTTGCTCCGAGGAGAAGACGGCAACGTCACGTGTCTCCGCTTGTTCCTGGGCCTCAGCACGCGGATCAACGCTTGCTTGCAGGAGAAGCTCACGGCAGGGTCCTGGAACACAAGCAAGCAGATTCGGGTCATGTCAACATCTGGGGCAGCTCTTGGACCACTACCCTGGTCGTGTTGTCCTTGGCTGGCGTTGACTCTCACGGAGTCCCAGCTCTGCTATCCAAGAACCCTTTTTCGGCAGCGTGAAACCGGGCCCCGGATTTCCAACTGCCGCAGAGGCTCCCGAAACTAAAGCAGTGAACGGACACCGGCAAAACGACGTACCGGGCACAGCAACATCTGCATGTAAATTTCGGAGGCTGTATTGATGCAATCCAGCTCGCAGGTGCAATAGCCATGGATGATATCCACCAGGGCGTTGACGGTGGCTTCGACGTGGGTCAGGCCTACGGCACAGGGAGAAGGGCGAGAGGGAAGGAGGGTAAACAGCGACGTTTTGGGTCAAATCTGCAGGGGAAAAACTCTTCGACAACACCATTTTCCACGCATCTAGAACAAGAGGCAGTGGGGTCACACAACACAATGATTCACACCCAAGGGTTGAGTGTGGGTTGCGTTCATGGGTTGAATGTGGGCTGTCTTGCCCCTCCCATTCATACTGTTAGAGCAGTCCGACAATGGAACCTGTGACCTAGGGAGGTTGTGGGCTCTCCCACACTGGAGGCCTTCAAGAGGCAGCTGGACAAGCATCTGTCGGGGATGCTTTAGGTTGGATTCCTGCACTGAGCAGGGGGTTGGACTCAAAGGCCTTGTCGGCCCCTTCCAACTCTGCTATTCTATGATTCTAAGCCTGGGAAAGCGCAGACCACTCGCTACAAGCAGTCCAGGTGAGCTCTAAACACCGTACCTGGCAAACAAGCGGGGGCCAGGAAGGCATTTTTGGGTTTCGACGCGTGGAGCTTCCAGAAGTGATCGACCAGCTGAGTAATAAAACTGCAGCCTTCGCCTTCCGCATTCTTCTGGGCCTCTTGTCCTTCTTCGCTGCCTTCTAAAGTAGTTTTTTTTTCCAAAGAAAGAGAGCAGGGGTGGGGGAGAGAGAAAGGAGCCGCAGTTTTGAAGCCTCCGACCATTCAAGCAAACGGTCCAGCTTTTGTCCCGCCACACCCCACGGATCAGGCCAAGGCGATACATGCAAAAAGCCGTCGTGAACATTTATTTGAAAAACGGCCCGAGAGGAGGTGGGAAGGAAGGGGGCGGAGTTCTGCTCACCTGCTTCCACCTGCGGCAGCTTCGACTCAGTGAAATGGACCAGGTTATTGGGCCTCATGATGGCGATGGAGCGGGCGGTGATGACCAACCTCTGGAAGACCTCCGGGTCGAGGTCTTTCCCCTCTTTGCTCGAGGCGCTCAGGTACTGGATGGCTTTGCTCAGCAAGGCCTGATCCTGCAAAGACAGGAGTGCCCGGGAGCAAATCACAGCGGAGCGACGGACGCATACCCTCCAGCTATGATCAGCATGCTACGGCTCTTATCTTGAGACAGACTAGTCCTCCGACACGGCCCACAGGATACGGCAACGTCTAAGTCTTGCAGGCACATTGCCTTTGGTTGGAGGAGACCTCCGCCCAGTTCCGATCCTGCCTGCTCTGACACAACAGGTTCCCTTCTGGGGCCCTTGAGCGGAACAATATACCCCCTGCCAGGCCTGTATTCACAAGGCGGGATACACCACTCCCTGGATTACCAAGTTATCAGAGAGAAGAACAGCGGTTTTCAAACTGTGTTCACTGGGGGGGGGGGAGAGTTCTTCAAGAGCTTGATCAGGAGCTCCAAGCACGCCTCACCTCCCCCTGCAAATGTGTAGCTGCTGAGGGGAGGGAGTGTTCCAGGGCACGTGGAGAGGGCAAAGGGGAGGCCCTGCAGCCCCAGTCAAAAGTCCATGCGGACTGAGAGGACAACTGTGCAATGCCTCCAGAATCCTCTGCGACACAAGAGAGGTGCGAGGATTCCTACGTAAGAACATCAGAAGAGTCTTGAGCCTGGATGAGACCATTGAGCTAGAAACTTTAAAATATGAAAGATTTGCCCTTCTATCACCACCTCTAAAAGCTCTCTCTCCTTATAGCCATCACCAACAGAAAAAGGAAAGGAACCTCTCGTGCAAGCACTGAGTCATTACTGACTCTTGGAGGGACGCCAGCTTTCGCTGACGTTTTCTTGGCAGGCCTTATAGCGGGGTGGTTCGCCGTTGCCTTCCCCGGCCGTGATTCCCTTTCCCCCAGCTAACTGGGTACTCATTTTACCGACCTCGGGAGGATGGAAGGCTGAGTCGACCTGAGCCGGCTGCCTGAAACCAGCTTCTGCTGGGATCGAACTCAGGCCATGGGGAGAGTTTCAGCTGCAGAAACTGCTGCTTTACTGCTCTGCGCCACACGAGGCTCATCACCAACAGAACAGGCCGCATATAAGAAGTGCCATGCTGGATCAACCCAAGGGCCCCTCTAGTCCCATCTGCCTCAGATACTGGAGTAGCACCCCACTATCAGGGCTAGTAGCCATGGCTAGCCTCCTCCTCCAGGAATTTATCCAGCCCCCTTTTAAAGCCATCCAAATGGCTGGCCATCACTACATCTTGTGGTCGTGAGTTCCACAGTTTGACTCTGCGCTGTGTGAAGAAGTCCTTCCTTTTATCTGTCCTGAATCTCAGGAGGGGCAGGGACATGGCAGCACCGTGATCGATACTCGAGCTTTGAGGTGATGGGGAGACACCTGGAACTTAAAAAGGGCTCCATTTCGAAATGAGAACATCCAGCGAGCCCTGAGGCTGGATCAGACCCGGGGTCCCTCACAGTGGCTGACCCGCGGTCCTCCGGCAACTGGAAATGAACCCTTTGAGGGTGGGGAGCGACCTGCGCCCGTAGCGCCACTTCGTCGGGGCGGAAGACGGCTGCGCTGCTTTACCTTGTGGTTGTGGTACGCCGAGCGGCTGGTGTGGAGGCTGGCTAGGAGGCTCTTGGTCTGCTGCTGGACGCTGGAGGGGGCCGGTGTTGACAGGAGCATGGTGGCCAACTCCTGGGCAGCAGCCTTGCTCTTCTCCTGCACGAAGCGGGGAGACAACTCAGGGGGGGGTGGCAGCTCCGGAGGCCGGGTGCTCCCCGCAGAAGCAGGAAATGACGTTCAGCCAATATGTTTACATTGTATTTCACAGTCTCATTTCCGCCAGCTTCAGCTACTGAGCGGCATAGAAATTAATTAATTAACGCTTCCGTTTAAAAAAAAATAAAAGGTGGCTGAGAAGGAGAACGTGTCGCTTCGCCGTTTGGAACAGGGGCGCTTGTACCGCTTCGATTTCGAAGAAGCTCTGGAGGGAGGGAGGGAGGGAGGGGCATTCCATTGGTGGGCGGGGCTGAAGGCAAAAGGGGCGTGGCAAAGGCAAACAGGGGTGGGGCAAGACACCAGCACGTTGTGAACCGCCCAGAGAGCTTCGGCTATTGGGCGGTATAAAAATGTATTAAATAAATAAATAGCTTGAAGGTCTTGCTGCCCATCACTCAGCCTTGGGGAGGCATTTCAACTTTGTTGGGGGTTTTAGAACGGTGGGGAGAAGCCGCTCAAAAGCTGGGGAACTACTGAACAATTGATGACTTAAGGGGGAAATATCTGAGGTCTGTGGAAGCTTAATTTAGGCTTCTGGTGGCCTGCAAGTTGGTGCCAGGCCTCCTTTGAGCCCTTCCGGCAGCTCAGGAGAGCCTTCACCCACGAGGAGGCACGGTGCGTACTAAGTGCAGCAAAAGTGTGCAATGCGGGGGAAAGCGCGCACACCCAACAGCATTTCAGCAAAGTACTGGGTGGGGAGGATGCAAACATTTTAAAAGGCCCCCGTTAACGCACACATTAAGGGGAACGTGCCCCCCCCCAAAGTGCGCACTTTCAAAGCCTGTGCAGAGACGGGACAAACTGGACTTCAAAAAAGTAATAATAAAGTCCCCGATAACATCTGTGTGATATTGACAGGTGTGTTCATCCCTGGTTCTTTCCCTGAGCGGTCTCTACAAATGAGGTCACCTCTGCAGCAGGAGAAACATCTGCCGAGCGGAAACGCAAGCCCTGTCCTTCAAAGCCCGCTCCCAAAAGCCTGTTTCGCTCCTCTGCCTCCTGACAGATCTGCGCTTCCGAGTGGCATCAAAGTAAATCCGTAAAGAAGGGTGCGCGTTCCCCTCTCTTTTGAGGATCGGGCCTTGGAGAGCCGATGATCTCCTTTGGCGTGCAGCGCCCCCGTCCCCAAACCTCCGGCAACCTCCCAGCGTCCCCAAAACCTCAAGGAAAGTTACTTGCCTTCTCGCTGACTGGTCCGACGGCAAAGCAGCTTTCCAGAGCTTCTAAAGAACTCACTACTAGCCTGGAGGGGGGGAAAAGAAGAAGAAGGAGAAAGCCGTTTTGAGAACAAGGCAGCCTCCTCCTTAAGACTTTGGTCCTCTGCAGCTCAGAGAGAGCGCGAGAGAGGGAGCGCTCAGGGATGCCAAGTCTTCTGCCACTATCACCGCCGCCGCGGAAGAAAGAAAGGCATCAAAGCAAGATAAAAACTGCCACAGGCGCCATGCATATCTCGCTCATTGTGCTGCAGACCAGAGAGTTAAACCTGGCTCGCGCTCAGAGAAACTTAGGGCCGTTTTAGCAAATCCACAGCTGAAAGGCAGGGGCGAGGGGAGCGGCTTTGCTCTCCCCAAAGAGGATAAAAAACGTTGCCTTACAGCGCCCGCGGCAGGGATAACTTGGATTGTGTTGACAGCACTGATTCATCATGTGTCACACACACACACACACACACCCCCCACTCCGCTTTCACCCTCCCCCAGACGCGCGTGTGGCGGAGATCAAGGCGGAGGCGTGACATGAGTTTTGGGGCAGAGAGAGGAAGCCGTAGGAGAGGCTGCGCAGGGAGGCTTTGGGGGAGAGGCACTGGTTGTTCCCCAAGCGATCACTTCTGCCCCCAAAGCGTGAGGGACAAAAAGTGCTACCAACTTTTTAGCAAACCCGGACGACAGGCAGTGAAACACGCAAACCCTCCAGTCTCCAGAGTCCAGCGAGAAACCCTTGGCCGGGTTGCAAACGACCACTAAGCCTAGTCTTTGAGGGTGAGGAGGATTCTCAGGTAACCAGAAAAAACACTTTATGACAAAGCTTATTAAAAAACTTCCTGACTGTTAGAGCAGTACGACAATGGAACCAGTGACCTAGGGAGTTTGTGGGCTCTCCCACACTAGAGGCCTTCAAGAGGCAGCTGGACAACCATCTGTCAGGGATGCTTTAGGGTGGATTCCTGCATTGAGCAGGGGGTTGGACTGGATGGCCTTAGAGGCCACTTCCAACTCTGCTATTATGTGATTCTATGAAAGCGCAAGCTTCCGTTCAGGCACAAACAGACAACGTGATTGTGTGTAGGGCTCCGGCCGCCCCGTCTCTGGTTCCACCGTTAAAAGCAGCCAAGAAATCATTATAGATAGATCTGTCGACACAAGCGGCTAAACAAGCCAGGAAGGGTTGTTTAGCGCGTTGCCTGAGCCAGGGATCTGGGCTAGTCACTCCCTTTTCCAAGCCAGGATTGCAAATGAGGGTTTGTTCTTGGTTACGGATCCTGGTTTGTGAAGGGAGTCTTCCTCAACTTGGCACCTCCGGATGGGTTTAACTACCATTGTTTCCAGCCGGCACGTGTAAACAACCCAGGGCTGGCTGAGGGATGCTGGGAAGTGTAGTCCAACAGATCTATTAGCACGAAGCCCCAAGTACGTGTCAGTGAAATGCCTGTAGAGCAGGGGGCCTGCGATGGAGCCCTTGCAGTTCTCCACTCCCTGACCCCTTCAACGAAGCTATTTTAAATAAAAACCTTGGAAAGTAGTCTTTGTTCCCGGCCAATAGCTTTGCTCTTTCCATGCAGAGCAGCCCAAAGCCAAGCAGGAGGGGAGAGACACAGAAGTCAGCGGAGGCAAAGTGAGGGCAGGAGCAAACACAGGAGGACAGGAGAGAAGACGAGGCGAGGGCGTTGCCAGCTTAGGACCCCCCAAAAGACCCCCCTACAATGCGCCGATTTCAAGAGAGCTCGTCCTCTCTGGCCGTAACAAAACGGGGAGAGGAACACCCCCCCTTCCAGAAGGTCAGGGCGGATTAAAAAGAAAAGGAAAGAAAAGCTGTCAGGCACCCCTGCTCCGTTTCCGAACATCTCGGGTCTATGTTCGCACACGGGGCAAGCAAGGCGCAGGTCTGGTTGCCGGCTTCGCCCCTGCGCCTGGAAAAGCCCCGGCACCTCCCAAAGCCGAGGCCACGCTAAAGGGGGCATTAGACAACGACCGCCCAGTCACAAACACCCCTTTTTTGAGGGAAGGTGCTTGAGAGGGTTGCGGCAGAGCGACTGCAGGGACTCTTGGAGGATACTGATTATCTTGACCAATTCCAGGCTGGGTTCCCATCTGGTTACGGGACTGAATCAGCCTTGGTCGCCCGGATGGATGTCCTTTATCGAGAGAGGGACAGGGGGAATGCAACCCTGTTAATCCTGCTCGGTCTCTCATCGGCTTTTGATACCATCGACCATGGTATCCTCCTGGATCGACTCCGTGGGATGGGCATCGGAGGCACTGTGTTACAGCGGTTCCGGTCCTCCCTATGGGGTTGTTTTCAGAAAGCAGCGTTGGGTGACCAGTCCTCGGCCCCTTGGCAACTGAGCTATCTTTTATCTTGTACACCGCTCCGAAATTTTCAATGGGGAGCGGTATATAAATATTCTAAATCAATCAATCAAGCAGCGACGGACCAGCCCTGCGCTTATGACTCCTTCTGCTCGCCAGCGAAAGCTAGCTTGGTCTGCCTGCCCAGTTCGTGCACAGACGCTGCCAAGCGCGTCAAAGCGTCTGCCCCAGCCAAAAAGGGCCCCAGTGACGCATTTGCTTCTTCTTGCAAGAGCCTCCGACGCGTACGACCCCAGGGCCTTTCAAACTCCCCACCCTGGACTCCTCCAGGGCAAGGCAGCGCTAACATTTAGCGTCCGGCATAGCCAGTTAAAGCATTGCGTGTGAGTTGCTCATCGTCTTCGGCAACGGGCTGAATCTCCACCAGGCAACATTTATGAAAGCTGGCTCTATTTAGGTCACAGACTGGTGATGTAGTAGCGACAATATTAGTAATGCTAACAGTTGTAATAGTAAAGATTAGGATAGTAATGATAATAACAGTGATATTTCTTATGCTTTGAATCCGCCAGTACCCAAAGTGCAATAAAATACAATAGAATAAAATAAAATAATTGCATACCCCACCTACTCCACATTGACTGGGGTGCTGGCCTTGAAAACAGTCCTGGGGACAAAACGGGCCCCTCTGGAAATACCCACCTGGCCCTCTGGGGTCCCCCAAATGGCCACCACTGCCAATAGTTAAACTATGGAACTCACTACCACAAGATGTAGTGACGGCCGACAATTTGGATGGCTTTAAAAGGGGGTTGGATCAATTCCTGGAGGAGGTGAAGGCTATCAATGGCTACTAGCCCTGATGGCGACAGGGCTAGTATTTGAGGCAGCAAGCCTGTGTACCCCAGTTGCTGGGGAACATGGGTGGGAGGGTGCTGTTGCACCGTGTTTTGCTTGTGGGTCCCTGGTCAACAGCTGGTGGGTCACTATGTGAACGGAGTGCTGGACTAGAGGGACCCTCGGTCTAATCCAGCCTCATGGCGAAGCAGAAGTTCCCAGATTCAATGAGCCAGTGAAAAAGAGACTCCAGGAGCAGAGGTAGGGTCACATCCCTCTCTGCATGGCGGTCTCAGCCAGCCGCAGTCAGAGGACATCGGACCAACAGACCGACTCATAGTGCCATGATCCTGTGAGCCCTCAAACTTGCTTCGCACGCAGAAGGCCCTGGTTCCAGTCCCGGGTAACTCAAAGAGAGAGGAGACAGCACCAGGCAGCGCTGGGATTCAAAGGAGTGCGGCTTCATACATGTCTAGAGTTCAGGGCCGCTTTTCATTCCGGGAGAAGCTCTAGGGCAGTGGTTCCCAAAGTGGGCGGTAGGTGGGCGTTAAGAGGCAAGGGGGCGCTCGAGGTGGTCTTTTCTGTACCAGGAGTTTTGGTTACAGAAGGAAATTTCTGGTTGCTATCCTGCACTACGGAGAGTGGTTCAGAAGCTCCTGGTTGCATTTCCAACATCAAATTTCGTGGAATGTGGTTTTAGCGTGGTCTGCCTACTTCTCTCCATGCAAAGAAATCGACTCCAGATTACTAAACGTGGTGATTTAAGACTCATGTTAAGTGACTTTAAACCAGACATTGGGAAACTGGTATCACTTCATCAAGCCCATCCCTCACATCAAGAATTTACAGAATAGTGAAGTACTCTATCTTCCCTAGTTACTAAATGTGATCATCTAATATTCTTGCTAAATGACTATCAGACTTTGAAAAGATGATATCACTGGATCAAGTTCATCAATTAGGTTTAATTGAATCAACTAAAAAAAATGAAATTGGATTTTGAACAAATATTCAATTAATTGTTACTGTTTTGAATTTTATTGTTATTATCTTCCTTAGTGGGTCGTTGAAAACCGCTATTCTGAATAATGATTTTGATAGGGGAGGGGAGGGGGCGCTGGGCATGAGCTTGGGCATGAGTTTCAGGTGACCTGAAAAAGTTTGGGAACCACTGATTTAGTCCAGCACTCCGTTCACACAGGGGCCGACCTGCTGTTAGCCGCAGAGTAGGATTAGCAGACACACACTCCTCCCTCCCAATCAGCCGTGAGAGAAGCCAGGGGAAAGCCGAGCGGGAGAACAGACAAGCAGCTGGGATACTCAGCCCAGT
This sequence comes from Elgaria multicarinata webbii, assembly GCF_023053635.1. Classification (NCBI taxonomy): domain Eukaryota; kingdom Metazoa; phylum Chordata; class Lepidosauria; order Squamata; family Anguidae; genus Elgaria; species Elgaria multicarinata. Next base: position 18,167,308 of record NC_086190.1, on the reverse strand, counting down.
CTCTGTGTGTGTGTGCATGTGTTTTGCCCAATTCTTTGCCATGCAAAGGATCCTGACGTAAAGCAGTATGAGAATCACTTTTAAATATATATATATATATATATGGATACACCACGCACATTATTTTTTTTAAAAAAAAGACAGCCAACGGAAGTCAAAGCAGTGCGCTGTTATTCTCTGACACACAAAAACCATTCGTGCAGAGAAAAGAAAAGAGAAAGAGAGAGAGAGGAGAGAGAGAGACAGTATACTAACCGGTCCAGGGTGGTTAAGGACTCAATTTCAGAACTTTGGGGGAGCAAAGGAAAAGGGAAAAAAAATACATAAATAAAAAAGATAGGAAGCTTACAGGAAAATACCTAAGAAATACATCCTATGCAAATTAAAAAACAGGGGTGGGGTGGGTGGGGTGGCAAATTAAAACGAAGGAGCTGGCGAAACGAGAGGACGAGAGAGAGGGGCACCTAGATCAAAACAAATCCAAGCAACGGTTACATGAGCTTCTTTCCCTTGCAAAAGAAATTTAGGAGAAGCCCCCAGGCGGCAGAGCGCAGAGAAAAGCTCAGCGGATGGGGCTGGAGCGGCTAGCTACAGGCAGACACCCCAAAACTCTCTCCCCCAAAAGGGCTGATTCGTGGTTAGAAAGCGGGACCATGAAATAAACAGTGCCTCCCTCGCACGCTGATGGTGCTTCTCAACGTGGCTCACTGTTTACAGTCGGGGCTGTGTGTAGGCCGCGACTCTGGGGGAGCGTAGAACCAATCGATATTGAGCACTGGGTTCAGCTTCCTGCCCATTTCAGATTTCATTCTGTCTGAAGTTTCTAGTCCTTATGGATTCCGAGGATCGCTTGAAAGTCTGTGGGCAAATCTGAGGAGCTGATCCCTCAAAACTGCACCAAGCAGAGAGAGAGATCGCCCTGCCCAGGAGAAGCGAATCGAACGAAGAAAGCACAGCAGAGACAAGGAGGCTTTTCTGAAATGATGGGATGACAAAAACATTCTCCAGGATGGGGAGGAAAAAAAAGCAGGAGGAAAACTTTACGCAGGGCAAGAGAGAACCACTAAGCACTCTAGGGCACGTTTTTGCCCTGTGGCACTTTCCAGGTCTGTTGGACGATAACTCCCATGGCCCCCAACCGGCAGTAGGAGTTGTAGTCCAACACACCTGGAAGATGCCCAAGATGCTCCACTCGTGATGGGGGTTTCAGTTCCCGTTTGGGGAAAAGCCGGCCTGAAGTTCAAGTGACATCCTCAGCCGCCCCTCCTCCGAACACACACGCACAAAAAGACAGAACGAGAAAAGCTGCCAGAGAATTTGAAAGATTCTAAGGGAAGCAACGAGTTTTATGGCAGCACAGTCAGAGAAGCAGAACCTGCAGGAAGACAGAGGGGCAGGAAGACACCCACCCGCACCCACGCAAAAGCAACTCCGCGGACGTACCTCTCGAGAACGGTGCCGCTAGCGACCACCGGGGTAGCCGATTCCGTGTCTCCGGTCCCGTTCCCCTGATTCAGGTTGGGAGGGCAGACGTTGCTCACTGACGCTGACGGGAAGTCCTCGGGAGGCTCATCTGGCCAGCCAAACTGCTCCTTCGTCTTGCCGTAGATCTTGATGGCGTCCAGCATGGTGACGCCGGCAGGGTCCACAGATGCACCAACTGCAAGAGTGATAGGGGGAGATCGCGGGATGAAGGCGGAGCCGGACAATATCAAAAGGAAGTTGGAGAAAGAGAAAGAGAGAGAGAGAATAGAGGCAGAGACAGACAAAGAAGAGTCAGGGGGAGAGAGAGAAAGAAAGAGAGAGACAAAGAATCAGAGAGAGTAAGACAAAGAAAGAGTCAGAGAGAGAGAGAGAGAGAGAGAGAGAGAGAGTCAGAGAGAGAGACCAAGAAAGCGTCAGAGAGAGAGAGAGAGAGAGAGAGAGAGAGAGACCAAGAAAGGGTTGGAAAGAAAGTAAGACAAAGAAAGAGTCGGAGAGACAGACAAAGAGTCGGACAGACAGTCAGAAAAAGAAAGAGTCACAGAGAAGAGTTAGACAGACAAAGAGTCACACAGAGAGGCAGATAAAGTTAGAGAGAAACAGACAATGAAAATGTCAGAAAGGAAGAGACAGACAGAAAAACAGAGTAAGACAGCTAAAACGAAATTGAAGTTGGGTTTCCAAGCGGACCCGATGCAGGCCCTCACCGAAGATGGTCAGCTTCTTGTCAGCCTGCAGGGCCTCTTCTCGGGTGAAGGGGAAGTCAAACCACCGCGGCCGGCTCAGGTTGAGCTGCATGGTGCGGCCAAAGATCTCCAGGTAGGACGGGGCCCGTTCAATGGCTTGAGTCCCGATCTGGACTCTCATGCCGGTCATCACCATGGTGCTGTTGTTGTTGGTCACCTCGATGGTGAAGCCGCCGGGCTGCAGAACAGACACGACGGCAACCCGTGAAGCGGGAGCGGAAAAGCCGCCTTAACTAGCCGCGCCGCCGCCTTCGAGAAAGAGCCGAGGGCGCCTCGTGCGGGGACTGACCTTGGTGTTGGCCACGTACATGCCGGTGGAGTTGAGCCGATGTTTGATCTGCTGGGCGTTGTAGACCTGCAGGAGGTCATTGCCGCCAAACTCCACGTCCGTCAGCTGCTGGTTGTGCTCAAAGAAGTCTATGGGGAAGTTCACCTGGGTGGAGGTGCGGGTTGCTGGAGGAGGAGGAGGAGGAGGGGGAGAAAAAAGGGGAAAGGAAACCTTGAGTCGAAGATGGACCCTACAGGGTACAGCTAGCGGGTACCTTAAGGGCCACCTCCTCCCGGATGTTGCCTCCCATGCGCTCCCCGCCACGGATGAGGACCCAGAACCCTCGCGTCCCCGGAGGATCCCAACCTCTCACCCTCAAAAGTAGTAGTTCCTAAGTTAACTGTTCTCGCAGGAAGTCACCACCAGGCTTCCACTTCCTCAGCGCCCAGTTCTCCACGGTGACCCCGAGGAGCTGGTCCCCTGCGCCCAGAGGAGGTCACATTGCCCTGCCTGGAGACTTACACTGTCGTTTTTTATATTTTTGATGCTTTTACATTTGTATACTTTTTAATGTTCACTGTTTTACCTTTTGTAAACCGCCCAGAGAGCTTCGGCTATGGGGCGATATATAAATCTAATAAATAAATAAATAAATTTAATAAATAAATAAATTAAGGACTCCAGCCATGAAGATGGCAGCATGCCACGGCCACCCCTGTGCTGTCACAGCCCGAGGCTGCTAAAACAGACCAAGGGCCTTTAAAGAAAAGGCTTTAGTGTGGAGGCGGGGCTAACCAGCCTAAAGGAAGCCAAACCCATACTTAAAGCTCATTCTGCTGCTTGTTGGAGCAACATACAGACAAGCCTGCCTGGCTTCCAGACTAGAACCATTCAGGGCTACCCATGGTGCTGTCCTCTTCCCGTTCCGGCCTTCCTGGAAAAACTGACTTGCTGAAATCCCAGTGCAGACCTGACTCATAGTGGAAACCTGTAACCCAGGCCTCAACAGTGCCCAACGATGTTCAGCCCTATGACAGAAGCAGAACTGAACAACTCCACTTTATATGAGAGGTCCTGCTCTCTCCCACCCCTGCCAAACCAGATGTGGTAGGTGGGCATAGGAAGCAAAGCCTTTCTGGTCACTGTGTGATGCCTTGGAAAGCCGTACTCAAGGGAGCTCATCTGGCCCCATACTGAATTCTTGCATAACACTAGAACGCAAAGGTGAAGCTGAATCGTTGGGAGATTCAGGACAAATCAAAGGAAGGAGTTCTTCACACCACACATAGTTAAACTGCGGAACACCCTTCCACAAGGTGTAGTGATGACCACCAACTTGGATGGCAAATTCAAGCCTTCCCCCTTCTTCATACAGGGAAAAGTTAAAGGAGGGAATCAGCTGCCACAAGATGTACAGATGAGTGACGGCCACCAACCTGGATGGCTTGCAAAAGAGATGAGACAAGTTCGTGGCAGGGAAACTGTAAAGCGCTATGTACACGGATGGAACTACTTAAAATCAGTCATTAACGTAATAGTAAAACAGTAGTAACATAATAGTAACATAATAGTAAAACAGTAGTAAAACATAATAGTAAAACAGTAGTAACGTAATAGTAAAGTAATAGTAGTAGCATAGTAGCAATAAAGAATTCAAATAAGTAATGTAACGCAGGGAAAGTATACCCCCCACCCCCCGTAGTCCCTAGCCAATCTGACCTTGCAGCGACTTACTGATGGCAGCCGCTTTGCGCTTGCGGACCGGCTTCATGATGCTGATGACGCTGCTGGGCTGGAGCGAGGGCTGGAGCCAGTAGGAGGTGTTCTCCACATTCGCCATGTAGATCCGCAGGCTGCCATCTTCACACAGGAGGATCATGGTGGTCCGCTGCTGTTCGTTGCAGGCCGTGTGGCGGATGGCCACCATGTCCTGGATCTGGAACCCAACAGAGAAAAGTGTCCGTGTCTCTTTTTTGTCTTTTTCTTCTACAGGAACAGCTTAGAAACAAGATTACATTTTCTACGGATGGGTAGAAAAACAAAAATTCTGCGACGAAGGTGAACCGACGTTCTAGAGTAACTGCTTCAGCCTGAACGAAAGATACCATTTAACGCAGTTTGCTCATTCTGGCCGCACAGATGGGAAAAGGATGCTTATTACAGGAGTTCAGCGCTCCGATCTCGTAGCCAGGAGTCTGATTGTATCATTTTATCCGTAAGGCCGCCCTGAGATCCTAGTGATTTAGGGCGGGATGCAAACGTTTCAATAATTAATCCTAAAATAAATATGAGCCACCTGCTATAATCGTTCTGACATTTCAGGCTCTGAAATTTATACACTTGACTGGATGATGTTGTTTCGTTTCGTTTCCCCCATTTTGTCGGTTCTCTCGTTCCTCCCTGCCTTCCGTCCCCGCGCCCCCTCGTAAGACCCCTCTCTTTTCTCTCCACCCACGGAGGCTGCCAAGCGAGGAAGGAAGAAGGAAGCCTTCGAAACCGACCTTGGCTTTAGCCGGCAAGGTTTTGATTTCCTGGATCAGGAAAGTGTCCGGCTTCACCATCACCACCAGAGGAATGCCCGTGGTCTGTTGCACGCAGCACACCAGGCCCGGGTGGTTCATCACCTCCGACCATTGGCAGAGCGCCGGGGAGGTCTTGCTGCCGCCGTTGGAGCTACAAGAGGAGGAGATCAGGAAGGCGCGGCGTCAACAACCTGTCGCAAAGGCAGGCAACCTGCTCCCTTATGTACACCTCCCAATCTGCCTCAGCCACTGGGGGTTGCCGGCCCAAACTTCTGGAGGGCCCCAACTTGCCCACGCTTATCACGCATCCCAAGCACTCCGTTCCAGATACAAAGCCGCTCCCAACACACGTCATGTCAGCAGCTGACAATCTAAGGGGAGGGGTGGTGGAAGACACCTGGCACAGGTACACGGCAGGTGAAGAAGCCGCCTCACCTTTTGATGTTGATGGGGAAGAGGCGCGTCACCTCCAGCGTGGCTCGGCTGATGGTGGCCGCAAAGGACTTGCCTTGGCAGTAACTGAAGAAGAGCATCTGCAGGACGTGGGAGTAATAGACGGAGACGCCGCCTCCGGCGACTTGCCCGTTGCTATCCTGGAGGGAACACCAGGGGGGGGGGGGGAGGAGAGAGAGGGAAAAACACACGTGTGAACGCTGGGATTTGAATGTCTGCTATCAGGACTCGGACCTGGGTGTGTGTGTGTGTGTGATCAACTTTCCAGGTCACGCTGGAGGCTCCGATGGAGACTATGCCACAACACAGGCTCTTTACCACAGGCCTGCCTGCGGACACTCTCCTTGCCAACCTGCCCGATCAATGAGGTCATCAGAGGGCATGTTCCTGGTGGTTCCGCATCGACCTACGGTCCGACTGGAGTCCACCAGGAGGAGAGCCTTCAGTGTGGTGGCCCCCTTCCTGTGGAATCCCCTGACTTTGGAGGTCAAGCAGGCGCCAACACTAGGCTGCTTCTGACGCTGCCCGTAAACGTTGCTGTTTCAGGAAGCTTCCTGTGAATGACCAGCCGCGGTTTTATCAGTAATGGGTTTTTCTCTGACCTTTGTTCTTTTAAAAATTGTATTTTTAATTATGGTGTTCTTTTCATTCTATTTCTTGTTCACCAATCTTTATTTATTAATTAATAAATAAATAAACCGAACAATTCTGGGAGGAGAAAGAGCCAAACCGGGGGGGGGGGGGCACTCCTTGCTCTCTGGGCTCCAGTTTTCGTATCATCTCATAAACCACCCGGGTGGCTAACAGAGAGGCCAGCAACAGCAGCGTTACCTTCAGGTCCTCGTGGGTAATTTCAAGGACGTTGGTGACGTAGAAAGGGCCGTGCTGGGCGCTGCTGGCTTCTTCCATGAGCTGTGTGTAGATGTAGCCGGCCGAGGACATGATGACCACGATGTTTTTGCCCTCTTCGTTGAAGAGGAAAGCGATGTCCCTGATCTTGGAGCTCGGCAGCAGGAAGTAGAAAGTTGGGCTCAAGGCGTCCACGGAGAGGTCGTAAATCTGTCGGAGCAGAAGGGTGGGGGGAAGAGTTAGGAATTTGGGGGGAGAGCAAGACAAGAGACAAGCGGCCCACAACGGTGAGCGGAGGAACTGAAAACCACCCGCCTGGGTTAGACGGGGGAAAAAAGGGTTCCTCTACTTGCGCATCCTGACTTCCACCTCAGCCGTACCTTCACAAAGTCCGCCGTGACGATGGCCAGCTCAGTCTGAGATCCCGGCAGCCACACGGCTTTAATGATGAAGTTGCCCGTGGCGAGCTGGGGGTGAAGCACCAAGTGATCAGAAACGGAGCCGGAGCTGCTGAAGGTGAGGACGTGGCAGTCCTGAGAAGAGAAGGGGGGAAACAAGGGGAGCGATGAATCCCGGCCGACTTCGTAGGAACATCCTTAGAGCCTCGATGCAGGATTCGACCAAAGGTTCATCTAGTTCAGCACTCTGTTCCCACAGTGGCTGTCCAGCTGCCCGTGGAAAACCCACAAGCAGGACAACAGCACCCCCCCACCCATGTTCCCCAGCAACTGGTGCACGTAGGCATATTGCCTCTGATCTTTTTAAAGCCTTCCAATCTTACATCTTGAGGTAGTGAGTTCCGTAGGTGGGGGGACTGGAAATGTCACTATTATTATTATTATTATTATTATTATTTATTTATTTATTTATTTATACAGCACCATCAGTGTACATGGTGCTGTACAGAGTAAAACAGTAAATAGCAAGACTCTGCCGCATAGGCTTACAATCTAATAAAATCATAGTAAAACAATAAGGAGGGGAAGAGAATGCAAACAGGCACAGGGTAGGGTAAAACTAACAGTATAAAGTCTGCACAACAACTATTATGACCACACACACACATAAATCATCCAGGACCTGTTTAAAACTTCTCTGCTCCAGGCTAAACCGACCGGGTTCCCTCAACCTTTCCTTGTGATAAAGGCTGAGGGAACCCGGTGTGTTTAGCCGGGAGAAGCGGCGTTTTAACCAGGTCCTGGGTTTTTCTTACTGTGGATGGTTTAAAATTGTATCAGATACTTGCGTGCGCCGTCTGTTTAGACATAAATGGTTTTCATAACGTGTTTAAGGTTTTAATCTTTGCGAACCACCCAGGGAGCTTTAGCTATAGGGAGGTATAGAAATGTGACTACGTGAAATGAGACTGCGTAGGGCTGCGTAGGGAAGAGACACGATGTCTTAAAAGGCAGACAAAAGGGTTACGGTTGTTCTCTGCCGCCGTCGCACTGGACAGAACTAGATCTCATGAGCGGGAGTTACAGGAGGGGAGACGCCGGTTGAACAATAGGAGAAACGTCTTGGCAGTGAGATAATGGAACCAATGACCCAGAAGGGTGGGGGGTGTCTCCTTTGCTAGGGGACCAAGTATATACACCCAGACGACAACTACGATTCTCAGAGAAGGCTCCACTGGCCATTCCAAGCTGAAAGGGACGCCGCTATGAAGAGGGCCTTCTCTGTGGTGGCACCCACCCTCTGGAGGACCTTTCCCTCGTGCGGTTCAGGAGGCGGAAAACCTAAGTCTCTTTTAAACGTCTCCTGAAGACGCACCGTTTTACATGGGCCTTTTCCCCTGGTCTTTAACATAGCTGGTTTTACATTGCCTTTTAAACCTTTAACGTCTTAAATTTATACTTATGTCTGATGGTTTTTAATTGAGCTTCAGCTGCTGGGCGGTATAAAAATGTAATAACTAAATAAATAAACAGAGGCTGAACGGACGGCTTTTGGGGACGCTCTAGCTCTTGATAGCATAAGAACATCAGCAGAGCCTTGCACGGATCAGCCCAAGGCTCATTTCATTTAGCATTTTGCTCACGCAGTGGTCAGTCAGATGCCCGTAGGAAGCCCACAAGGACATGAGTGCAACAGCACCCTCCTGCCCATGTTCCCCAGTAACGGGAGGCCTACTGATAGACTGACTCAGCGGAAGGCAATTGCGTCACGTGAGAAATTGCTGCCAAAATCGGAGTACGGCTACGATTTATTTATTAGCTTTGTAGATCTGTTTTTAACGTCTGCTGTTTTTAACTGTTTTTAAACCGCCCAGAGAGCTACAGCTATGGGGCGGTATATAAATGTAATCAATCAATCAATCAATAATAAATACGAGTCCCTTCCCAAGTTTCCAGTCCCCCAGAGGCCTGCCGCATCCTTACCTTCAGCCCACAGACGGCCAAGTAGTCCTCTTTGCAGGGGTTCCCCGTAAGGCTCAGCACGGTGAAGGGAACTGGGGCGGAGGCGAGGCGCGTGAGGGTCAGCTTCCGCTTGCTGGAATCCGCTTGCTTAAGCAAAGCAGAGAGCTGCAACACCGTGATCTGCATTTAAAGAAACAACATTAAAAAAAAAGAAACCGCGGCGTTTCTATCAACCGGTGGACGCGTTACGCTGCGGCACTTCGAAGGAAACTGAATTTCCCTGGGTCGTGGGCTTCAACCCAGAAAAGTAATTCTATCAACCAGCTTCCAGTCTGTCCAGACACAATTCCAGCTTTATCGGTTTTGAATTTTAAAGGATGATTTATAAAGCCCTGGAAGGCATCTGAAGGAACGCCTGCTTCCGTTTCAACCGGCCCGGTGGCTAATATCAGTGTTGGAGACCCGGTTGCTGAGCACTCTGATTTCGGATGTAAAATGTAGCGTGCTGAGCTGAGCCATGTACACCCTGCACACACACCCCTAAGCAAGAGGTAGCGTAGGTTACGGAATCACCCAGCGAAGAATCTCTCTCTCTCTCTCTCTCTCTATCCGGGCTCACCTTGCCCTTCTCGTGGCTGACGGCCAGGTGCTGGCGGCGCCCGTGGGGCGAGGAGAGCACGCACATGGCCACCCGCCGCAGGACGTGGGCGCTGATCAGCTGCCGGATGGTTTGGCCCTGGTCCCCGCTGTAGTTCATGCGGACGTTCTCGAAAGCGCCTTCTTGGGAGCCCAGCGTTGGCACCTGAGCGGCAAGGGAGACAGCGCAGAAGTCAAGTCAGGGGGCTTGGCGGGGCGGGCCGCGCTAGGGAAGGCTGGAAGGGCCTCTGCCTGTGCCTATCGGCTTCCTCCTTTTGGGAAACTAGCCGGCAGCATCTGGATCCCTGCTAGGCCTAGCCTCAAGGTTTGGGGTTCAAGTAAAAGGACTTAACTAGAAGGGCTTAAGGAGGAGGGAAGGAGACAGGAATAAGCAAAGGGACCATCAGGGCCTGTTCCAGGTGAATTGCCCCACCTTCTCAATTTTTATTTTAAAATGTTTCTGCATTTCCTTACTGGCTGCCCCAGGATTGCTTCAAAGCGAAGCGAGAACCTCTAGCTACAGCCATCTTAATCCCCCATGAAGGCCTCTGGACAAATGACTTGTTCTTTGTGACTAGCCATGGAGGGCCAGGACGTTTCCTCCAAGGCCCAGATTTGCCCCAGGGCCCAAATGCTGGCCAACCGTGCTGCGCATTATAAGAGAAAACAAACACATTGTTGACGCGCTAAGAGACTTTAGCAAACCAAAGAACTGGGCGTGATAGTTCCGTGGTAGGGATTTTTTTCCGCCCCACGTCGTCCGGAGGGAGAGAGGAAAACCCCCACCCACCCCCACCACGGCTCTTACCATCAGCTGGTCCGTCATCTCCACCGTCTTGTCCAGGGTGTGCAGCTCGTTGAGGGCCTGCTGGGCCCGGCTGCTGCTGCCCATGGCCGAGGCCTGCTGGAAGTTGACCTGAATGGCCTCCATGAGGAAGTTCAGCATATCCAGCACCAGAGGGGCAAAGGAGAAGTTGGCCTGTGGCAAACGAGAAAGGAGGAACGCCTCAGCTCAGGGGTGGGGAAACGCTTGGGAGCTGCAGTGACGCTCTCGGGGGCTGCCTTGTGGTGGTGGTGGTGGTGGGCGGGGCCAAAGGCAAAGGGGCGGGACCAAAGACATCACACGCACCGACACGTTTCACTTTCAAGCTCTTATTGGAAGTCATGAAGAGTTTTAGAATATGGGGGGGGGGAGGACTGCAGAAAACAGGGCAAGCCACCAAATGGTCAGTGGTCAAGGGGAAGTGGGCGATCTGGGGAACCCTGGATGGCCTGAATGTCATTCTCCGGAGGGCCGGATCTGGCCCACGAGCCTCAAGTTCCCCACCCCTGCTTTAGTGGCCTTCTCGCATGTCTCAAGACACCTGGTGGCAAATTAAGCACAAGTGTCATCTAAAGGGGATGGTTGCCCCCTCCCCCTCCACCCCTCCCCCTCCGCCCCGCCCAGCCGCGTCCGCAGAGGAACGGGGCCGTACCTGGGACTGCAGCTGCTCCCGGCAGCCCTCCACGTCCCGACACAGGCTGCTCTTCTTGGGCTGCTCCTCGTCCGGCCCGCGCCCGTCGTTGATGGAGACCTTGGGCTTGTCGGTGGGGGAGGTGCTGGAGTGCCGGATGACGCTCTCGGGCACCCGGGGCTCGCTCCGGAAGGCCGACTCCTTCATGGTGGAGCTCATGCCGCTGCTGGGCGTCCTTTTCACCAAGGCCTGGGGCGTCAGAAGCAACGGGTCAAGGGGATTCCCTGCAAATCGCTGGGGAAGCCCCGGCGGTTTCCCCACAGCCCCGGACAGCCGAGCAGCAGGAAGTGCCGTAAAGCCGGTTTCGGGTGGGCTGTTTCTGCCCCAGCTATCCAGCCCTGCAGCTGAGGCGTCGAAGAGGCCGGCCCCGGCCCAACAAGGCTCAAAACCTCTAGAGAAGGCGACACCTCAACAGCCGCAGAGAGTTGGCAGGGAAGGTTAGCCGCAGGGAAGGTTAGCCGCAGGGAGGGCCGCCTTAAGCCTTCCTGAAGGAGTCCTCAGCACCCTCCACCTAATATTTCGCTGGAGGTATTCAAGCGAAGGCTTTCCTTCCGCCAAAGAAAGGGGGCCTTCCATGAGAGGAAGAGCTGTGCTTGCAAAAGGCCCTTCCGCTCAGTATTGGGGGGCCCTCCCTCCCCCCCCCATTCAGCTCTCTGTGCAGCAATTTTGGGGGAGCTGGGGAGGAGGGGAGGCAAGGAACTCCCCTTCCACCGTTGATTCTTCTTAAATCTAGATCAAACCGTACCAGGCAGCTGCCATCCTCCTTTGCTCCGCAGTCACAAAAGAACGAGCCGTATTTGGCGTACGAGATCTCGTGGTCTTTGTGGCAAACCTTCGCGCACACGGTGCAGACGCCGACGCCGTCGACCATCTTGCAGGTGTGGCAGTGGTACCTTTAGAGGAGAGGAACGGGACGCGTCAGCGAGGTTTGCACCCGGTGGGTGCCGGAAGGCCACAGGGTGGGCACGGATAACTCACCAGTGTTGGTTCATGAATTCTTTCTGCGTGATGGTGAACGTACAAAGCTTGTTGCAGAGGGAGTCCTCGTCCTACGGACACACACACAAAAGGGGCTTTTAGCCAAAAAACAGCAGGAAATCTCTTCAACTCTACAGACCCAGCTCACGTTCCAGCCAGGGCCCCCAACATTTCTGGGATTGGTGGACACGTTTGGAACTTCGACAGTTTATCACGGGCGCGCCCACAAAATGGCCGCCATGGAGCGGGGCTTGCCCGTTCACAAAACGGCTGTCGCGGTGGTCACAGCCAATTACAAAACACTCCTTTCCCAGAAGGCCATCTGTTGAGACGAAATGAAAAGCCGCTCGCCCAAGAACTGGAAGTCCAAGGGCAGAGGTCGGGGGTGGGGGTGGGGCTGGATCCGAATGCCAAAACACTACATACCAAATAAAGACGGAGCTGGAGGACGACACTTTGCCGTGCAACGTGCCAGCCTACCAATTCATTCCGTTTTAACATTAAGAATTAAAATAAAAAATCAAGAGGCGCTTGGAGGGAAGAAGTCGGTCAAACCGTTTCGATGGCGCCTACCGAGTCTTCAGCCTGCGAGTCCTCCTCCTCCACGGCCAGCTCTTCCACCCAATCCGAGTCCACTTCGATAGCGCGCTCCTCTCCGTCGACCGAGAGGTGGCTGGGGCCCTGGCCGCCCGTCTGGCTCAGCGCGTTGGTGACGTCAGCCAGGTAGGAGACGATGTGGCAGGTGCACTCCAGAATAGTCACGTGCTGAGAGGGATGAAGGAAGAACCCGACTTAATCCGCGAACCAGTCTTTTTTATCAAAGCCAGCCTCCCTGTACGGCCAAGCATCTCGGGTTATTTTAGGGTAGGGCAGTTGCTCAATTAAAGGGATTTTAGCAGCTAGATCACACAAGCCTTTGGCCTGCGAATGAGGTGAACGGTTCTAAGGAGCGTGTTCAGAGGAAGGCAACCAGGAAGATCAGGGGTCTGGAAACAAAGCCCTATGAAGAGAGACTGAAAGAACTGGGCATGTTTAGCCTGGAGAAGAGAAGATGGAGGGGAGACATGAGAGCACTCTTCAAATACTTCAAAGGTTGTCACCCAGAGGAGGGCCAGGATCTCTTCTTGATCCTCCCAGAGTGCAGGACGCAGAATAACGGGCTCAAGTTACAGGAAGCTAGATTCCGGCTGAACATCAGGAAAAACTTCCTGACTGTTAGAGCAGTATGACAATGGAACCAGTTACCTAGGGAGGTTGTGTGCTCTCCCACCCTAGAGGCCTTCAAGAGGCAGCTGGACAACCATCTGTCAGGGATGCTTTTGGGTGGATTCCTGCATTGAGCAGGGGGTTGGACTCGATGGCCTTAGAGACCCCTTCCAACTCTACTATTCTATGATTCTACAATAAAGCAAGAAAGGATCCCTCGTTTGTTTTATGCGAAAGGGAAGGAGGCATGCCTCTTCTGTGATGGTACCAGAAGAGGCCTCTCCTAGGTGAGAGGCAAGGCGGAATGGGCGTTCTCTCCTAGGCGAGCATGGCTGGCTATGGAATGCTGGGAGTTGGAGTCTTTCTGTCTTCCAGCACCCCAAGCTGTCTTCCTCACACAGCTCCTCTTCCTCCCGTTTCCCTCGGTGCTCCATCCCACAGGTTAAAAGGGAACGGCACACACCTTGAAGAAGGCAGGCCTGCCGCTCTTACCTTGCCGTGCATAACGTTGGCGTTCATTTTCTCAACGACGTTCTTCTGAGACAAGTATTTCTTGCTGGGAGGGAACAAGGAAGGGCGGTTTGCAAAGCAAGGCCTTCTCAGGCCCCGGCCTGTTCTTTACTTTTTTGATCAAAGTATTTTTATCTGCTCTCAGCCGATCAGCAAAACAGGACAATCCCTGCACTTGCAGCCACCACCACCCCGCCGTTTTAACCTCAGAGCCCCCCAGGATACGTTCCTCTTCCCTCTGCACCTTTCAGTTTATAGAAAATGGGATTTGGGACCCGCTGCCTGGCACAGATGAAAGTTCTGGCTATGGACAGGACACTCTGTCACTCTCAAACTGATGCTTCAAAGAACCCGGAGGGAGGAGACCCCGCCCCACCCTGCTTACCATCTCCCCAGCCAATCGAGCGCGGCGCTGTGAAGCTGCAGGTGGCCGGCCCCTTGCCCGGCGCTGGCCAGGGTGGCCATGACGACCATGAGCTCGGGAAAGCCCGTCCCGTCGCCGTTCGCCAGCATCTCCGTGGCCATGGGGACGAGGGTGCTCAGGAGGACGGTGCAGGCGCCTTCGCCCACTTGGCTGCGTGGCGGGCGGAGACGACAACAGAGCAAGATCAGTCCACGCTCGGTTTTGCACTGCCACGCCCCGGCGAAAGCGTCAGAACCGAACGAGAACAAGGGACGCCCCCCTCCGCCTCAGCCCTGTCCCTGGCCGCTCGGAGCGATTGGCTGCGGTGCTTTCGACGCGGCCCGTTACGTCTCCCCGCGCCCGGCCGCCGCCTACCTGTTCTCCCGGACGATGTAGGTCGTCAGCAGCTGGAGCAGCTGCCGGTTCTCCTGCACCACCTCCAGCTGGTCGGACTCCTTCGGGGGCGAGGTGGTCATCCGGGTCAGCCAGGCCTGCAGCCGCGCCGGCTCCACGCACGCCAGCTGGGCCAGGGAGCCGCACAGGCGGAGGAGGCTGGGATTGGGGCTCTTCTCAGCTAGAGGGAGCAAAGGAAGAGCGGAAGGTGGAACGGAGCGGCGAGCGGGCGCCCGGATGCCGAGAGAGGCCGGGTCCGCCACGGAGATGGCGGCCGGGCGGCGCTTGGGCTGCGTTGAAGAGCACCGCCGCCGATACTCTGCGTGTGCGCACGACGAACTCCATTCCGGGCTAAAGAGAGGCGGGTTTTGCAACCCAGTCACGCAAACCGCAAGGCAGAGTCCAGCAGAGATGTACAGATGTGGATATTTTGGCTACAAGGGGAGTCAGATGTTTTCATAAGGGCCGGACGTCAAGGCGTGGATGAAGCCCCCCACCACCACCAATGCAGGAGTGTCGAACCTCTTTCATCTGGAGAGCCGAAATCCATTTCGGAGAGGCTCTGGGGGGGGGGGGGGGGGCTGCATTCCAGTGGTGGGCGGGGCCGAAAGCAAAGGGGGCGTGGCCCAAATACCAAACACACCCACATCTTGTAGCTTAAAGCTCTTGTTGCCAGTCACGAAGCCTTTTCTCTCCCCCCTCCTCCACAACTTCAGAATGGGGGGAAAACTGCACAAAAGCCAGGAAAACGCTAAACGATTGGTGTTTTGGAGTGTGGGTGGGGAAGCAGGAACCACTTGTCAACATGGGGAGAGGGGCGTGGCCATCAGGCGGACACCAGAGGGACAGATTTGGGACCCCAGGTAGGCTGAATTTGGCCCAGAGGCTTGGAGTTCAGCACCCCTGACCAGTTTCCCAAAAGAATTGTTACAGGACTCTGGAGCAGTGGTGGGAGGAGGCAGGAAGGAAAGCCGGTAGCCAAGGAACGCACGGCTGAAGCTCCCTTGGCCGCGCGGGGAAAGTTCCTTGGCTCTGTAGATCTGGGGCTTAAGAGGAAGTGGGGGGGAAACATGGCACGTAAGGAAAGGGGAAGGAGAGGGGTGGTTTCCTGGCGAGGAATGGAGGAACCAGCTGGTTCCAGCCTTCAAGGCGGCCTAAAAAGAATGTTAAATGGATGAAATAGAGAAATAAATGAACGGAGGGTTTCTCTGCTGGAGGAAGGGCATGGACAACGGACAATGGAAGGGGGGAGAATCTGGTGGTAGGCCCTCTCCTTTGCTCTCTCCAACGGCCTCAGGGATAGAAGCTGCTCCCTCAGGGGAAGGGGAAATTCCTCGGTGGAACTGGGCCCCCACACAAACAACATGAAACACACCGCCTCGCACGCTTTACGCAAAGTAAGACATGCCAACGCTGAGAATGAAGCAACGCGCTGCCGCCGTTAAAACTCACTCAGCTGGAAGAGCTTGGTGAAGAACTTCAGAACTCTGTTGCAGAACTTGGCGGAGAGGCTTTCGTTGGCCGTCACCATCATGATCTGGACCAGCTCCCCGCTAGTCAAAAGAAACGTTTAGAGAAACCGTGAGAGGAAACGGCGGGGAGCCACAGAGCGACGGACACCTAAGGAGGTTTGGAGGTTTGCAGCCCACCTGGCGTGCCAGGGCAGCACTTCTGAAATGAGAGGGGGCACCGAGCTGGCGCCCTCCGGACGGGCTGGACTACAGCTCCCATCGTTTGCTGGGAATGATGGGAGCCGCAGTCCAACACACCTGGAGGGCACCCTGTCAGGGAAAGCTGTAATAAGGCTATGAAGGAAGCCTGCTGTTTACCTGGGGGAGTCAAGGAGAGTTAAAAACACTACGAAGCACATGAAAGGCCCAGGGCAGCCTTGTCCAACTTGATGCCTTCCAGCCTGGGGGATTCTGGGAGTTGGAGTCCCACACAGCTGGAGGGCACCAGAGTAGGGAAGGCTGTCTTAAGAGGCGTCTGGCTGGACACTGTCAAAAACTAGATGGAGCTTTGGTCCACTCCCAAGAGGCCTTATCGCGTATATCCAGCCCCGTCTGCGTGACGTTCTTAACACCACCCCAGCGAAGGTATTTCAGAAACGGCGAGAGAAACAGGGAACCCGCTCACCTCTCGGAGAAGAACTCTTCCATGGCTTTCCGGGCCTGGCTGCTTTCCAGCTGTTTCTCCAGATGCTGCAGACACTCCTCCAAGATGGATTCATCGAGGCCGCTAGAGAAGGATTATTATGGCTTGGTTTCCAGAGATGTGAACTTTCCTAAGGCAGGTTAAGTCTTAACAGGCATGAAACGGGGTTTTAAGCCACTGGGGGAGTGGGGGGGGGAGAAGGACAGCCTCAATTGGACACCTGTATTACGGGGAAATTGTCGCAGAGATGAACGTTTCGTTCCATTCAACTTCCGTGCCCCTTTTGCCACAACCAACATCAAATAAAGAACGCTAAACCATTCTTTTTAAAAAAACGAGACAAGAGCTAAACACGCAATTCAAGAACTATAGAAACTACTTTGCTATCGATCCTCCTTTTGACAGTCTTTTAGCATTTAAAAAAGCAATAAAGTCCGATCTATTCCGGCAGGCCTATCCAGTGGAATTTTAGAATGTTTTAAGGATGTTTTAATCACGTGTACTACGCTTTTAAATCAGTTTTTATGTGTTTTATATTCGCCGTTGTTCCCCGCCTCGATCCAAGTGGAGAGGCGGGTAAGAAATAAACTATCATTATTATTAATGATCCAAGAGCGATAAACAGAAAGAGATTCATCTACCCTGGTATACAAAGGAGGAGAGAAGTGTGACCTAAGTATTCATCGGTGGACAGCTAAAAGTCTTGGAAAATAAAATACCGGGAAAGCAAAGGGCCGTCATTTGGAGCAGGGGGCCGTCCAAAGGCCTCAGCCAACCTGATGGCGGTGCATGCTGGAGGCGAGGGGGGCTGTAGTCAGACAAGCCTACAGGACACGAGGTTAGGGAAGGTTAAACGAAGTGTGCAAAGAGGAGGAGGAGGAGGAGGAGGAGGAGGCCAAGCTGTTGAGGGCCGTAAAGGGTCAAAGATGACTACCTGTTGGGGTCAGAGTGATTGGCTAGGATGTTGTAACAGCCCATGATCAGCTTCTCGTAGACCCGCGACAGGAACTCATCCGACTCCGCCGGACCCAGGATCCGCTCCAGGGAGTTGCTGCTGATCTCCGCCACGCTCTCCGTGCTGGTCTCCAAGAGCAAGGGGAGCAGGGTGCGGATCACCTGCGGCGGGTTCAGCTCGTCCGACCAACTGGAGCGGAGGAGAGAAAAGGAACGCCCTCAGGGGACGGCTCCCTGTCCAGACGGTGCCCGCCACCCCGCCACCCCAAAGGCGGCATCCGGCAGGCCAGGTGCCGGGACGAGGCCGAAGGAAGGAGAAAGGGCCCGGACTCAAAAGCACCCACGTCGGGACTTACACCACGAGGTCCCCGGTGAGCCGGACCAAGGACAAGAGGCTGCGCTTTAAGGAGGCCGCGAGAGGGAGGCTCTGGCTGCAGAGGGTGCCGAGGTGGGCGGCCTGAACCGCGCTGATGTAGCTCTCGGCCGGGATGGTGTCGTTCGCAAAAGCGTTGCGCTGCAAAGGAGCCCCAGGAGAGGTCACGGTTGGGGGGTGGAGGTGGAAGGAAGGAAGGAAGGAGATAAGAACGTTTTATTTATTTAAGGCACCCTTCATATTTACTCCCAGGGCAATGCCACAGTCACAAACACACCCCGCACACATCTCTTAAAACAGCAGAGCGGAAACTTCCGTTTCCCGCACTGAAAAGACAGCGTCCTTACGAGACTTAAAATATAAACCGCGGAAATGTCCGAGAGAGAGCAAGATAACATCGGAACCCAACGTCTAGAAGTTAGCCTCCTTGAGGAAGGGGTCACTCAACCTGGCGTGGGCGTGCACACGAGAAAGCCCAACTCCTTCGGTTGCCAGCTGTGCGAGTTGTATAGCGGAGCAAAAGGTTTGCATCACACTTTCCTGGGTCAGGACGGAGTTCCGGCACCTCCCGCCCAGTTGGCCTCTGAGAGCAGCCTTTCCCAACCTGGTGTAGCCTGAAATATCCCAGAGGACAACTCCCAGTATTCTTGGCCGCTGGCTGTGGCTGATGGGAACTGAAGTCCCAAACATCTGGAGGGCACCGAGTTGGGGCAGGCTACCCTTGAGAGCGGAACACAATGGCGGAAATGCTGATCGAGGGAGACGCGGCCGGAGGAGAGAAACCGGCAGGGTGAGCCTGCCTCCTGGTGGCGGGAAAGGAGGCAACGCCGGCGTACGGATCGCGAAACGGGCGACAAGCAGGGAGAATCAGTGCTGGTGCCGGACTGCTCCCCCACGGGACGGAAGGAGCAGGCAGGCGTGAGCCCAAGGAGAAAGGAAAAGGGCAGGCTGAAAGGAACAGCCAACAGACTCACCCATGAGCCAATGTTTGGGAATTCGTTGGTGTGGATGTTGTTCCACGATTCGCACAGGGACTGTACAGCCGAAGGCAAGTTCTGGACGAGAGCCGGTCCTGCGCACCAGGGAGAAGGCAGTCAGGGGATCAGGGGGCACTCCAGACCCAGCCAAGTCTTGCCCTCCAACGAGCCGGAGGAAGCTCCAGGGGCTTGGGACGCATGAAGCCACTCTAGGCCAAGTCTAAACCTTTGGCCCGTCTAAACCTGAAACGTCTACTCTTGACTGGAAGGGTTGCAGGTAAAGGCCTCTGTTGACCCTCAGGCAGGAATCCTTCCAAGTGGAGATGCTGGAGATTGAATCCAGGACCAGTTTAAACCATTGCTCCACCTAGCTCAGCCCCGCCTCCTGCTTACTGCTCCACCAAACTCAGCCTCGCCTCCCGCCTCTGCCCTTCCAAGCTCAGCCCTCTCTCCAGGGTTCTAGCCCTGGAACCCTAGATCCTTTTAGGGGTTCAAGTTGGAACCTTCTGGGTACAGAGCATGTGACCTGCCCGTGAGATCCTCACGCAAAGGTATGCCCTTCTTTCCCCGCCCACGCCGCGGGTTCCTCTCGGAATCGAGCAAAGCACTTCACGTTTCCAAAGCAAGGATCTCATCCTTACCTTAGACCAAGAAGCCTGGCCTACAGAGCTCCCATCTGATCCACCTTGGAACACAAGCACTGCTGCTGAACGAAGCCGTCCGAGGAAGGAGGGAGAAGGCGGCTTACCTAGAGTGTTGGACTTGCATCGTCCAGAGCCGATGGCCAGGACGGCGGCACATCCCTGCAACTTCTCATCGGTTGGCTTGTTCTCGGCGGTGCCCTCCTCGCCGAGGCTCTGCAGCAAGTAAGACCTGCATCGAGAACAGAGGAAAGGACGCCGTTTTCAGGAGAAGGACTCTCCCCGCTTGGGAGTCCCCAATTCAGAACGTCCGCGGTTCTCAGAGAGGCGGAAGCCAAAGCTTCCGGTCAGGAACTCTAGGGAGGTCCCCACCTGGTGAAGGTGGCGTAGGTGTCGATCAGCTGCAAGGTGGCCGGCAGCAGGTTCTTGGTGATCTCGGACGACTTGCGTGGGTCGGTCTCGGCGGCCAGCTTGGAGAAGTGCTCGTCGAGGGAGACCTGGACTTTGGAAATGGCCGCATCCAGGGTGTAAATGGACTGCAAGCTGGGGATTTCGTGGAGCTGAAGGATCGTGGTGCAGTCGATGCCACAGAAAGACGAGATCTTTGGAGAGAGAGGGAGAGAGAGAGAAAGGCAGTGATTGTTTGTCAATTGCTTTCGGCTCCTTCCCTCCCTCCCTCCTCCTAGGAACTCCAGGGAGCCTGCGGGGACTTCTCTCACTACGTCCTCAAAATCAACCCTGCAAGGTAGGCTAGGCTGAGAGACAGACAGAACCGCCCAAACAGCCGAGACAGGATTTGACCCTGGGACCCCACAATCTAACCCTGGGGTGAGCGACGTGTCGCCCTCCAGATGTACTGGACTACAACTCCCATCATACTAGCCAGCAGAGTCAATGGGGAGGGATCATGGGAGTTGTAAGGCCAAAAGTCGCTCACCCGGGTCCTCAACTAAGCTTCTAACCCAGCGTTCTCCAACTGGGTGGCCTCTAGATATCTTGGGCGAGGATTCCCATCACCCCTGTGCTGGGGCTGATGGGAGCTGTAGGCCAAACCATGTGGAGCGGCCCAGGTTGGGGAAGGCTGTTCCAGACCCTTCGTTGGGCTTGTCTGGAACCGAACACGGGCTGGACAGGACGGGGCAACAGTCCAATGAAAGAGCTGGGAAAGGCTGTACCTTGGTGGTACAGCCCCTGCTTTGACGGCAGAAGGTCCCAGGTTCAAACCCCGGCATCTCCAAGCCCCCCTGGCTGAATCCCTGGGGAGCCATTGCTGCCAAGGGAAGCTAAGCCACACCTTCAAACAAATACGGGCCTTCGACGGGCCTCAACCCACCTGGCGAGCAAAGTATTCCTCGGCAATTTCCACATCGTATTTCACGGAGCTGCACTTGGCAGAGGTCAGCTCGACAAGGGAAGTGGCGTGCTCGGGTTTCATGCCCTGCTTGACGAGGTGATCCTAAGTGGAAGTCGGAGGGTGGGTGAGTGGGGAATTAGGAAGACCCAGCACAACGTGCCTTAAGAGAACTGCAAAGGTCTACGGAGTTTGTTGCGCTAAAGGCCAAAGCCAACAGACGTACGAATCCCATACAGCACGTAACAGGTTTATCTACTCCTGGCTGGCTCTATAGGGACACAGAGAGAGGTGTGTACACACACACACACACACACACCATTTGGACCTCACAGATGAGGATGTCAAAATACCAGTGTCACTTGGAAAGCTGCAGCTTGGTATACGTGTAGTAGTTGATACACTGGCTCCAGCTGACCTACAGAAAATGACTCTTCCTTAAAACAATTGCCTTTCATTTACTTCATCATGGCAGAGGAGAGAGCTACGTAGGCGTACCACAGTCTGAACAGTTTTGCGATTACAGCTGGAGAGATCACATGCGGTTCTGTCCTTCGTACGTGGAGACGAAGTAAAAATTCATTTCGTATATCGCCTCCCATTGCCTCAGCGGCCGCGATAGTTAACCTTTTGCTAGTGACACGGTAGCCCCTGTTCGCTATGGCCGCAAGGAAATTCCTTGAGGGCTTTGTAAAGAGCAAGTCCCTCGCTTAATTTGTTCCTTTCGCTTTGCTCCCAGTTTTATCATGCTGGACACCATTAAAATACCACCACACCAGTTAATCCAGACAAGATTGAGATGCTGCTGGTGGGTGGTTCTTCTGACCGGATGGGGGATGTTCAACCTGTTCTGGACGGGGTCACACTCCCCCTGAAGGAGCAGGTTCATAGCTTGGGGGTCCTCCTAGAACCATCTCCGTCACTTGAGGCCCAGGTGGCCTCGGTGGCACGGAGTGCCTTCTACCAACTCCGGTTGGTGGCCCAGCTACGCCCCTATCTGGGCAGGGATAACCTAGCTTCAGTCATCCATACTCTAGTAACCTCCAAATTAGATTACTGCAATGCACTCCACGTGGGGCAGCCTTTGAATTATTATTATTATTATTATTATTTATTTATATAGCACCATCAATGTACATGGTGCTGTACAGAGTAAAACAGTAAATAGCAAGACTCTGCCGCATAGGCTTACAATCTAATAAAATCATAGTAAAACAATAAGGAGGGGAAGAGAATGCCAACAGGTACAGGGAAGGGTAAGCAGGCACAGGGTAGGGAAAAACTAACAGTAGAAAGTAACAGTAGAAGTCTGCACAACATCAAGTTTTAAAAGCTTTAGGAAAAAGAAAAGTTTTTAGTTGAGCTTTAAAAGCTGTGGTTGAACTTGTAGTTCTCAAATGTTCTGGAAGAGCGTTCCAGGCGTAAGGGGCAGCAGACGAAAATGGACGAAGCCGAGCAAGGGAAGTAGAGGCCCTTGGGCAGGCGAGAAACATGGCATCAGAGGAGCGAAGAGCATGAGCGGGGCAATAGTGTGAGATGAGAGAGGAGAGATAGGAAGGAGCTAGACCGTGAAAAGCTTTGAAGGTTAACAGGAGAAGTTTATATTGGATTCTGAAGTGAATTGGAAGCCAATGAAGAGATTTCAGAAGCGGAGTAACATGGTCGGAGCGGCGTGCTAAGAAGATGATCTTTGCGGCAGAGTGGTGAACAGAAACCAACGGGCTGATGTGAGAAGAAGGAAGGCCAGAGAGAAGAAGGTTGCAGTAGTCCAACCGTGAAATAACCAGTGCATGAACAAGCGTCTTGGCAGAAGAGACAGACAAAAATGATCGAATCCTGGCAATATTATACAGGAAAAATCGACAAGATTTAGCTACTGCCTCAATATGAGGAATAAAGGAGAGCGAGGAGTCGAAGATAAAGCCAAGGCTACGAGCTTCCTTGACCGGAGTAAGCGTAACATCATTTGAAGACGGTTCGGAAGCTGCAGCTTGTGCAAAATGCAGCGGCCAGATTGATAACAGGAACCAGGAGGTTCGAACATATAACACCAATTCCGGCCCGCTTGCATTGGCTGCCTATATGCTTCCGAGCCCAATTCAAGGTGCTGGTTTTAAGCTATAAAGCCCTACATGGCTTGGGACCACAATACCTGACGGAACGCCTCTCCCGACATGAACCTACCCCAACACTGCGCTCAACATCTAAGGTCCTCCTCCGAGGGAAGCTCGGAGGGTGGCAACAAGGGAGAGGACCTTCTCGGTGGTGGCCCCCCCAACTACAGAATGATCTCCCTGACGAGGCTCGCCTGGCACCAACACTGTTATCTTTTCGGCACCAAGTCAAGACTTTTCTCTTCTCCCAGGCATTTAACAGCATTTAACAACTCCGTTTTTTAACAGACCTCAGAACTGTTGTTGTTTAAATGGATACTGTTGTGTTTATGTTTTTGAAAGTTTTAAATTTTTGTATATCCGTTTTTAACGCTCGCTGTTTTTAACTGTTGCAAACCGCCCAGAGAGCTTCGTCTGTGGGGCGGTATATAAAATGTAATAAATAAATAAATATTAATCACAGTCCTTTTCGACAAACTCTGTGCTCTGGGCGGCTCGACAGCGACCAAGCGGAGAGGCCGAGACGAGGCCGGCCAGCCAGCCCGGCCCCTCTCCCAACGCCCGCCACCCCTCCCGCCTTGAGGTTCTTGGACCGGGCCCAGCAGGGATACCTTGATCCAGGTGACGTAGGAGGAGATGTGCAACCGGGAAGACCAGCGCAGCGTATGGAGGATGTCACACTCACTCATCTCAGGGCTGTTCATGGCCAGCTGATTCATGTAGCTCTTGGAGGGAGGCAAAATGCCCAGGATCCGCCACAGGATCAAGAAATAGTACTGAAGCGCGCAGGCCTCCTGAGCACGGAGGGAGACACGGAGGGGAAAGGGAGCTATTGGTCATTCAGTTTCAAGCCCCACCCACCCCCCAAGTGAGAAGCTTTGGATTCCTGGTCTGGGCCCCCAAGAGGCCTCCTACTGTTTCACATGCACTGCAGGCAGATTTTATTTTATTTATTTTTAACTTCACAAATAGAGACGTCGGCTTTTGCCCCAAAGAGCCCACCCCCCTCCCCCACAAGACAACTTTTAGAATTAAAATTTCAAACCATGTAAAAGCTTTTGAAACGTTACATTTTTAAAAACAGTTCGAAAGCTGGGGGGCGGGGGGGAACCCCACGCGTGCGCGATTTAAAGCTTTAAAACATGATCGATGGCAGAATTGAGAGCAGAAGCAAGTCAGTTCTGCTTAGAGGAGACCCACTGAAATAAATGGGATTTAAATTAGTCACGGCTAACTTAAGTCCCGCTCATTTCAATGGCTCTACTCTAAGCAGGACTTACGTTGGACAAAAGTACACTTTCTTCTGTTGCCCCCAGACTGTGGAATTTATTTATTTATTATTGCATTTATATCCCACCATTCTTCCCTCCAAGGCGGCGTACATAATCCTCCTCCAACTCTCCATGCTATCCTCACAACAACAATCCTTTGAGGTAGGTTGGGCTGAGAGTCTATGACTGGCCCAAAGTCACCCAGTGGCTTTCCATGGCTGAGCAGGGACTAGAACTCAGACCTCCTGACTCCCAGTCCAGCACTCTAACCACTCCACCACACTGCTGTGCCAGAGATTAGTCCACTTAACCCTCTCTCCAAGTTTAAGACAGCCATAAAGACTAATCTCTTCCGGCAGGCCTACCCAGATGAATCATAAACCAAGAATTTTTAAGATCTGTTGATTTTTTTTTTGATGTTGTATTAGTTTTATACGCTCTTTTAATTAATTGCATGTATCTGATCTATACTGTATTGTTGTACTAATGTTGTTCCCCGCCTTGATCCAAAGGGAGAGGTGGGTAAGAAATACACCACACAGCTCAGCCAGTGCGGTATAGCGGCTCAGGTGTTGGACTGAGAGTCGGGAGATCCGGGTTCTAATCCCCACTCAGCCATGGAAGCCCACTGGGTGACTTTGGGCCAGTCACAGCCTCTCACCACAACCTACCTCGCAGGGTTGTTGTGAGGATAAAAATGGAGAGAAGGAGGATTCTGTCTGCCGCCTTGGGTTCCTTGGAGGAAAAAAGGCGGCATATAAATACAGTAATAAAAAAGTCAGTAGTAGTATTGCATTTACATACAGCAACCCGTCAAGCTGGAGGTTTCGATGCAACTCTGGGAGACAGCCCTTACCAGCGCTGTCACGTTTTTGTTCTCCTTCCTGCGGAGGGTGTCAAACTGGGAACCGGCTGCCAGCAGCGAAGCAAGAGCCGAGTACAGGTCGTCGTATTTGCTGGCCTTGGAGAACAGGACCTCGCACACCTGCAAGAGAAGGGGGGGGGGGGGAAGTCTGAGCTATTTTGCTTCTCCTCCGGGGAGTGACCTAACCCCCTTTTTAAAGGCAGCCCAACTGGTGGCCGCCCCGATTCATCCCACGGTTGCAAATCCCGCAGTCAAATCTACGCGCGGCATGAAGAAGCTTTCACCGAACAGTTTCAGGGATGTCCCTTTTCGGTTCTAGTATTAGGAGAGCAAACTGGTAGGCCTGAACGCTCGGACTGCGAGAGAGGAGGAACCCCGACTAGGAAACTTTGCTGCACTGGTGGAAGAGTTATGGCTTCACCATTCTTCGGGGCCCCAAAGTTCTTTCGCGCGTTTCGTTTTCCTGTTTGCTCAGAGACTTTGGATCTTGTTTCTAGGCGTGCAGAATGAACTGCCGTGCTCTTGAAACGAGCCAGCTAGTGAACACCACTGGGTATATAACAATAAAAGACGTCTCCTCCAGCGTAGCAAAGCTCAAGTCCCGCACCATCAGGGGGAGGAGGGGAGATTGTTAGGTACCGTGTTATCGAGACGGTTCAGGTCGTCTTCAGATGCTTCCGGTGAGAGGATGCAGTAGAATCTAGGCTGAGGAGCTGCGTCTGGGAGGAAAAGAGGAATCCGCTGGGGGTTGAATGGCCCAAGGGAATACAGAGACAATGAACACAAAGGCGATCTTTACAACAACCTTGTGCAGCAGGACAGAATTACTCCCAGGCTGGGGGAGGGTAAGCCAAGATGAAATGCATCAGGGCTCGAGCTGCCTCCTAAGTTCCTAGTTCTCAAGCACTGTGCCCCTCAGCTCTGGCCCTAGCCTGGCCATGACATACAAATCCAAAATCCAGTCTCTGTCGTTTGGAAAGGCCCAGAGAGCAGCTTGTGCGTTTTCTTAACATGTCACTTCTTCAGCTTTCTAATGCCGCTGACTCTTGAGGGAGGCCCTGTTACAAAAGGATTTCTGTATTTGTTTATTTAATGTATTTTATTTAGGATTTGTTTGTTTATTTAATGTATTTTTATCCTGTTCCTCAGACAGAAAAAGGCTCCCAGAGAGGCTTACAAGCAGTCAGCAAATAAGTCAGCCCCTATGCGCAGGATTACCATCTTAAAAAAGACGCAACACGCAAGGAAATAGGGATGGAGAGGGAAGAGGAAAAAAATTAGCTAGGTTTTCACAGCAGGGCTGGGGGGCGGGGAAATGGCACCACTTCCCCTCTTATTTCCAGGGAGGGGGGCTGTCCAACTTGAGTAGCTCCCTGATGTTCCCTTTCCCTGTCCTTGTCTCTCTCGCTCCTTCTTGTCAGCGCTGTGAAGGTTGGAGCAGGCCCTGACGTTCCCTCGGCCCGCCCCCGTCTCCCACGTGGGACCACTCGAGAGCCCTCCCCTACCTGAGGAGCAGTGCTTGGCCCAGTTTTCTTCCACTTCCTTGAAACCGTGGTAGAGCGGGGAAGCGGTTCGCCGGCCGCCATCCTGGGACCCGCTCGCCCAGACGATGGGCGGGGTGAGGAGGTTGTACTGCACCTGAAAGGACATGCAGAGGAGACAGACGTTAGGTTGGCTGCAAAGGCAGGTCGCCAGATCCCCCCATGGGAAAGGCGGCGTGCAGTTGGGCCACGCCGGCTGAGTGTGTTGGGAGCTGCAGTCCAACACATCTGTGCTGCTTGGGATTGGGGGAAACCTGCCAGACGCCAGCTGGTTACATCTGGGGTGCAGCAACTCAGCTGCACAGCGGCCAAATCCGGCCCAACTAGGGGGCATATTGATTGCTTTATACTGTATGTTTTTATCTGTACGTCGCTCTGAGATCTTAATGATTTAGGGCAGGATATAAATGTTTTAAATACATAAATAAATAAATAAAATACCGTATTTCTTCAATTCTAAGATGCCCTTTTTCCCAAATAAACATCTCTAAAAGTGGGGTGCGTCTTAGAATCGATGGCGTCTTAGAATCGAAGAAATATGGTAATGGTTTGGTAAAGTTTTCTGCCCAAAGGCTGAAATGCCTCCCAGCAGAAAGAGCTTTAAGCTATAAAACAGACTGGCATTTTTGGTATCCCGGCACCACCCATCACTCGAACGCAGTCCCCGCAAGCTTCTCCGGAACGGAACTCCGGCCTCAGGATGAAAGAGGTCCCCGCAGCTGTGGGCTGCACAATTCCACACGGGAGCGCCCGTCCGACCCCCGTACCTGTTCGAACAAATACACCGGAACCTTCGAATACTGGTGCAGCAAGTAGTCGAAGACCAAGAGCAGGCGGGCCAGCAGGAGAGGGACGCAGCGCAGCTGGGAGTCCAGGTTGGCGGTCAGCTCCAGGATGGTCTGGATGCAGAGGGTCAAGACGGAGCGCCGGCCTTTGTCCGAGAAGCTGTGGAAGATCAGCAGCAACAGCTGCAGCTGCTCCACGTTCAGGTCCTCCGTGTCGCCGGGGAGAGTCCCCTGCATGGCGTTTTGCTTCAGGGTGCCCACAAACCTGCCGGCGAACGGGGAGGGAGGTTAAGGCAAGGGAGTCGATGGCAGGCAGGCAGCGGTATAGAAATGCAATAAAATAAATAAATAAAGACATTTAGGGGGGACCACATCACACCAGTTTTAAAATCTTTTCACTGGCTGCCGATTAGTTTCCGGGCAAAGTATAAAGTGTTGGTGATCACCTTTAAAGCCCTACATGGTTTGGATCTGGGCTACCTGCGGGATCGCCTTCTCCTGTACAATCCGCCCCGCACACTCAGGTCATCTGGGGTGAACTTACTCCAGCCCACAAAAACAAGGCTGACAGGTATTACCCAGAGGACCTTCTCTTCTGCCGCTCCCAGATTATGGAATGGCTTGCCGGGAGAGATTCGTCAACTTAACAGTCTTCCGGAATTGAAGAAAGCCATAAAGACTGACCTCTTCCGGCAGGCCTACCCAGCTGAATTTTAAATTTGCCTTTTAATAATGCGCTGCTTTTAATAATGTATTAGTTTAAAATGTTTTAATTATATGTATTTTATGGCATTTGCATTTATGTTGTACACCGTCTCGATCTGGAGAGAGAGGCGGGTAACAAATAAATAAATAAATAAATAAATAATTATTATTATTATTATTATTATTATTATTAGGTTTTGTGCAGTGCTTCACCACCACCACCGCATTCTGAAAGGCTGAAATCCCCTGCCCTCTAAGGCTTAGTAACTGGCAGAAGGAGCTTAAAGAAACAATCTGTTGGGAACATTTGCATCGCGGCTCCTGCCCACCGCAGAGTGCTTCTCTGAAACTGAACTCGGCACTTTGGGTGAAAGGCGTCCCCTACCCCTGAGAATCGGGGATTTCAGGGGAGAGAAATACACACACATTGGCAGCCCAGATCTCTCTCTTTGCTCCTCTCTGGGCGGTCCAGATGCCAAAAACGCCTTCCCTAAAGGCACAGACGCGAGCTAAAACGGGGAGAAGTCTGAGCTTGGCACAACCCTCCACCCCGCCGTTCCAAAGAGAACGAAGCCATGTCGGGGCTTGGGACGTTTTCACCGGGCCGCCTCCGCCGCCTCTCACCTCTCCCACACTTTCAGGCATTCCGGCACGTCGGGGTCTCCCTGGGAGCTGGCTTTGTGCTGCCAGATGAGGAGAAGCCGGGAGAGCACGGACAAGCTCTGAGGGTGGATGTAGAGGGGCCACGGGCCTTCCGAGAAGGGGGCCACCCCCAGCTGCTGCAGGAGGGTGCTCTGGCGGAAGAGGACAGACGAAGAGCACATTTCAGCGGTAGCAGGCAGAAGATTCAGAGACGACTGTGGTTAAGTGGACGCATTCTGGTTTGTTTGAAACCACTTTTGTCCCTCTCTAGCAAGACCCATCTCCTGGCCAAGGTAGCCCAGCTGTACGACCGGAAGGTGCCCTCCTCCTCTAGAGCAGGAGGCAGGCGCACATTTCGGATCAGCATCCCTCTGTATCTGCGACTAAAGGGACCACGGATACAGAAGCAGGAGTTTTGCCACTTTCCCTCAGCTTAAAGGAAGCGCAGAAACGCACCCAACACAGGCCTCTATACCGATAGGTGTGTTGGACTGTGACTCCCATCATCCCCCAGCCAGCCTCTGGAAGCCACGGGTCGGCAAAGGCTGCTCTATTACTACGGCAATTCTGAACATGACACCGCCTGAATAGTCACTTGTGGATTCGTCTACATCGCAGGCTTCTCCAACCTGGGGCCTGCCAGAGGTTTTGGGACCACAACTCCCAGCATTCCTGACCATTGGGCAGGGGCTGATGGAAGTCCAAAACTCTGGAAGGCACCAGGCTGGGGAAGGCTGATCTCTAAATAAAGCAAAACTAAGAGGATGGACTTTTTATGCTCTCCTGCTAATACTGAAAAGAACGAGATACCTAATTTTGTCAGAGGCCTAACATTTAAAACTCTTGGGTACAGTTTGTGACCGAGCTGAAAGAGAACATCAGAAGAGCCCCGATGCTGGACCAGACCGAAGGTCCGTCTAGTCCGGTGCTCTGTTCACACAGTGGCTGACCAGCTGTCAACCAGGGACTCACGACCAGGACATGGGTGCAAGCAAAACTTGCTACCGGTAATAGGAACAAACTCTACATTCCTTAGAGCTTCAGAGGAATTGGCATCAGACTTTTAGGCATTAACATTACCGCCACCCCACTACCCCCAAATTTCTAAATCCTTGGCCCCGACTTTCTAGTAGGCCCATTTCATCATCGTCAGCATTATTATTATTTTTAGCCCTACAGAGACTCACCTGCAAGGTAGGGGACTGGAGATCGGAGGTCACCAAAGAGTGGTTGAAGTGGTACAGCGCTGCTGCAAATTCCTCCTCTTCTGAGGTACCTACGGTGCAGCACGGAGGAAGCCTATCATCCCAAGATCACATGGCAAAGAGACCCACTGCACCACAGCTAAACACAACCTCTTGGTCAAGGCAGCTCCAAAATAGGCCTCTACACACTTGTCCCAACGACCAGATGTGGCAGAACACGCCGTCGAAAATGGCAGCCCCGCGACCATCCTCCTCCAGCAAGGGAGATACGGGGCTGCTGTTTTCAAGGGCAGCCACATGTGTGGGCTGCTTACGCACAGTGCCGCCCCCAAAACATTAAGCCCCAGAAAAACCTCGTGATGTTTTCCAGGCCCAGAGAGAGCTGCGAACGTGTTCTAGAAACGTACGAAGCTGCCTGTTACTGAGCCAGAACGCTGCTTAATTTTATCGACGGTTGACTAACAGTAGCTCTTGGGCCAAGACATCTCGTTCAGCAATGCAAACTTCCAGATCCTTTTAAGATGGGGATGCCAAGGACCGGACCCGGGACTTCTGCATTTAAGGCACACGCTCAGCCTCCTGAGCTATGGCCTTGGCCCAAAGTCTACCAGAGAGCTTCATAGCCAAACGGAGATTCGAACCCAGGCCTCTTAAATCCACATCCAGCATTCTAGCCCTCTGGGGGGTGGGGTGGAGGGGGGTGTCGCTCCCTGACCTTTGAGGCCATCCTTGTCCACTTCTTTGATGATGCCGGCCAGCGTGGCCATGTGCTGCTCCGTCAGGGAAACGCTCAAGTAGTTGCGGATGAAATTATTCCTCGAGTCCAGCATGGAGGAAGTCACGAAGTTGAGGATGTTGGATGCCAGGTTTAAGAACTAAACGTCAGGAGAGAGAAGATGGCGGTATGAGTTAGCAATGCTGAAACAAGAGGGGGCGGAGAGAAACAGGATCAAGTGCGATTCCGCAGAGAACCGAACGAAAAAAGGGGAATTGTATTTTGCGCTCCAAATCGGTCACCCCAAGTTTGACATCCACTGCGCATTCTGTTTCAAAGAGCCACACTGCTCAGCCTCTATTTAGGTGGGTCACACACAAACACAAACACACACACACACACACACACACACACTATACAGTCCCCCAGGGACAAGTGAAAACGTATGTAGCCAAAGGCAGAGATGAAGAAAAAGAACAGATGAGCTTCCACAAATCCTGGCTTTGCAGCTATGTGTTCGGAAGCTCAAACCATGGTTTAGCGGTTTAGCTTCTGCACTAGTTAGTGCAAACCATTGTTTGGCACAATGTCGGACCACATCTGGAGGAGTAGAAGGCAGCAAGTAGGAGGAAACGCAGAATCCATCAGGAGAAACTTCCTGACTGTCAGAGCAGTACGACAATGGAATCAGTGACCTAGGGAGGTGGTGGGCTCTCCCACACTGGAGGCCTTCAAGAGGCAGCTGGACAACCGTCTGTCAGGGATGCTTCAGGGTGGATTCCTGCGTTGAGCAGGGGATTGGACTCAATGGCCTTATAGGCCCCTTCCAACTCTGCTATTCTATGATTCTGTGCTCACACGTGCCACACTCACGCAACGTCGCTCTATCAGTCAGAGCAAGGGCACCTCTATTAAACAGAAACAGAAGGACTAAAAAAAGGCACACACCAGTTCTGGGTCTTTGCGGCTGGCCAGGATGTTCCCGTTTTCGCCCGCGGCCTGCTTGTTGGGGCTTTTCACGCGGGGGGAGCTCTCCAAGGGAGGCGGCGGGGGTGGCGGAGGAGGGGCCGCCTTCTCTTTACTCGGAGAGATGGTCTCCTCAAACCACTGGCCAAGGATGGGTTCGCTGTCGTCATCTACAAAGGGAGCAAGGGTAGGTTTAGGAAGATCACCGAGGAAGAGAGAGAGAGACGCCATTCAATGCCTCCCTTCCAGAATCTTAGCACGGATTCCCTGACGTCCGTGCTAAGACGTCGGAGCTCGCCAGCCTCCCTTCAAACACCCACCCTGGCTGCTGTCTTCGGTGCTGCTGAAATCGTCCTCGTAGTAAGTGTTGGAGTCTGTGGAAGCGCTCACGTCACTGCTCATGGAACCCTTCCGTTGCCGCTGCAATACGCAAGCCTGGGGGGTTGGAGGGGGGGGTGCGAGAAACAGAGCAAGTCAGTTCCTCCCCTGGATCTTTTGGAGGCATTGAAAAATAATAATCAAGTTTATAGGCCTCAAGGTTGTCAAGATCAACTTGAGTGCTTAAGACCAAAATCTCAGGGGTCAGGGAGGACTATAATAATAATAATAATTATTATTATTATTTCTTACCCGCCTCTCCCTTTGGATCGAGGCGAGGAACACCATTAGTACAGGAATCAACACATCTTTAAAAACTCTTGATTTTACATGGATCTGGGTAGGCCTGCCGGAAAAGGCCCATCTTCAAAGCTGCCTTAAAATCACAGAGGGAGTTAATTTCACGAATCTCGTCCGGCAGGCCGTTCCACACTCCGGGGAATTATATTTATTTATATCCCGCCTTTTGCCCAACGCAGGGCAAAAATGTAAAACATCTACGTTTAAAACCTATTAATAGAAACGTACAAAAGTTTTAAACATATATTAAATACGTTCCAATATTAAAACATTTAAAACGACAATTTTAAAAGGCCTTGACACAGACGGAGGTCTGGGTTACTACGGAGCAGCCCTGCAGAATTCTTTGGTAAGCAAAAGCATGATAAATTAAGCATGAAATTTGTGAGCACTGCGGAATTTGCATGCATTTAGTCAGGTTGCAGCAGACTTCCCCAACCTGGCACCCTACGGTTGTGTTGGACTACAATCCCCATAATCCCCCATCCAAGTAGCGGAGGGCCATGGGGATTGTAGCCCAGCACAACTGTAGGGCGCTGGACTGGGAAGAGGCTGGAGTCCAGCATCTGGTTTTTCAAAGTGAACGTCACTCGGGCCTCGGTAGCCCGTGGGCACACACGGCCTCCAGCACAAGGGGACCGTTTCTCCAGCCACAGAGAGCCGTTGGATGCTGCATTTTATTTTCATTTATTTATTTAATAAATTTATACACCGCCCCATAGCCGAAGCTCTCTGGGCGGTTTACAAAAGCTCATAACAGCGAACGTTTAAAAGTATACAAAATTTAAAACCATCAAAAAAATATAAAAACAACCGTGTAAAACAGTGCCCATTTTAAACAACAACAGTTCTGAGGTCCATTAAAAAACAAGCAAACTTAGCATATGTGGTTAAATGCTGTTAAATGCCTGCGAGAAGAGCGCCGAAAAGATACCAATGTTGGCACCAGGCGAGCCTCATCGGGGAAACCATTCCACAATTGAGGGGCCACCACTGAAAAGGCCCTCTTCCCTTGTTGCTGTAGGAAAAGCTCCTGGAACATCTGGGTCCCACGAGCTGCCAAGGGTGATGGCTGTTTTCCACCCCGAAGTCTGATCTGCGTTTTAAAACCACCGAAGCCGGCCGCCACCCGCCAACCACGACCCACCTTTCTGTAAGACGTGGACAACAAGGTCAGTAGCAGGTTCGTGAGGGGCACCGACTCAATCAGCCTCTGGATCCGCTGGATCGACGTGTTCTGGGCCATGACGTTCAGCACGGCCGGGGGTCCGTCTGTCTCCCACCCCTGGGAGATTTAGGAGACAAAGCCTGATTTAGGACACAAATCCTTTGCACGATTGGACAGGAAAACGTCCTACACCTCCCAGTAAGCCCTGAGCAACCAGGGCTGGTGAATGCTGGGAGTTGTACGACTTTTCTTCTGCCTAAACAGGCACAGGATTGCACTTGGTTTTTTTAAAAGAGCAGAACCATCAGAGATTCAGAGAGCCAACGTGATTCCACTCACTCACCTTGTGAAGTGCCTCTACTTGCAGGTCTTGAAAAAGGGAAGTCAGTAGCTTAATGGCGTGGTTGGCCAGCACCACGGATAAGACGCCAAAACCCAAATGCCTTAAAGAGAGAGGAAAAGAGAGAGAGAGAAAGCTACAGACTTCAGAATCCAAACTGTTCCATCAACACGTTTTAGATCAAGCAACAGTTTACTTGAGTACCAGAACCAGACCGCTTTATCAACAAATGAACGCCAACACTTTCAAAATGAAATGAAAGCCACCGCTCCCAAAAAATGAGATCCAAAAAGCCCAGATTTTGACGGGTACTCAACTCAGCAAAACTCAAGGGAGCCGGCATGCTGGCCGAGAGATCAAGCCACAAATCTGAAGTGCCCAGCTCGAATCTGACCTCTGCCACGAACCCGTTCAGGCCAGTCCTAATTCCCTCAGGCTCCAACCCCTCGTCTACAGCGCTGAGAGAATAAGACGTTCCCTGCCATTTAGGGCAGGGGGTGCAAAACATGTTTCAGGGCGAGGGCCGGATTCCATTTCAGAGAAACTCTCGGGGCATGGGCGGGCTACAGGGGCGGGGTCCAGATACCAGCCTGTTTTAGCTTAAAGCTCTTCCTGCCAGTCATGAAGCCTTAGAGGAGGCATTTCAACCTTCCAGAATTGAGAGGTGGGGGGGGGGACTGCACCAAAGCTAGGAGACCACAAATGTCCTGTGGTTTTGGAACCCCAGGAGGGCCAGATTTAGCCGCTGGGCCTGAATGACTACATTCCCAATATAGGGCTACTGTAATTTTTGTTTCATTATGTATCTATCCCAGCGGTTTTTCCTTCCTGCAAGGGACCCAAGGCGGCTTACATGGTCCTCCCTCCTCTTCATTTTTATCCTCACAACCACCCTGTGAGGTAGATCAGGCAGAGAGTCTATGACTGGCCCAAAGTCACCCAGTGAGCTTCCACGGCCAAGTGGGGACTCGAACCCGGGTCTCCCCAGTTCAATGGCTCTGTTGTGATGTCAGGGGGGCGGGAATCATTCCGATTACTCCACTGGACAGGTCATCAATTTGTTCCCAGGCTCCAGCCGAAGTGGCTTCATTTGAAACTCAAAGCCCTAAATGGCCTTGGCCAGGATACCCTTGGAATTGCCTCCTCTCACGTGAAACTTCCTGGGAACGCCGTAGACCAGGCCAAAGACAAGATTGCGGAGAAGGGGGGGGGTAAATTGCCAAACTTACCCTTTCCCAGGTCCGAGCTTTGGAGAGCCCACTCCCTCCTTGGACCGAGCCATGATATCCCGCACCCGAAGTGCGGCCAGGGGGTCTTTCTCCTTCCCCTTATCAGCCAGGGCTGTGGGGCTGAGGTTCAAGATGAGGAACAGGCTGTTCAGCAAGCACCAGGCACCGAGCAGCTGGAAGTTCTGGTAGTGCTACCATTGCAGAGAAGAGAAAGACACACACACACACACACACACAAAACGTGTTACTCCAGCTGCCCACACGGCACCGGCGACAGATGAATGTGACACTGTCCAGGCTCACACAAGACGGCAAGACGGAGTACGGGTTGAGTACAAGTGGTTGTCGTAGCGTGGGTTGTCATTCAATCGTGGGTTGTTGTGCTGAGCAAACAAACCGCGGTTTGCTAGCCACAAACAAGCCACAGTTCACAACTCAACAATAAACCATGGGTTGCTTGGGATTAACAACCCGTGGTTTGTCCCCAAACACAACAACCCACATTTTAGCAACAACCCGTGATTCAACTCGTACTCTGGCTTGCGGTGTTGTGTGAAAACGGCCACTGACGGCCACCGACTTGGAGGGCTTTGCACGGGGTTTAGTCCAATTAAAGGAGAAGGCTATCGGCGGTGACTCGTTCCGATGGCAATTTATTGCTTCCAGGACCGGAGGCGGCATGGCTCTTATTTATGACCAGCTGCCGGGGAACATGAGCGGGAGGGGTGCCGTGGCTTCTCTCCTGCTTGTGGCCTTCCCACTGGGGCATCTGGTCGGCCACTGTGAGAACAGGACACCGGACTAGGGAGACCCCCGGCCTCCATCCAGCAGGACGCTTCTTGGGTCCTGACGCTTCGGACACTTTTAACAGAGGGAATCATCCTTACCTCCCCACCTGCACGGCGCGAGCTGCTGATGGCCAGGCCTATCATGTCGTAGATTTCAAGCTGCGGACAGACAAAGGAAGAGGGTTGCAGAACGTAATGAAGGACAGCCAGACACACAATCAGGAGGTCTCAAATTCCCTTCCCTTTTGCTTTTTATGAATGGGAGTAATGGATGATCATTGTCAATGGGTACGTTTTGATGTTGCGTTCTTTTTCCTTTCCCTTTTCTGTTGTATTTGCAAATAAAACACACACACACACACACACAGAGAGAGCATTCCCTGGCCTGCAGATTTAGCAAGGGAGCTCCCTTTCTGGCATTGCGAAGGAAAGGGCATGCCACAAGCGTCTCCACCCGAAGCGCCCACTTACGCATTTCTGCACAATGGTGGCTGCGTCATTTTCGTAGTCTTCTTCTTTGGAGCTCGTGGACCCAGTGCGGACTTGCTGGGTGGTGCCCACGTGCAGGATGGCCATGCAGGTCGCCACGCTCACTCCTGAGGAGAGAGAGAGGGAGGCAAGGAAGGAAGGAGGGAGGGAGGAGCTCAGTGTATTGCCCAACGGAGCAATACAAGGCCCGACTTTACATCCCATAATAAGGGGACGTGGCAGGCTCCTCCCATGCCACTGACCGCTGGGACGAGAGAGAGGAACCCATTCTTTCCCTCCAAGGTCTAAGAGGCAATGAGACCTGGTTCACACTTAACAACCACCCATGGGTTAATGCCTCACCCAGAGATAACCCACAATTTGGCTGCCAGAAGATCAAGTAAACCGCTGGCTCTTTGGTCATTTCCTGGGTTGTTTGGTTCCCACCCTCTTCGCCCACTCCCTTCCCTCTATCCCAAATGCCTTTGCAGAGCTTTAGTACTGGCATGTGGAGCAGCCAATTCTTTTGACTGCTCTTGGCCATCAACTCTGTAGCCAGACAAAACAACCCACAGTTCTGAGTTCACACGTAACAAAAAACCCATGGTTTAAACAACCTAGAGCTCACAACCCAACAACAAAACAAGGCTTCTCTTCGTGGGGTGTTTGTGGTTAACAGGCCAAAGATAACCCATAGTTCTGGGTTCATATGTAACGACAACCCACAATTCAACAACCCATAGTATGGGCTGTCGTTGTGTGAACCACGTTTGAAAGAGCTAACACATCTATTTTTTTTTTAACGTTACCTGCATAGAGACAGCTGAGCGCCAGAACAGTGACGTCCTGCAGCCGTGTGGGCGTGAGCGGCTCCAGAACAGGGAGGGAGAGGGTGTCCAGCGCCATGGTCACGTCAATCACCAGGGAATGGAACCTGCAAAGAACACACACAAGGTGAGCCCGCTGCAGGCCACGACCGAGGGAGCATTCATTTCTGCCAAGAAAGGGGAAAGTGGTCCCCGCGAGGGCTTTCTGGCAATATGAACTGGGCAAGGAGGGGAGGGAGAAGGAGAGAAAGGGCAGCCCTCACTCACCCGTTGCGGACCGCGGTGGCGTCAGCCACAGTGGCCGGCATGATGAAGAAGGAATTGGCGGACACGGCATCCTGGAAGCGGTTGATGTAGCGCAGGAAGTACGGGAGGTTCAGGCAGACTCGCAGCAGCTTTTCGGAGCCGCCTGTTAAACGGAAGGCAGGGAGGAGTGAGCTGGTCGAAAGAGCAGCCCTGCTCGATCAGGCCCACTGTTCAGCCAACGTAGCGTCCTGTTTCCAACAGGGGTCAGCCAGATGCCCCAAATGGGAAACCCACATGGAGGCAACAGCCTTCATCTGCCCTTGTCCTCCACAACTGGAATTTAGCACCGACAGCCGCTCCACACGAAAATATACAAAGAGAAAAGTTCTCCAGTGAAAAATCAGCTATAGCAATGAGCTGGCTGCCTACTTCTTCTTCTTCTTCTTTTTTTAAAGATCCCTCCCACGAAAACAAGCAAATATAGCCTCAACTTTAACCCTTCCTACCCAGTTCCTGCAAGCTGGCCACGTTCTGGGCAATGAATATGCTCTTGGTCTTGGCTGCAGAGGCCTGGTCCGCAGAGGTCTGGTCGTCGCTTTCACCTTCTCCCTAGAAACGGAAATGGGCACGACGTAAAACCAAGCCGAGCGCCACGTCACACCGGTGCTGCACTTTCCCCTAAATGCTCAGAATGGTCCACGTAACAGTACTTCAGTCATCTTTACAACATCACCGTCGTGACGGTAAGCACACAGAACAGCCTTACAGTGGCTCCGTTCAGACAACACGTTAGTCAACGTAGTGTGAAAACTCCACTCGACGGTTGAGTTTTTAGGAGGTGCTCCTCACACAACATGTTCTAACTCTACCGTTGTGTGAGCGTGGGCTACCGTAGAACTAAGTAAAATCCATCCCCACATTTGACTGACAGTTCCTCCGCCCTCTCTCCTCCCGGTGGTATCCCATCAGCCATTGCTGCAAAAAACCAACCCTGTCGGCTCTCCTGGAGCAGCACTCGCTCCTTTCGCTGCTCTTGCCAGGGGACTCTGTAGCCAGTGGAGAAAGTCAACCCAACGGGAAACTCCACGGAGCCCACAGCACATAACACAACGGCTGTGCAGGAACTCTGCTCTGCACAGCGTGGATGTCCTGCCTGGAGTGTTTTTTTAAAAAAATAACTCCACCGTTGCGTGGAGTTCTCCCACCAAACAACACATTTCTCAACGGTGGTGTAAAAACTCCACTGTGGAGTTCTAAGACCACCGTTGAGAAACGTGTCGTCCGAATTGAGCCGTAGAGGCAGATTGTTGGTCCCTCAAGCTCTGTCCCAGCTCTCCAGGATTTCAGGCTGGGCTCTTCCCCGGCCTTACCTGGAGATGCTGGGGAGAGAACCCAGGACCCTCCTGCATGCAAAGCACCACCTCAGTGCTTGCTTACGTACCGGGGTCTGTGGCGCCATCGGAGACGTCGCCGCCACTCTCGGATTGAAGACGGAGGTCAGCTGGTTGAGGAAGTTCATCTGCACTTCCTTCTGCCGCAGTTCGGGGCTGACCGGAGAAGCCAGCTCCTTCTGATCCTCCACTGCAAAAGAAGGGAACAGTCAGCTCTTGCGCGGAGGGCGGAGAGATCCCAGCCTCTTGGTCGGCCGCAGCGGAGCGAGGGGCCACGGAGAAGGCGAACCGCTCACCGTCGGAGAGGGTCTTCACTGTCTGGGGGAGCTTGGCCGACTTCATCATCGCCGTGAACGTGATGATTTCGGTCCTGTCCAGGCGGCTGCAGCCGGTGCAAAGGCCCTTGATGAGCAGGATCAGATGCTTCTACGAGGGGGAAAAAAAAAAGGGCAACGGCGAGAGGAAGACGCGTGAAGACCTTTTCACCAGCGTTTCAATCAAGGCCTTGATCTTAAGGCAGTGATTGTATTTCTATCACGAACCCCAAAAGGTTTAACTATTCGAAGCCAGCTAATTAACTTCGGAAATATAAGCAAGGACACGTTTACGTCCAGCCGAGCGTTCGGGAAGGCATTGCTGGCATATCACTGGTTGATGCAAAGCATACTGGGAAGCGTGGTGCCCAAAGAGACAACCAAGGAAAGCACAAAGCCAACTTGTTGGGGGAGAGGTGGTGGAGGGCCCTTGAGAACCTCCCTTTCCCCAGCAGCAGCAGGCCTCCTCGAGGGAGAAACTGGGGGACAAGAGGGATCTTAGAGAGGAGGATTCCAGAATGTGAACTGCCCGGAGAGCTTCAGCTATTGCAGCCTTCCTCAACCTGGGGCGCTCCAGATGTGTTGGACTGCATCTCCCAGAATGCCCCAGCCTGTTGGCTGGGGCATTCTGGGAGTTGTAGTCCAACACATCTGGAGCGCCCCAGGTTGAGAAAGGCTAAGCTATTGGGTGGTACAGAAACGCTTTTGGGGGGGGGGAACATTCCCCACAAGCAGCCGTTCCGGCCGCACCCCCGGGGAAAATGTGGAAGGTGCCTCCGTTCTCACCTGCGAAACGGCGCACGCCTCATCGGGGTTTTCAAGTCGCAGCAGGGAGAATTCAATCAGGACTTTGCAGGCAGCTGCCACGGACTGCAGCTGATTTCTAGGTACTGGGAAGCCAAAGAGATCGCGCCCTTCAAACGGAGGCTCAGGAGAAGAGTGTCCTGCGAGTTCAGCACATCCCACCACCTCCCTGCCTTCATCCCGCTGCATTACCTGGCGCGCCCACACCCTTTCCCCTTTGAATTTATTTTCCATTTGCAATCTACCTTGCCCCTTTTCTCTGATTCTTTGCAAAGGGGCTCTAGATGAACTTCGCTTTTCGCTGTCCTCTTTAGAAGTCCATTTCTGCTTCATAAACCTCCATTAACTTTGTTTATGAATCATTTCTGGCTCTCCTAATATTCTTCTCTATGCTGGCACCCTCCAGGCGTATTGGACTACCGCTCCCATTACCCTCAGCCAGCATGGCCATTCATCTTTAAGAACGAGTGCTGGAGTTTGTTTCCTTTCTTTTCCCTCCTCGCCCATTTTCCTTTCATGCCATGACTTTTTAGATTGCAAATCTGAAAAGGGCCCTATCTTGGATTTACCGACTGTATGAAAGCTACAACCAGGAACCCTTCTTTTTTTTTCTGCTGAGGAGTGGGACAAAAACACTTCAAATAAATAACGAACGTATCTGGAGAGTACACTAAGGGGTTAGAGCAGTGGTTCCCAAAGTGGGCGGTACTGTCCCCTTGGGGGCGGTGGGATTGCATAGGGGGGACGTTAACAGGCAAGGGGGCACAGGGGGGCGCTCAAGGTGGTCTTTTCCGAGAAGCGCCTCTCCAGAAGGTCTTAAAACCCAGGGACATTTTTATGGGCAAAGGTAGTTTGTTCCCAAGCCACATAGGGGAAGAATCCACACATGTATTAATACCGTTTAAGAAGAGTCCTTTTAACGGTGAATTGAAATGTTTCAAAAGCACCAAAACACTAATGAAGAGACATACCCTGCTTGGTGTGCCCCGCCACGCCGGCTGCAAAACAGAGGCGTTCACTCTCTTTTCCCTCCCTCTCTCAGCAAGCCTGCGGCGGGTGTTTTGGATTTTGAATAAATACTGAATTGTTACTGTTTTGAATTTTATTGTTATTTTCTTCCTTAGTGGGTTGTTGAAAACCACTATTCTGAATAATGATTTTTGTAGTGTAGGGTAGGGGGCACTGGGCATGAGTTTGTGGAACTGAAAAAGTTTGGGAACCACTGGGTTAGAGGTTTGTAAGCCAATGACAGTATCGTTTGGAAGAGATTCCCCCATCAGTAAAAGACAAAACAAACCCTAGAAGAATGAGGGCCAATGCAGAACATCCAGTCTGGTGCCGAACACTCACCCAGTCCACACACAGTGGTGATGTAGTGCGTTGCAAGCGCAACAAAAGACGAGTAGAAAGGCTCGTATTGCTTGTCATGGTGCAAGATTTCAGACTCACTGCGGAGAGTAAAAGAGGCAGGAGAGATTCAGAATCAGGGTCTCGGTGACTGTATGGCGCTCTGACCCAATACAGCAGGGCTAGGCAGAAAGGGAATCTGGATCAACTAGTAGATCTCTGGAGTGAATCGGAAAAGATTTTTCATTCCCGATGATTTAACAACAGCAGTGACAAAACGTCTCTCCCACCCCACACACCCCGCCAACCGTGCCCTAAATTATACTACTGAAAGGAAGAAACCTTGGGATAACCAGGAGTTGATTTGTGTGTGGAAGAACTGTGACTTCTGCTCGGTCTGTTAATCAAAGCCGATTCCTGGGCTCAGAATGCTTTAAACGACGGCCGTGCTTTCTGTTGTGGGCGAAGCCGCTTTAAAATACCATCTCCTTTTGCAAGTCATGGCCCGCTGTTAGATCAATCTCTTCCTTCCTATGGCTGTCCAAAGCACAGGCCTCTGGCAGCGACGCGGAGGCCTGAGAAACTTTACAAACAAACCCAAGGCCTTCCGAGAGAGCAACGTTGTTCTGACTGTTTAAAACGGACTTGATGTTAAAAGCAAATTCACATTCCACTAAACCGTCATCGGCCTATCAAAACTCTCCCGGAAGCTTCGGACTCTCCTCTTTCCACAGGGCATCAAACATTTCGATGGATGCCGGGATTTTTAGCCGCTAATCAATTTCCAGTTTGGGAAAAGAGGTCTGGGCGGCTGCCAATGGTTTCCTTTTCCTCCCTCCCACCCTAAAGCCCTGAGGGAGTGAAACTGACACACCACCTCGATGACCAGTGACCAGGAAAAGCAGGATTTGAGGCTGCTCTTCTTAGAAGAGACTGCTCCATATGTTCCTCTGTTGCCATGCTTGGCTGGTTTCAGGTTTCGCAGGGCACTTGGGCAAGACCTCCTCCCTCAGTGCATCTACCTGCCCATCGCCACTGTCACCATCCTCTTCCTCATCATGGCTACTGCTTGCTTGACAGGCAGAGCCGGTGAGCATGTAGATGGTGGCATCTCTTCCTCCTCTTCCTCAGCACCACTGTTATCTCGGCCAGAGGAAGAGGCAGGGGAACAAACAGGCCGTAATAGGGAAGAGGTGGAAGAGCAATTAGAGGGAGCTCTTGTCAGTGGGCCCCTGCCGGGGGAAGGGCCCATCAACAGGGGCCCCACCATGCCAATCCTTGACGCCTGCCTTGGTGCTGTTCCTACTCAATCCGGATGGAGAGGGACTAAAACCCAGCGGAGATGGTATTTTAAACGCAACTTCACCCTCGACAGAAATCATGCTCATC
Organism: Elgaria multicarinata webbii; assembly: GCF_023053635.1. Classification (NCBI taxonomy): domain Eukaryota; kingdom Metazoa; phylum Chordata; class Lepidosauria; order Squamata; family Anguidae; genus Elgaria; species Elgaria multicarinata. The sequence goes on along the minus strand of NC_086190.1, from coordinate 18,124,740 downwards.
ATTTACATCTGTATAGACGTTCCGCTACGTGCCGCCGCTTCTCAACGTGATCACACACCCCGCCCTCCTGACAAGCCCAAGGAAGGCGGTCCTCTGGGAGCCCATGGAGGCCACTGCAAGCGTGCAAAGAGGCCCTTAGAATCATAGAACAGCAGAGTTGGAAGGGGCCTCTAAGGCCATCGAGTCCAACCCCCCGCTCTATTATTATTATGTACCCCATTTCTTTGATTCTAAGACACTTTTTTCCCCATATAAACATCTCTAAAAATGGGGTGCGTCTTAGAATCACGGGTGTGTCTTAGGGTTTTTTTTTCTGTTGGTGGTACTGAAATTAGTGTGCATCTTACAATCTACGTCGTCTTACAATCGAAGAAATACGGTATTATTATTATTATATTTATTTGCATCCCACCTTTTGCCCAATGCTGGGCCTCAAGGCGGCCTTACAAAGTTTAAAACATACATTGGGGGGGGGGAACATAAATGTTTAAATTGCACAACAAAATTATAAGACATTAACATAGACGGAGGGCCAGATTATTCTCCAAAGGCCCGCTGGAACAAAAAACTTTTAGCCTGCTTCCGAAAGCCCATCAAGGAGGGAGCCAGTCTAGCTTCCCCGGGAAGAGAGTTCCAGAGCACCGGAGCAGCCACCGAGAAGGCCCTCTTCTCCCATGTTCCCACCCAGCGCGCCTGTGAAGATGGTGGGACTGAAAGAAGGGCTTCTCCAGAAGATCTCAAAGCACGGGCAGGCTCATAAGGGAGAATACGGCCTTTCAAATAACCTTGACCCAAGCCATAAAGGGCTTCAATGCAGGAATCCACCCTAAAGCATCCCTGGCAGAGGGTTGTCCAGCTGCCTCTTGAAGGCCTCTAGTGTGGGAGAGCCCACCACCTCCCTAGGTGATGGGTTCCATTGTCGTACTGCTCTAACAGTCAGGAAGTTTTTCCTGATGTCCAGCTGGAATCTGGCTTCCTTTATCTTGAGCCCGTTATTCCGTGTCCTGCACTCTGGGATGATTCACCACCTTTCACCACCCACAGCTAGTTTCCTGCTGCGAGGCCAGACTGCCCATTTGCCTAGTCCTTCACAGACCACCCTAGGCCATGCAGGCCACAAGCAAGAGTGCGCAGGCAGACTAACTGCGGAAAAGGTGCTTGTTTACAAGGGAACAGAAGAGCCCAAGGAGAACTCACCAATTTGACTGGAGGAGAAAAATTCCTTCCCAAATACCAAACAAAGCAATCAGCTTTAACGCACCCTCAACTCTGAAACATGAGCAAAATCCATTCACGGAGTTTTCCCAAGGAAGTACAATCAGGCACACTGCAGTTGTCTCCAAAATAGATCCTCCTGGAGATTCCTGGGGCTGCACAGGACCTTCCCCCACCCCCAGATCAGGAGTGGTATTGATTTCATCAATGACTTCAAGCCATGGGACAATTTACACAATCCAGGACCTCTGAATGCCAGTTGTTGAGAGAAACCGGTCCCAACCCTCTTTACGCCCTGCGTTTCCCTCTCTGCTGCCCCTGTGAGGCTCACGCTGTTTGCTTTGTTCACGCCCTGCAGCGTTCGCCAGCGCTTTGAAAGTGTGAGCATTTATCGTACTGTACAGAAAAACAAGCAAATGCACTATACAGCCGGCTAAAGTTTGTGCAACTTTGCAGAACGGAGGATTCAAAGCAGTTGCACAACAGAGGCAGATAAATAGCCTGACGAGACGAGAGAAGATATTTTGGCAGAATATCTGTCCAGCTGGGAGAACATATGCCAAGGGGTTCAGCTAATTCCTGCTACTGTTTTTAACTTTTGTTTTACGTTACCGTCTTTCTTACTATACTTAGGAAGCTCTGGTTTTTAAAAAACGTGAGCTGTTCTGACGAGCTGAATGAAAACAGAGAATCTCAAAAATAATTCATTTTTAAAGTTTAAAGTTTAGAACTATTGGCAGACATCAGCAGGCAGAAGCAAAGGACAGACTTTTATACATCAGCTGAAAAACACGCGCGAAGGTGGGCAAGACCAAAAGCTGTTTTCCCAAAGATAAACACAGTGAGGAACATATAGAAAGAGGAACTGTAGCTCAATGGTCCGGACTGCAGCACTTTGGGTAAGAACAAACGTAGGTTCAATCCCAGAGAGCAGCTCAGGTAGATTGTGAAACACAGCAGGCCCCCTCCCTCCCTTTGATATTACCGAAAACCAAATAAGGATGCAATCCTCCGTCTCTTCAGAGAGGAAAAAAGTCCTACAACTCTCCAGATGTTTTGGACCACAACTCCCAGAAGCCCCTGCCAACATGGGCAGTGGTCAGGAATGCTGGGAATTGTCATCTAAAACATCTGGAGCTGTAGGACTTCTTTTCTGTCTAAACACGCAAGCAATTGTGCCCCAAGCTAGGAGTGACTATTATCACACCTTAGACCAGCTTTCTTCAAACTAGCGCCTCCCAAATGCAGAGGGCACATCTGGAAAACCACCTTCAGCCCACCTCTGAATTAGAGGAGCCCTCCCGGACCAGGTGCCTTCCAGATGTTTTGGACTACAACGCCCAGCATTCCTGATCACTGGCCATGCAGGCAGGGGCTTCTTAGAGCTAAAGTCCAAAACATCTGGAGATCTACCATTTGAATTAGAGGAGCTCTCCCCCACCTGGTGCCCTCCAGATGTTTTGGACGACCATCCACAGCACTGGTCACATTGGCAGGGGCTTCTGGGAGTCAAAGTCCAAAACATCTGGAGAGCTAACAACCTCCTACCTACAACCACGGCACTCAAAAACCGCTGTGGGTTTTGTCGCAAGCATAAAACCACTTCAAGAAAAACAACCGAAGGGCAGATGTTTTGGACGACCATCCACAGCATTGGTCACATTGGCAGGGGCTTCTGGGAGTCAAAGTCCAAAACATCTGGAGAGCTAACAACCTCCTACCTACAACCAGGGCACTCAAAAACCGCTGTAGGTTTTGTCGCAAGCATAAAACCACTTCAAGAAAAACAACCGAAGGGCAGCATAAAAAAGCAGGGTATTAATAGTAATAACAATAGGGTGACCCTATGGAAAGGAGGACAGGGCTCCTGTATCTTTAACAGTTGCATTGAAAAGGGAATTTCAGCAGGGGTCATTCTTATATATGGGGAACCTGGTGAAATTCCCTCTTCATCACAACAGTTAAAGCTGCAGGAGCTATACTAGAGTGACCAGATTTAAAAGAGAGCAGCTTTAACTGTTGTGATGAAGAGGGAATTTCACCAGGTTCCCCATATCTACAAACAACACCTGCTGAAATTCCCTTTTCAATACAACTGTTAGATACAGGAGCCCTGTCTTCCTTTTCATAGGATCACCCTAAATACCAACAATAACCAATAAAATATTCCTAAGAGACATAACTAAATAACAAACAAACAAAAAACCCGCCACAAATGAATAAATAAAACATTTAAACTATCATGAAATGCTTATTTTGCTCTCCAATAAGACTCCATTATAAAGGCGGATGGTTCCCTGTAGGCCCGCGGGGGTTTTTTCAAGATGTTGCGACCATTACTTTAACATTGCATCAGTTTTATACATTTTTAGTCAAGCTTTATGTACTTTATGGTATTTGTATCTGGTGTTTTTCTCCGCTTCGGGGAGAAATAATAATAATAATAATAATAATAATAATATATGGGAGGTCAGCATGAATATAGAAGTCCCCAGAACTAAAACCTTGTGGGTCACCTTCTACCATCTCAGTCAGGAAATCTTAGCTAACTTTTTCCTATTTATACAATTTATTACCAGCATTTCATTATTAAAGAATCCCAAAGAGGGGGTACAATTTCAATACAACACAATATAGTCTTACAACATCGCTGCTGTTTTTATCTCGGCTGTGCTTTCATATTGTATTTCATATTATGGTTTTTTATAACTGTTGTTTTGCTTTGAATTGCCTTAATTTTGTAAACCGCCCAGAGAGCTTCAGCTATTGGGCGGTACAGAAATGCAATAAATAAAATAAAATATATATTTATTTGTTACCCGCCTCTCCCTCTGGATCGAGGCGGGTGACAACACAAATGCGAAACGCCATAAAATACGTATAACCGATTAAAACATTTAAAACTATAAAGTAGCACATTATTAAACGGCAGTACTGGTACTGCAATTGAGCCTACTATCAGTTTTATATTACTAGCTTGTATTATTCTTCTGATTGCGGGGAGATGGTGGATGGACATGCTATGATGTTAATATGTTATTTTGCTGCTATTTTATTGGTTTGCGAACGGCCTAGTGGGCTAACAAGCCATAAAGTGATGCTTCAAGAAAAGGCAAATAAAGAATAAGAAATAATTTATATTATGGTTTTATAACTGTTGTTTTGAATTGCCTTAATTTTGTAAACCGCCCAGAGAGCTTCAGTTATTGGGCGGTATAGAAATGCAATAAATAAAATAAAATAATGTTATTTTGCTACTATTTTATTGGTTTGCGAACGGCCTAGTGGGCTAACAAGCCATAAAGTGATGCTTCAAGAAAAGGCAAATAAAGAATAAGAAATAATTTATTATTATTATTATTATTATTATTATTTATTATCACGCCCCTGAGTCGCTTTGCAGCCCCCCTGCCCCACCCCAAAGGGGCGGGGTCAGGAGCCGGTGAGGCCCCGCCCCTGCTCCCCTGGCCCCGCCCCCTGCTCCCCCTCCCCCCCCCGTCTTACCTCTCGATGACCGAGGCCAAGAGCTGCGGCAGCTCGCGCATTTCGAAGGCCGTGTAAGAGGCGGAGAGCAGCGGCCGCACCGCCACCTCCCAGCCGGGCTCCCGCTCCGCCGCTGCCGTCGCCGCCGCGGCCGAGGAAGCCCCGCTGTTGCCGCCGCTGCCTCCTCCCGACGCCGCCATCTTGGCGACTTCGACTCCTCTCCTCAGCTCTGCTCTCCCGTCAAGCGCCCGAGTTGCTGAGGCGAGGAAACGAAAGCCCAGCGGGGGGCAGTGCTTCCGGGGTCGAGGCGGAAGTGACGTCTGCCTGCCGGCCTGCCGCCTGCGCGCGCCCTCCTTCCTCAGAAATGTCGACGTATTTCACCACTGAGGCGTTTGGACGACGACATGAGAAATAATTTTGAGGTAAAGATCTCTCTAGCTATATATATGGGCTAGAACGTCAAAAGACGTTATCGCGCTCTTCGACGTCACTTCCGGCTGCGTGGCCCGGAAGTAGTCCTCCGAGGGGAGTCGCCCAGCGGAGCGTCGAAAGGGATTCACCATGGAGATGGCCGAAGAGCGGCGCGTCTGGAGAGCGCATGCGCCAGAAGTGATTCAGCGGCTTTCTCTATAGTAGGGGCGTTGGGAGCCGCATGACAGCAGTGGGCGGGGCCAATGAGCAAAGTGGGGCGGGGCCGGTGTTAATTTACTTCTCCCTTAGGCCACTGACACGTGTTCGCGCATACAGACGAGTTTCTTTCCAAACACCTCTCCCCACTCATCTAATCCATGCAGCTTAGTTGTGGGAAGGGAGGAGTTGTGGGAAGGGAAGGCATTTTCATCCTCAACATGGCAGCTGTTTTTAAATGTACATTGATGGCGCTATATAAATAAATAATAATAATAATAATAATAATAATAATAATAATAAATGGATACTATTGTTTTTATGTTTCTGATGATTCTTAAATTGTGTACTTGTTTACTGTTTTAACTGTTGCAAACCGCCCAGAGAGCTTCAGCTATGGGGCAGTATATAAATGTAATAAATAAATATACACAGGGAGGTTTAAACCTTTCTTCTAGGCTTGGGGGCGAGGAGCTGGCAAATGAATTCTCTCTTATAATATTAGAAGCTGGGGTCATCCTGCTGCAATGGAATAGTGGGAGATTCAAGGCAGGTCAAAGAAAACACATCTTCACCCAGCACATAGTTCAGCTATGGAACTGGCTACCACAAGATGAACCGATGGCCACCTATTTAGATGGCTTTGATTGTACAAATTCATGCTATCAATGGCTACTAGTCACAGCTACATATTGCCTCCAGTATCAGGGACAGTATACTGGGGAGCAAGAGAGGGCTGTGGCATTCATGACCTGCCTGTGGGCTTCCTATTGGGCTATCTGGTTGGCCACTGTGGGAACATAACCCTCAACTAGATAGCGGCCTTTCATCTGGTCTGGCAGATCTGTTGTGTTCACATCCAGGCCTTTGACCCAAGTTACCTAAATAAAGCATGTTTAGACAGAAAAAGGGAGTCCAACTCCCAGCATTCCCCAGCCACTTGTAGGACTTTTCTCTCTCTAAACGCGCACAGGATTATGCCCTAAATCAGCCTTCCTCAACCTGGGGTGCTCTAGATGTGTTGGACTACAACTCCCAGAATGCCCCAGCCGGCTGGCTGGGGCATTCTGGGAGATGCAGTCCAACACATCTGGAGCGCCCCAGGTTGAGGAAGGCTGCCCTAAATAGTCTTACATATGCCGCCCTGGCCATATGGCTCGTCAGTCAAATTGCTACGTTAACAGCTCTCTTAGTGAAACATGGCTTTTGAGACTATGCTGGAATATTCTGAATTGGGCAATTTGGCATCTTTTAGCTTGACGCTTTTCCTGCCAAGAACTAAACCTTGAATGAACAGGCGGAATAGCATCCCGGTCCTGGGTCAGTGGTGACTATGAGGTTCATCGGACGAGTGTTTTGTCACACGCTCGCTACTGCTCACGTCTAAAGGATGTGCGCGCATCCTTTAGACGACGTCTACTGCCCGCACGTTTTTCCATCGCCAAATAGACCCCTTTTAATCTGACTTTAGAAAGAAAGGAAAAAATACCTACATGAAGTGAACGTAACCAATCAGTTGTGTGTTGATGTTTTTATTGGTATGACTGATCTGGGATGCTTCTGTCCCGGAATGGCTGCATGTTCCTCTCGAGAGGAATACAAAATCGTGGCACACTTTTCCACACCGAGAACGCAGGATTTACACCACCATCCCGACTTTAATGAGCCATACAATAAACAATCCCCAAATTCCTGTCAAGTGCTGCATTCCACTGTTCGCGGGAGAGACACGGGTCCAAATTCAAATCAGCAGGAAACTCATAGATGCTTCATATTAAGCCAACAGCAAAGAATCAACACACCCACCCACAAAAAGACATGGAACTTTCGTTCAGAACTTCAAACACTTGTGTTATTTTTAGACTAGCTTCAAGTACTCCCATTAACCCAAATATGGGGACATGTTTTTAAATCCCAACAGTCACGTTTTACTACGAAGATCAGTATAATTTATAAAATTTAAACCAAGGCTTGCCGGAGCAAAGAGATGAAACATCACAGATCCAAATGGTGAAGTCTTGTGCCACAGGAACAGGTTAAAACGGGGAGGGAACTTTCAGTGCAGCCAAAAGAACATTCGATGGTACAAGTTGCTTCTTCTCTTCCCGGAGCTATTAAAGGCCAAACGGATCTACTTTGACTTAATGTCCATTTTTATGAGCATTCATCGCTCAAATTTCCCTATGCTTGGCTTCTCTCCCCACATATTTATAACATCTTTGTAAATCAAAGTTCTCCCCCAACGAAACTCAAATGGAGAGTTGAGTTTCAATCAACTTGCAGGGGTGACACATGAAACGCTTTTTAAAAAGAAAGAATCTGTTGCCGTTGAAACCGGGGACAGGGCAAGGGGGGGGATAGTTTCACGATCTCCTGTTTCATAGACTATATTCCCGGAATTTCTTGTTTTCCACAGGAGATTCAAGCTTAGCAGACTTTTCCAGCAGACAAGACAGCCAAAAATAAATAAAAGGAAGAACCCTACAGTTCTCTCTTCCACCAGAGGGCAACCAGTAGCACGTATTTAACCGCTGACACAGCCGGGTCGCCTGTGTCTGGTCTTTCGTTGTCCCGCCCGGCAGGCTGGTCTCTGCATCTCTCGTTACCGCCATGCACGGTTGAGCAGCTTCACCTGAGCCAGCCTCTTGGTGATCATGGTGGCAAAGACCAGCCCAAAGAGGACGCTGCTGATCAAGACGTAATCGTAATCGTCTTTCAGGACGTCAAACTGCTTGGACGGGTAGACACGGGTCTGGTAGATGTCCAGTCCATACGCAACGACCTGAGGAAAGGGCCAAGTACGGCTGAGTCCTACTTCAAGCAAATATCTGCACCGTCTAGATGTAGCAGGTGCATGGGTGTTCCTGCCGGATCTAACCACCTAGTTCCTCAACCTGTTTCCTGCAATGGCGGACCATGTGCCTCCTGGAGGCCCACTGACATGAAGACCTCATGTGCTGCTGCTGCCCAGCGCCTGGTCCTCAAGAGACCTGGTTCGCACAACTCGACAAGCCAGAGTGTGGGTTGAATGTAGGTTGTCATGAATTGTGAGTTTCTGCGTTCTGTGAATCCAGCCATGCTTACAAACGCTGACCCTGTTCATAAGACACGCTAAGCCATGTTGGTTAAGCATTTTGAGCTAAACGTTATGGCTTAGCGTGTCGTGTGAACCATTCCTAACCATGGTGGCTACATAAGCAAGGTTTAAACACGCTCACTGATCATTGGCTGCAAGAAGGTTAGCGGCCTAACCACGGCTTAGCGTGTTGTCTGAACAGGTCCTATGGCTTGTTAACCACTCACAACCCAGAGTCCACAACCCTAGCAACAAACCATGGGTTCTCTTCATGGTTAATCTCTTCATCAGTGTAGCTGGGTTCGCACAACACAACAACTCAACAACAACCCATACAAAACCCCCACATAACCCATACTCTGGCTTGTTGGTTTGTGTGAACCCAGCCAGTGCTACTAAACCAAAGATAGGCATGCACACCCCTGGACCTCTTTCCTGCCCCCTCCCTCTCCCCCTTTTTGTTTTAAATTAACACATGTTCTTACCAGCAGCTGGGACTGCTATGAAATGTGTTTCTCCTACCGCTGAAAGCTGTGGGTTCAAAGGCGTTGTTTATTACACCGTGCATTCAGACGTTTTGAACAGCTTACTCACCAGACACGTGGACTCAAGGCCCGACGGGGCGGTGTAGATGCCTCTCATGCGTGAGATTGTCTGGTTGTAGTTGATGAACCTCTCGGCGTGGATTTGCACATCGGGGGAATAGGGCATCAGGTTTTCTTCCCTAAAAACAGAACAGGAAATTTTAGCAACTGACTCCATCAGGAACAATTATAGCAACGGACCAGCTCCATTTGAGTGCTCAAATCTGACCACCTGCTGGAAGACACAGGCACACACAGGGCCTCCATTCCTTCTCACTGGTGATGAGAAGTTGGGAACACGGATCTCACTTGCTGTGTTGTACTGCAGAGCACAGCAAGCCAGGTTGTCCATTGAGCGGAGAGCAAAAACAGAGCCTCAGAGATCCGGGTTCAAGTCCCTCAGACTGAGAAACAGAAGGGTGGGTACAGCCTCTGCTTTGCATATATATATATATATATATATATATATATATATATATATATATACCTGATGTAAATAGGGCTTTCTAAAAACTATACATAAACGTCAATAAAAGCCGACCACATATCCTTATAATTATCCATTCGCCACCTGTTTAAATGTTGAATATGTTATAAGGGCCTCAATCTACTGCAGTAGGGAGTTGAGCACTTATCCTTCCAGTGTTATAATATCCATGGAGAATCCATCTGCGCTGACCATGTGTTAACGTCCAGGAAGCAGGAAGGTAATGGATATATCCAAATGTGTGCGGCTACATTCCCCATTCCCCTTCCCCGCTCTTTTTGGTTTTGCTTTGTTGAAATTTTACAGTAAATAAATTAAAATAGAAAGGGAGAAAGACTCTCCTCTCTGGGCTGGATGGACAAAGTGGTCAGCTTCCAGTGTTCCTAGACTCCTAGACCACGCTAGTTGGGCTGATGACCCAACTTTAAAGCCACTTCATGGGCCCAACTGCTTCTCCCACAGTCTGAGATGCATGGACACCCCCACCCCACCCCACCCCTGGTTTCCTTACCTAGTTTGCTCTGTCGGGATTTCCGGCCGCCGTGGGTCTAACAAAGCCTTGGGGAGCGAAAGGATCGCACCGGAGGGAAGTCCAACTGCATATTTAAGAACAAAACGGAGGAAAAACGTATTTCCCAGATCGGCATGCCATGCAGACAAAGGCAAGACATTTAAGCATCAGCAAGCAACATTTACAATTTGAATCTCTCTCTCTTCCTAATGTTCAACAGCTTCCTGAACTAGGAGTGTTGAAAAACACCAATTAGAATATTATTATCATCACGCCTGTTTTCCTCCAAGGAACCCAAGGCGGCGTACATAATCCTCCTCCTCCTCCTCCTCCTCTCCATTTTTATCCTCACAACAACCCTGTGAGGTGGGTTGGGCTGAGAGTCTGTGACTGGCCCAAAGTCACCCAGTGGGTTTCCATGGCCAAATGGGGACTAGAACCCGGATCTCCCGACTCTCAGACTGACACTTTAGCTGCTTCACCACAATGGCTCTCAGAATATATTTATTTATTTATTTATTACATTTCTATACCGCCCAATAGCTGGAGCTCTCTGGGCAGTTTATATATCAACACCCATCAATGGCCAGGCTGGCTGGGGAGAATGGGAGTTGTAGCCCAACATATCTGGAGGCCATCAGGCTGAGGAAAACTGATCTTGCCTGAGAATCTTTGTTCCGTTGCGAACTGCTTGCAAAGACACACCTCCCCGCATTGGGCTGCAAATTGACACCTTTGAAGCATCCCGCGCCCCCACTCCTTTCCCGGCCCGCTCCTTAACTCAGCAAGTGGCGGGTGGTGATGCCCCGTTCGGTGATGGTGACCTCCATGGCGCTGATGGCCGAGGGGAAGATGTAAGACTGCTGGAGGACCTGAGGCAACAGCGGCCGGTCGAGGGAGCTGAAGGCCGTGGCGTTGTATTGCTCCGTCCCCTCGTACAGCTCCAGCACGGTGAACTCGTTGCGGCGGGCTTTTGCGTTCCAGTACTGGTACTGCAATGGGGAAAGGGAAACGCCGCTTAGAGAGGGCACTTCAGGGACTAAAATATAGTTGAAAGAAAAGGCAGAACTTTTGGTTTTTAAGCAGTGAAGGCTGCCGGCTCCAATGTTAGCGGGGTGATAAATCCGCTCCGGGCTTCAGTCAGAACTCTAAGGGGTTCTTCGCACCTTGGGTAGCTCCTTGAGAGTTCTGGCTGGTTTTGATTGAAACCCGGAGCAGATTCAGCGCCCCGCTGACATTGGAGCCGCCAGCCTCCACTGAAAAGGTAAGGTAGAGACCTGAGATTAACACAGCCGATCTCTTACGGATGGGAGGAAAAGGAGAGAGGAGGGGAAAGGAAGCCTCTCGTAAATAAATCTACACAAATCGAGATTGACAGAAGAAAAAGAAGCAAATAGAGGAAGGAAAGAGATCAGAGCAACGAGAAATAGAACGATAATCCCCAAAGGTCAAAAGCTAGAGAGCAAAGAGAAGGTGTGTTCTAGGGTAAAGGTAAGGAAAGAAGTTGCCACATCCCAGTATGTACTGAAGGTGACTAATCAGAGTGGGGATTCCTCCAGGAGTGGGGTTTGGAGGGCAAGGCCCGCCCCACTGGAGGAATCCAAGGAGGCTCCACAGCCCAGGGGACCCCACACTCCATCAGGCTCTCTCCTTTCCCAACTCTTTTCCAATGGCCGCAAGAGGGCTGGCCCTTCTCAAGCTGCCCCAGACGCCAGAAGACAGGGCCCCTTCTCTCCTTACCACCACCCAGTTCTCCGAGTGGACGATGTGCACCGGCCCCTTGGCCTTCTTCTGCACCGAGGAGTGGATGATCCGGCCGGTGACGCCGTCGATCAAGTAGATGCCGATGAACGTGCGCTCCTGGTGGGTGTCGGTGCTCTCCGTCACCACTGCCAGCAGGTTCGGGTTCAGCGACTGCAAGGAGTCAAAGGCTGCAGCCTTAACAGGGCCAGCATGTTGCTTCTCCCGCTCCCGGGTTCCCGGACCAAGAGCTCAAGAGAGATACGAGAACCAGCAAGGTCACAATGATGAAATGTGCATTTCATGCGGGGTGCAAAACGCTGCAGACAGACGACGGCAGACGCATGTCCCTCTTGTGTCTGGGGGTTTCCCGGGGGTATCTGGTGGGCCGCGAGGGAAAACAATGTGCTAAACTAGAAGGACTTTGGGGTCTCATCCTGCAGGGCTCTTTGCCCTGGGTAACTCTCTCACTCTCTTTTAGAATCACACCTCCTCCTACCTGAATCGCACCTGCCTCTTCATCTACACAAGAACGTCACGCCCGGGTGCGAAATGCAGCCCTCTGGGTTTCCCCCACACGGCCCTGCCCCCTTTCCCACAACCACCAACCGGTGGTTTCCCGGCTTTCCCACATTCTAAACAGTTGAATGCCTCCCTGAAGGCAGTGACTGACCGCAAGAGCTTGAACCTAAAATCCCCCCACCGGCCATTTGCTGGGTTTTTCTCTTAAGAGGAGCCCTCCGCCTTACCTTGTAAAGCACGCTGCGGTCTCCCATCACCCGGCCCTGGGAATGGACGTGCTCGTTGGCCCGCTTCCCCTTCACGGTCACGATCCGCTGCACGTCGGCAGGGATGCTGATCTCCCAGCTCTCTTCCGTCGTCAGGTCCTGCGGCGCAGCCGAGAAACACGGGCTGTGAGATCTCAAGGCGGCCCCTAGCAAACCTTCCCCGAACGAGGGGTGATTGTTTGCCAAGCCCTTGATCCTGCGGGATCCTGGCAGCCCATCAGCGAGAGGCAAGGAGAAGTTCCCTCCGGTACCTCTCTCCCCATTGCCTCTCCCAAGACCTGTCTGGAGGGGCGTCCCCCCCTCCTCTGCTTCACGCTCCCCACCTCGTGATTCCTGCTTCCATTTCCAGGATCAGCCCGAGGGCGCCCACTGATGACATCACTTCCGGGTGGGCAAGCCCAGGCAGCAACTCCACAACACACACACTCACACAGAGAAAATATTTAACAATATTGGAGAAAGCGGAGCTATATACCTTTCGCAACCTCCGCCCCATCAGCCTGCCCTGCTCGGAGTCCGCTAAATAAAAAGAGACCGAGGGCGCCATTTCTTCCAGTTGCCGGAGGACGTTCCTCGTCGCGGGAAACACCGTCACCTGGTGGGAAGTCGAGACGGAGCGGTTGGAGGCGGCGATTCGCACAGGGCCCTCCCCCCACGTGGAGGCGCGTTCCGAAACAGAGGCCGCGGAGCGCGGGGGGCACCTTGTACTCGTCGTCAATCAGCAGCAGCACTTTGGCGTAGTCCTGGTCCATGATGGGCAGCAGCAGTGACTGGAGAATGGGCCGGTCCAGCACCGGAGGGGCCACCTGGCTCCACCTCCCAAAGATGGGGTTGAAGACGTAGAGGGAGCTCATGCCAGTCTCCTAGAAGGGGGGGTAATTAAAAAAAAACCACCACATCAGCAGGAAACTATGGGCCTGGTTAGCTACCAAGCACGCATTAAGCTCCCGTTTTTGTCGTATTCAAAAGCCTACGGATGCTCCTCCTTGCATTTCTTGTCTGGAATTCAAAAAAACTACTTTAAGGCCTCATCGAAGGTTTTCCCCCACACCTTTTTCTTTTTAACTGCATTTCCCTACATGCCCACGCGCGTTGGCCCCGTTCAGACGACACCTTAAACCATGGCTTTAAAAGGCAAAAAGCCGTTCAAACCCGTCTGGCCGGCCCCCGGTACCTTGTCCTTGACCAGCAGGGTGCACTGGGGAGGGTGGGGGAAGTGAGCGGTCGTCCTCTGGACCATCAGCTTGAAGGAGGAGCCCGGCTTCACGTCCTGGAGGTACTGCTTCCACAGGATCGTCCCGGAGCTGCTTTCGATGCCAAACAGCTGGAAAGACACAACGGCCAGACCGTCGCCAGTCATGCAGAGTCCTGGGTGCAGGGAGCTACTCTTGAGTCGCGCCCTTGGCCCGTCTAGCTCGGGGCTGGGGGAAGGTGTGTCCCTCCCGATGTGGGTGAACCACAACCCCCATCAGCCCTAGCCGGCACCGCCAATGCTGATGGATGATGGGAGTTGCAGTCCCAACAATTTCCAGAAGGCTACACATTTCCTGTCACTGATCTAGTGCAGGGTGGTCAATACAGGGGCTCCCCAGGGTTTCCTGCTCTACCTGGAGATGCTACTGGAGTTTGAATCCAGGACTTTCTGCATGCAAACCGAGGTTCCACCATTGAGCTACAGCCTCTCCCCCGAAAGCATAGCCAATCAGTGCAGGCATAACCTATCAGTGATCCTGCATCTTGCTACCTGGAGATGCCAGGGTTCGAGCCTGAGACTTTCTGCATGCAGAGCAGGGGATCTAGAGCTGACCTACAGCCTCTCCCCCAAAAGCATAGCCAATCAGTGCAGGCATAACCTATCAGTGATCCTGCATCTTGCTGCCTGGAGATGCAGGGGATTGAACCTGAGACCCTCTGCATTGGCAATTGGGCAATGAAGAGTTGCAAGAAATAAATAAAAATAAAATAAATTTCCCCTCCTGCCACCCCACCCCACCCCACCCCCACCGTCCTCACCTTTCCAGAGGCCGTGACCACCACGATCATCTTCTGCAAGTTAAACTCATCCCGGGCCAAGTTGTCGATGTTCACCTCATTCTTGATCTGGCTCCGGGGTTTGCGGGCGTCGTAGAAGGACTTCCACAGGTGAGCCGTCCAGGCCTGCAGCAGGATGAGCTGGGAGGACAAACGCTTGAGCAACATGCCCAGTAAGCCATCTGCAAACGGAGAGCGAGAAGGAAGAAGAGTTGGAATAAGCAGCAGCTCATGGTCACGATCAGGCCTGTTCAGGAAGGAGTTTCAGGCTAGCAGTCGGAATCAGTTTCTGAAGCAGAAGCAACAGAACTAGAAACATCCCAGCCTACACAGGAAGCAGGGAAGGAGATTCTCTCAGGCCCCTTCACCAGCCAAGGATGAATCTTCACCGGACCTTATCAGTGAAAACGTTAACAGCTCAGAATCTGTGGGTTGTCTTCTTTCTCAATGGAAGTCAGACAAAATTTACTCTGCAACAGAATGAACCGTGTGGAAACGACAAGAGTTCCAACAGATCTCCAAGTTCCAACAGAAAGATTGAGGGGAGACATGAGAGCCCTCTTCAAATCCTTGAAAGGCTGTCACACAGAGGAGGGCCAGGATCGCCTCTCCATCATCCCAGAGAGCAGGACACGGAATAACAGGCCGAAGTTATAGGAAGCCAGATTCTAGCTGGATGTCAGGAAAAACGTCTTGACTGTTAAAGTGGTACAGGAATGGAACCAGTGACCTAGGGAGGTGGTGGGCTCTCCCACACTAGAGGCCTTCAAGAGGCAGCTGGACAACCCTCTGTCAGGGATGCTTTAGGGTGGATTCCTGCCTTGAGCAGGGGGTTGGACTCGATGGCCTCGTAGGCCCCTTCCAACTCTACTATTCTATGGTTCTATGATCTCTCTCTCTCTCTCTCTCTCTCACACACACACACACACACACACTTCCAAAGCAAAAATATCAACAGAAGCAAAACAGACAGATTTACCTTGAATTGCTGGTTCCCAGGCAGCAAAAAAACCCAAAAAACAAAGCATGTAACAATTCAAATTTACTATTTGGGGTGAGAAGAAAAGCTGGAGCAGAAGGGCGGCAAGGGCGAGTCACAGCTTTGTTTGCCAACCACATCCGCCCTGCTCAAAAACGTTTGTGGATCCGCCCACCCCAGAAGGCATTGGCGATTCAAAGCGCCAGATAAACGCACAAGACCACGAAGGACATACACAGTAGTTTAAAATTAACACGACCACATTTCTGCCGATGGACCCACAGTCCCAGGCGTCAAAACACGATGCCCAATTCGCTCGCGGTTTTATATGCCGTAATAAACTGCAACACCTGTCACCCGCTTCCAATACCAGCATCAGTTTTTAAGTTTGGGCAGCAAGCCACGTCTCCGCCAAACGTTGCTCGCAGGACTGCCGCGGTTACCTGCTTTCTTTCCAAATTCGCCCTCCAGTTCCGCCTGGGCACCCGTCAGCGGCAGGTCCACCATCTGTAAACTCACCACTTCGGCCAAGGACTCTTCTCTGCTCCACAGAACCTTTCCTGGAGAGAAGGAGAGACACGGAGAGAGTCGGAAAACAACTTTCCAATTTCCCGTTAGTTCGCGTTGCACTTTTCCAAGGAAACACAAGTGTAAGAAGAGCTGTCGTGAAGCACAGTGGCTAAGACACTAAGCAACAATTCAGGACATCTCCAGATTGAATCTCGCCTCCACCGTGAACATGGTAGGTGGCCTCTGGCAAGACACACACACTCTCAGCCTCTGGACAGTAGCCAACAATGACATTCCTCAAACTCAAATAGCGTTCGCGGAGCTGCGCAGTTGTGCATTCATAGGGCGCAAACGTGTGCACAATGGATTTCCCGCGCATCACGCGCAAACCGGTTGCACGTCAGGTTGCGCAAACAATGCACAAGCTCTTGTGCGATGGACTGTGCAACCACACCTGCGCAAACGTCACTTCAGCGGGATTCTCTTCTTGCGCAATGTTTGGAACTTAGTTTCAGCTAGAGCAATGTCTTTTACGCCATTGGATACCGCCCATTGGACATGGTCTCCCCATCTACAACATGGGAGTCGCGGACTCACCTGGCTGCTGAAGGAACAGGAGCATATGATCAGCTGTTTGCACTAGAGCCCTGTAGCCCACCGAGTCGTCTTTCTTCAAAAAGACTTGGATATAAAGCTGCAGAGGAAGAAGTGGAAGACTGTCGGATTAGGATATCATCCACTTGCAAGGTCAAAAAAAAAAAAGAGCTCAAGTTTACAGTGTTCTTAAATTACCCAGTGGAGGAATTGACTGCGCACTCAGAATTTCTGGTTTCGGTCTTGTACCGTCACAGCAATCGCAAGCAGCCTTGGCACTGAAACACCCCTTGAACCTTTAATCTTTTCAACGACACGCAGAAATACAGCAGTCCAGTTCAGATGTTACACTGAACTGTGGTGTTACGCGTATGAGCCTCTGACTCACGCATTTCCTCTCGTAAGCCCTTCTGACGCAGCCACAAGGTGGAGACCGAAAGCATTTGCCTCCATAGGTTGCCATTATCTCCAAAGTGGGACAACCCGTAGTTAGTTTTAACCGTGGTTTGTCCGGACAACTTCGAACTGTGTCTAGCGATCCTGGCTTCTTTGGACAAACCACAGTTAGAACTAACCAGTTTGTTCCAGTTTGGACGTAATGACAAGCCGCTGATAGTTAACGCCAGGAGGAAAAGCTTCCAATCTCCTCCTTGCGATCACCCTGGAGGGGAAGGGGCACAGGACAGGAATGATGGGAGCTGTAGTCCAACCCATCTGACAAGGCAGTAGGTTCGGAAAGACCGGTGCATGAGCTGGAATGATTTATCAGTGTAATGGAATCATCTAGCAGTAAAAAGTGTGTAGTCCTGATTCCTGCAGATCTACTCGGGGTTTTTCCCTCGTGCTGAACAGGTCAAGAAAGGCTCCTGCCCACTTACCTGCTCAGGCCGGGTGCTGCTTTTCTCCAAGGTGAACGAGATGACGGTATCCAGCAGTCTCTGCCCAGTTTCAGCCAAGTACAAATTCACTGCATAGGATTGGTTGTGGCAGGGTAAGGACTCCTGTAGCGTTGTTCGGAGAAAATAAAAAAAAAGGGGATACGATTCACACATTTATTATTTGTTTATTTCTTTATTACGTTTATATCCTGCCTTTCCCCCCACCCCAAGGAATCATGTTTGGACTTTTTTTTGTTATTCCATATATCATGGATTGGCTTTTTTGTTTAGTTTTTATTACAAACCATGGTTGGGGGGGGGGAGTTTGTTTCTTTTTAGAAACCACTGGCTTTTTTGTTGCTGTTTTTACAACATGTTTTTTAAACCATGGTTTGTTTGGCTTTACAAACTCTGGTTTAGCATGATGTCTGAATGCAGCCAGTGCCACCATGTACAATACATGTACAATAACATAGGTAAACGTGGCAGCCAGGTCTAAAAGTGACCGCTCGATGCTACTTCCTGTATTTTTCAGGAGTATCTGTCTCTATCTAGACCTGAAAAGGAATATTACTAGAGACACGAAGAGCGTCTCATCTTTCCCGGACTTGCTTGGAGGTTTGTCCGAACAGACTGCCAGACTGGGGGGTCATCATTGTGACCTGGTTTCTGCAAAGAACGCAAGACAGAGCATGGGGGGTGGTCATGCATCTGGCAGTCTGGATGTTACATTGACAGGAAAATCCAGGCATGAGACATAAGACATGTCCACACCAGCCCTATCTCCTGGGATCATTCTTGTGCATCTAAATGGCTCGGTTCCAGGTTATTTGAAAGGCCGTATTCTCCCTTACGAGCCTGCCCGTGCTTTGAGATCTTCTGGAGAGGCCCTTCTTTCAGTCCCACCATCTTCACAGGCGTGTTTGGTGGGAACGCGGGAGAGGGCCTTCTCGGTGGCTGCTCCGGTGCTCTGGAACTCTCTTCCCAGGGAAGCTAGGCTGGCTCCCTCCTGGATGGGCTTTCAGAAGCAGGCTAAAACTTTTTTGTTCCAGCAGGCCTTTGGAGAATAATCTGGCCCTCCATCTATGTTAATGACTTAAAATTTTGTCGTGTATTTTAAACGTTTATGGAGTTTTATTTATTTATTTAAAAATTTCTTTTCCTAGGTTTTACAATGTATGTTTTAAACTTTGTAAAGCCGCCTTGAGGCCCAGTATTGGGCAAAAGGCAGGATAAAAATAAATATAATAATAATAATAATAATAATAATAATAATAATAATAATGCCACACAGGGGATCCCAGGAGCAGGCAGGGGTGATCCCTCCATCCTGGGATAACCCTTAGGTGTAGAAAGGGCTGTAGTGTAGCATAGTAGAAACTGAGCTAGATAAAAATCTACAGTTCAAATCTCACCTACTATAAATTCACTCTCAGTCTTCCCGTCTGCAAAATGGGGATAATACGTGCCTACCTTACAGAGCTGCTGTAAGCAGTACAAGATAATCCACAGGACGTGCTGCCAACATTTAAAATTGCAGTGCAAATATTTATTTACCCTATTTCTTCTTTTATTTAAAATGCACAGCGGTAAGATTTCCCGTACCCTTCCTTGCTTAGCCCAAGCCACAAGCAAAGCAGACGTTTCAAATCAAAAGCGGAGTTGTTCCTGAACTCAGCAATAGCTGGGATCACGAAGCATCTTTTCAGAATTTATGCAGAGGACGGCATGAATTTTTTAAAAAGCCAAAACAATGTCAACCCTCGAGGTTTCTGCAGTCACATAGCCAAAGAGTCTGGACAATCGTATCTCAGCTTAAAATGCCAAGAGGTGAACAAGTTTTGGGGCCTAAATGCCGCCTCTTACTGCAAATCGGCAAACAAACCAGGAAGACTTTGATGAACTATATTTTCATGTGTTATCTGAACCGGGAAAGTGTGGTTATCAGCTTTGGAGAAAAACCAGAATATTAAGCCAGCTTCAAACAACGGTTTGACACCTTGTCTTGGTATAGTTTTCAGGTTTGGACAAAACAGAAAACCACAGGTAATGGAAGATGTCCGGATTTGCTCGTTAACCCACACAAAGGGACCGTGCCACGTGGGCAAAAGTTTTATTCTTGCCTAAATATAGTCAGCGATTCCTGTAAGAGCAGCCCAGCTAAACCAGCGACTGCAAAGGAGAGCAGGCGCAGCCCGGGCTGTGGATTTCACCTGGCGTGATGCACTCGTGTGACCTACCGCTTCGCCCTTGCACGTGAGGACTGCAGCTACCGTCTTCTCGTTGGTGGTGGCAAAGGTCGCCAGGCCAGCCTGGGGAAACACAGCACGGAGAGAGAATGAGGGGGGTGGGGGGGAATCCTTCGCAGGAAACAAACCGTGGTTTGGTGCTAGGTTCAGACAACACGAATACCCGCGGTTCAACGACAACCCTAACGCTCAACCCTTGAGTGTGGGTTATCACAGCCCGTAATTGTGAAGGACAGCCCAAAATGGCTGCGGTCTTGTTCTGCTCAGCTAAGTCTTGTCTGAATAACTGTGTGCAAACGGTCGACCTTGGCCCAGGCCTCTGAGCCAGAGGGAGCGGTTCTCAAGGTCGATTGCACATCTGGGGAATTGGTCGCGCCCAGCCCTGCGCTTCCACCACAGCACCTGGGGGGTTATCGGGGTGAATTGGGACGCCGAACTGTTCCAGCTGTGGGAAAGAATGCTTCGATGGAGTGGGTCTCACTCCTCAGGGAGGAGGCGCCAGGGGCCCGGGCAGGGCATCGGTTGGTGGGGATGAGACACGGGGCCTGTCTGGCAAGGGGAGAAAGAAGCCAGGACTCGCCATCTCCCTGCAGGCTACACTTGTACTAGGTGGAAGATCTGGTCCGAGCTGGGAGATACCGCTCGGGGTTTAGTTCGGTTTTTTATGTTTAAAGTGTCTGGATACTTTGGGGGAGACCGGCCGCGGCTGCGGCAGGTGTCAGAACGGGGTTAATGGTTTTACGGTGTAATTGCTGGCTGCTAACCTTCCCTTTGTATTTTCCCTCCCTCCCTCCTCCTTTCCCCTCAGCTTTTACTGCCTGACCAGAGCCTTACGAGGTAGATTTTAGGTTGTGTAAATAAACCTGCTTTGGTCCTTAATGTGTGGGTGTGGGTGTGGTTTTATTCTTCCAAGGGCTGGCTCTTCCTGGTTACGGACAGGGCTAAAGAGGGGGCTACCTGGGAACCTAGACGCTTGGTCCAGGTGCCTACCTTGCAGGGGCGCTGGGTGGACCCCAGCCTTCCTTCACAGTAACTTGTGGCGAGGGCCATCAGATACACACTTCAATATGGAGCTTAGTACTGATCCATCTCACCTGAGATTCAACCGGGCTCTTCCACATGCAAAACACGTGCCCTGTGCCACCTCTTCTAACCTGCCCTCTCTGCCACCTGGCTGACCTTCCTGGGGAAGGCTGGCTTTAACCGGGCCGAAGGCTCTTTTCCCCTCGTTTAAACGCCCGCCCGTCCGCTTTCCCGTTACCTGCGGGAAGTCCCGGAGGAGGCTGGGCACGCCGTTCCGATACTGCAGCAGGGCGAAGTGGCCGGGGCCCAGCCGCAGGAAGAACTGAGTGCGGGAAGCGCCGGCGGCGTTGGGCTGAGAGGGCAGCAAGCGGGGCTGGAAGCCGTCGGTCCATTCCAGGCCAAGGGACTGCGGCAGGAAGGAAACACAGGAGGCCAAATCAGCCAACCCCGCGTCCCCCCAACCCCCCTCGCGCAGGGCCTGGACGGAAGTGGAGCCAGGCTGCCCGAATCTGAGCCTTGTAGTTTATGCAGCTTTTTAAACACCAGGAGGACCTGGCGGCTGGGATTCTTTCCAGGCTTGGCTCTTGGCGAGGAGGGTGGGAAGAGCTCATGCTCTCTCCTCCCCCTCCTTCACCCTCACTGTAGCAGAACCTCAGCTGAGCCTGGCCTGGCTGACCTTTTCCCACTTTGCAAGACTCGATTCGGGAGAAAAGGAAAAAGTGCGACCCGCGGTGAGCCGCTCTCGTGGCAAGGGATTCAATCCCTTTTCCGGTGATGCCCGGCACCCAAACGCAGACGGCGCGGGAGAGCAACACTTTGCTTCGCAGCAGGCCAGCCTCCCAGGTAAATAATATCACTTAAGAAAACAAAACCCAGGAAGGGTAGTGAGCCTGCAACCACCAGGAGAGAGGTCCACAGGCACATCAGTATCCATGGGTACCACGTTGGAGACCAGAGCAATATCCCTTCCAGGTCCGGAACCAGAGACGCTAACGGCCCTTGAGTGAAGCCGAGCTGAGAATCAACCCCTTCCAGGTTGCCTCTTCCGGGATCCCTCACCTGCAGCGGGACCTGCTTCGCCTCTTCCCCCACGCCCAGGGACAAGGTGTAAAGCGAGTGGGTGTCCCCGTCCGCGCACACCAGGACGCCCTCGCCGGCCACGCCGCAAGCCTCACTCAGCTTCCGTAGCCAGGGGGCCGGCACCCTAACCTGCAGAGAGAGAGAGAGAGAGAGAGAGAGAGAAAGAAAGAAAGAACGGGAGTCACCCCCAAAGCGTACGGCGGCTCCCATTTCTTCCACGCGTGGAAGAGTTCGGCCGCTTTCAGATTCAGGATGACTTCACGGGCTCACCATCAAATGAAAAGGGGAAAAAATATGCCACAAATCTGTCGCCAGCTTTAAGGCTCTTACGCCCACAAATGGGTCCTCTCCAGTTATAACTTCATTGACACGGACGTTGCGTTTGTGAGTTTGTCAAAAAGGATCCACAGCCGGGAAAAATCACTGTCCATTGCTCAAGAGCCAGGGCCATCGGTCAGTTAAGGACACAACTTACGGCGGGGGGCGGGGGGGGGAATCCCATCCAGCGCTAGGATCATGTTCTACCTGTCTTGTAATTTCCCCGTCCTCGACGTTGAAGGTGATGACACTCAAATGGTTCTGGGAAGTGACCCCAACGACGTGCACGACCCCCGTTCCGTGCGAATACACCAGCTGATACTGGACAATCTCACTGGCGAGGAAAATCAGAAGTCGGTTAATAGAGCCAGCTGCTAGGGATTTAAGAGACACCTTCACTTGTCCTGTATGTTCCTCTCAAGCGGTACAGCCTGAAGTGGTACGGCCAGAGAACAGGTTTATCACTTTGACTCAGTTCGGACAACACGTTAGTCAACGCAGTGTGAAAACTCCACTCAACGGTTGAGTTCGTAGGGGACATCCCCCACACAACGTGTTCTAACTCCACCGTTGGGTGACTGTGGGCTACCGTGGAGTTGAGTAAAACCCATCGCGACGTTTGATTGACGGTTCCTCCGCCCTCTCTCCTCCCCCGGTCCTCCCGATGGTATCCCATCAGCCACTGCTGCAAAAAAACCAATCCCGTCGGCACTCGCTCCTTTCGCCCCTCTTGCCAAAGAACTCTGTAGCCAGTGGGAAAAGTCAATGCAACGGAAAACTCCACGGAGCCCACCATACAAAACACAGCACAACGGTTGTGCAGGAACCCTCCTCTGTACAGCATGGATATTCTGTGTGGAGTGTTTCCCAAAAAATCTCCACCATTGTGTGTTTTCCGCCAGACAACACGTTTCTCAACGGTGGTGTAAAAACCCCGCCATGCAGTTCTAAAACCACCGTCAACTAACACGTTGTCTGAACTGAGCGTTTATCTGCCGTTTACGAAAACGAACGCCTGTTTTTCCATTCAGCCGCCAATTCTATTAACTCCAGCTACACGCCTCATGGTTTTGGTAACAGGCATCACGTCTAACCACGGTCCCTCACACTGAAGTCTTTCTTCTTAAGACCCACAACAATCTCCCCTGCTTCCCTTCCCAATACAAGGAGGAGAGGTGGTCATCCGAACAGCCAAAGTAACCCGCTATTCAATGGGTCATTAATTTTGCCACTGTTGCTATGACCAAGTTCAAGGTACTGAATGGAACACAGCCATATTATTTAGTATTATTATTATTATTACATTTATTTGTATCCCGCCTTTTGCCCAATATTCATGCAAAGTGAAAGTATATGCATATTTATCCTTACATCTACAGTGCAGTCAAAGATAAAGAAAATAATAATTTTTGTTGCATATTTTATACTACTGATGAAGATAAATAGAAATGGATTACACAAGCTAGAATTACTGTTTAGCCATTATGTAACTATTATTACGTCTTAAGATTATATTAAGACCTCATTATTCATCCAGTAGCAATTGCATGTCAAAGAAAGCAACTGTCCATTAAAGAGTTACTATTGCTTGTTAAATACAGCAACTGCATGTTAAACTCTATTATACTTTATTTCAACTTAATTACCAATTAAAAACCATAGCTATCATGGGTCTTAAGAGTTTATTAAGACCTGCAGTCATTATTTATCTATTAGCAATTGCATGTCAAAAAAAGGCAACCGTCTATTAAAGATATGTTATTGCTTCTTCAAATACAGCAACTGCATGTTATTATAGCTTTATTACAAATTACAAATTAGCGACTTCTTGTTAAAAACTGTCCACTTGCAATTGTATTTTCATATTAACAACCACTTTGTTAAAAACTGTAACTGCATTCCCGAAAGTTACATTTGCTTTCTATCATACCAATTGCTTTTTTAAAAAAATCTGTACCCACAAATTGCATCCTCTGAAAGTGATTACCTTGGTGTTTTCCAGCCTCCTATAAAGTCCCCCTTTTTGCTATCAGTTTCATTGTGAGAGTCTCTCTCCTCTTTTTTTGCCGTTTGCTTTATTGAAAACAATCATAGGCTGCCGTCTAGGGTTAGACCCTTTGCAACGGCCACAGCAGTAGCCTACCTGTCTGGTAAGTGCTCCACCCACTTCTGGTGACCGTTGGAGAGGTAGTGAAGCGAGAGAGCGCTTTTCTTCAACACTGCCACGTATTTCACGGCGTCCTGCAGCCCCACCAAACTAGCCGTCTGAAAACTTTGGTTCAAAGAAAAAAAATATGTGATTAAAAGAAAAAAATATGGACTTATCCCTGAAGATGACAAACCAATTCGCCATAGCCGTCTTCCGCCTCCCAGGAAGGCTCACCTGCCTGCGTCCATCGAAATCTCCCAGTTCAACCCCCCGATGTTGGTCTCCCAAGAGCGCAGGATGTGGCCTCCGTTGGAAACAGTGATGGCATCTATGGACCCGGGAGGATAAAACAGCTGTTAGGTTGCGATACCCGCAAATGCTTACTTACAAACTTGTTGGTGGAAATGGGAGATGGTTAGGAAGCATTACAGCAGGCACTTAGAACTTGTCTGGGCAGCGATCAATAAGGCAGAGAAGACACCAACACTTCACTCACCTTGTCCATGGATCAGCATAGCATCTACCGCCCCTTCAGGAGTTCCTTTGTCCACGTGACGCCACACTTAAAAAGAACCAGGAGTCAGATGAATATAGGAATGGTTCCCCAGGGTTCCCCAGAAATCTACGCTTCCCGGCCCTAGACCCAAACTTAACTCCTCTTCCTCCTCTTCTTCTTTTTACCGTTCCCACACCCACCCACCCCCAATTCTAAAAAGTCAAAATAACTCTCCTAAGGTTTATCTACTGGCAGTAAGAGCTTGAAGTTAAACAGGCTGGTATTTCTGGTAAACATTTTATTCTAACTACTTAAATTATTTAGAGTAAAAAACCTAAAGGGCTAGAAACCACCCAAAATAAGATGAATAGCCCTGTAACGGTCGGTCACGGAATACTGACTGTTGCAGTAGGTGTGGGGGGAATAAATGGCTGGAGGGGGTTCAGAGGAGGGCAACGAGGATGATCAGGGGTCTGGAAACAAAGCCCTATGAGGAGAGACTGAAAGAACTGGGCAGGTTTAGCCTGGAGAAGAGAAGATTGAGGGGAGACATGGGAGCACTCTTCAAATACTTGAAAGGTTGTCACACAGAGGAGGGCCAGGATGTCTTCTCGATCCTCCCAGAGTGCAGGACACGGAATAACGGGCTCAAGTTACAGGAAGCCAGATTCCGGCTGGACATCAGGAAAAAATTCCTGACTGTTAGAGCAGTACGACAATGGTCATGGGCTCTCCCACACTAAAGACCTTCAAGAGGCAGCTGGACAACCATCTGTCAGGGATGCTTTAAGGTGGATTCCTGCACTGAACAGGGGGTTGGACTCGATGGCCTTAGAGGCCCCTTCCAACTCTACGATTCTATGAAATACTCTACATTTCAATGTTTTTATTGAAATCCTTCTCATATACCTATAAGGACATCAGAAGAGCCCTGCTGGATCAGACCAAGAGTCCATCCAGTCCGGCACTCTGTCCACACAGTGGCCAACCAGCTATGAAATTACCTTGGGACACATTCCTATGTATTTTGAGACAGGGAAAAAAAACCCTACAAGTTGTAGGACCTTTTTAAGTCTACAAATGCATAGGATTGTGCCTTAGACTGAGTCAGAAGCAGAACCAAGTGCAACTGCTGCGAGATGATCACCAACATGTCCAGAAGTGCAAACAGGCCACCGCCCGAAATAAGACACTCACGGATGTCTCCTGTCCTGGAATTCAAAGCGGCCATCACATTCTTCTCCGTGGCCACAATGAGTTTCTTGGAGCCCTGCGAAGACTCTAAGGAGGCAAACTTGATCTTGCCAAGATATTGCTGCCTCCTGGTAGAAAACACACAAAAAAGAACCACACCCCACGTGACCTTCCAACTCTGCGGCATTTGAGTCAACTAAATAACTGGGATTTCTCTGTGCAAATGTGTAAGATTACTGTGTATAATCTGTACAGCACCATGTACATTGATGGTGCTATATAAATAAATACTAATAATAATAACATCAATGGTGGGCAAATTTCAGGCTTGTAGGGTCTACCCTATTTATTTTTTTACCAGCACCCAAAGATCCATCAAGCACCACCTGGTGCAAAAGATTCACACATGGAATTAAAGAATTCCGAGCTGAGGGATTTGTTTCGAGTATTAGAACTCAACTGAGCTCACCACCCGTCCGTAAAAAACACTCAGTTTCTGGTTGCCTCAAGCATTTCTCCCTTTCATTTCAACAGTATAATTTCCGAATGTTGTTGTTGCTGCATTGGAAGCCAGGCGCTCCTGCCAATATCCTGCAAATCACCCAGAGATCTAGGGAGAATCCAGATCTGCAGACTGCCGGGTTACACATACTGTAAATGCAGAAACACCCCAAGTCAACGGCATGCAGGCATCCTGGGAGTTGGTGACCAAAACATCTGGAGATCTCAATTCTGCCCACCCCCTGGCCTACAATATGGTGTAAGGTAGATCTCCAGATGTTTTGACTCCCAGGAGCCCCCTGTTAGCAGGGCTGGTTGTCAGGGATCCAGAGATTTAAAGTCCCAAAGATCTGGAAGCCTGCTTTCTTCTGCTCACCTCTACTCTAAAGCAGCCGCCTCCATTATGGTGCATTTCAGAGGTTCTAGACAACGACTCCTATCCTCCTGGACTTTGGCCATGCTGAATGGGGCTGATGGGAGTTGAAGTCCCAAAGACCTGGAGGTCTGCTTCCTTCTGCCCACCCTGGCTCTAAAGCGGCCGCCTCCAATTTGGTGCCCTCCAGAGGTTTTGGACTTCAACTCCTATCCTCCTGGACCTTGGCCATGCTGGCTGGGGTTTATGGGGGTTGTAGTCCCGTAGATCTGGAGGTTGTCTTCCTTCTGTCCACCCCTTCTCTAAAGTAGCTGCCTCCAATATGGTGCATTTCAGAGGTTCTAGACAACAACGACTCCTATCCTCCTGGACCTTGGCCATGCTGACTGGGGCTGATGGGAGTTGAAGTCCCAAAGACCTGGAGTTCGTCTTCCTTCTGCCCACCTCTACTCTAAAGTAGCTGCCTCCAATATGGTGCATTTCAGAGGTTCTAGACAACAACAATTCCTATCCTCCTGGACCTTGGCCATGCTGACTGGGGCTGATGGGAGTTGAAGTCCCAAAGACCTGGAGTTCGTCTTCCTTCTGCCCACCCCTACTCTAAAGTAGCTGCCTCCAATATGGTGCATTCCAGAGGCTCTGGACAACAACTCCTATCCTCCTGGACTTTGGCCATGCTGGCTGGGGCTGATGGGAGCTGAAGTCCCAAAGTCCTGGAGGCCGTCTTCCTTCCGCCCACCATGACTTCTAGCCCCCTCCACGCCTTCGCTGAATCCGCCTCTCCCCCGCAAACTGCGGCGCCTGCAGAAGCCCTGGGCTGCAGCACCCACCAGCCGGTCCGAGGCTGATGGGGCTTGTAGTCCAAGGCCTCTGCGAAGGGCGCCCAGGCCCAGCCCCGCAGCGGGGAGTTCCGCAGGCCCGCCGCGCTCACCAGTCGAACTTGCCCACTTGGTCCTCGTAGACGGCGGCCGCCGGGGGAGGCGGGAGGGCGGAGAAGGAGAAGACGAGCAGCCGCAGGAGGAAGAGCGGAGAAGCCCGGGGAGACGCCATGGCCGCCGCTGTCCCGTCGGGCACCGCGCGGGCCATAGAGCTCCGCCGCAGAGCGGCCGCGCCATGATCCGGGGTTAACGCGCACACGCAACGGGCGCCGCGTCGCAGGAGCGGAAAGGGCCCAGAGGGCGTTTTAGGGGCGCCAGGAGTGCGCGTGCGCAGGTCCCTCTGCACTTTCCTAGCTCTACGTGCCGCGGCCGTCCCGTCAGGCACCGCGCGGACGCGACGCCACGGGGTCCTGCCTGCGCCCAGGGCGGCCGGAGAGCGCGAGGACCCCCGTGACACGAGCCGCGCTGCCGGGGCTGTCTACTCTCGCCGCCTGTCTGGAAGGGAACCCAAGCCGCGCCTCCTCCCGCGCGTGTAAAACCCCGGGGTCGAGGCGGAAAGGAAGGGACGAGGGGGCCCCGCGGGGAGAGAGGGGGCCCTGCCCCACCGGCCCTTCGAGGAATCAGGCGCCTCCTCGGCCTCCTGAAACCTTCCCGTCGGCCCCCGCGCCGCAGCCTCCGCAGCACCAGGACCCCCCTCCCGCGTGCTTGGGAGCCATGCCGAAGTCCAAGCGGGACAAGAAGGGTGAGCGGCGGCGGCGGCGCTAGTCCTCAAGGAATCCAGGGCTCAAGGGGCTGGCCATTAACCAAACTCTCAGGTGCCGTCCAAGGGGTTCGGGCCACAAATCCCATCATCCCCAGCTGGCTGGGCTTGATGGGAGCGGTTGTCCAGCCCACCTGGAGGGCGCCAGATTGGGGGGGTGGGTGGGGGGAGAGACAGGGGCTGCCCTAGATCAAGGTAGGCAGCACGTGACCCTCCAGGTGGTTGTTGGACTACAACTCCCATCATTCGTAAGTGACTGGGGATGATGGGAGCGTGAGTGCAGCCATAGCTGGAGGGCCCCAGGTTCCCTCCCTCTGCTGTAGAGGTTCACACGCACGTGTGTCCTACCATACTGTGCCTATTATTAATTATCATTATTATTATTATTATTATTCTGCTTAGGAACTGATAGGAGATGCAGTTTAACGCCCCCAACCCCCTTTCCTTTTGTGTCGTGTCTTTTAGATTGTAAGCCTGTGGGCAGGGACTGTCAAGAAATACTTTTGTAAGTCGCTGTGAGAGCCTTTTTTTGGCTGAATGGCCAAAAATGCTTAAATAAATAAATAAAAACCCATTTGGAGGAGATCAGGTTGAGAGAAAGTGGTGCAGGTGGGATCAGAGCCACTCCCTAAGAGATCATAGAAGCATAGAATAGCAGAGTTGGAAGGGGCCTACAAGGCCATCCAGTCCAACCCCCTGCTCAAGGCAGGAATCCACCCTAAAGCATCCCTGACAGATGGCTGTCCAGCTGCCTCTTGAAGGCCTCCAGTGTGGGAGAGCCCACAACCTCCCTAGGTAACTGATTCCATTGTCACACTGCTCTAACAGGAAGTTTTTCCTGATGTCCAGCTGGAATCTGGCTTTCTTTAACTTGAGATCCTTTGGATCCCTGCTCAACCAGGTTCTTGGTGCTGTGCACAGAAAGCACCCGGTTTCTGGCACGGTGGAGGAAACATACATAGTACCAACTGACCAGCAATGGAGATTATGATACAATAAGTTCAGGCTGTGGGACCGCTCCATTTTTGGAGGCAATACCAGCCTCTGTCCAGCGTCCTGTTTCAACAATGACTCTTGGCGTGGCTGCTGCAAGGGGGAATGTTAAAACGAAATAAAACTGTCTAACTGCTGGGTCAAACAAACAAACATCAGAATTTATTTATTTATTGCAATTTTCATACCACCCAATAGCCGAAGCTCTCTGGGCGGTTCACAAAAATTAAAACCATAGTAAAACAATCAACAGGTTAAAAACACAAATACAAAATACAGTATAAAAAGCACCACCAGGATAAAACCACGCAGCAAAAATTGATATAAGATTAAAATACAGAGTTAGAACAGTAAAGTTTAAATTTGAGTTAAAATTAAGTGTTAAAATACTGAGCGAATAAAAAGGTCTTCAGCTGGCGAAGAAAGGAGTACAGTGTAGGCGCCAGGCGGTCCTCTCTGGGGAGCTCATTCCACAGCCGGGGTGCCACAGTAGAGAAGGCCCTGCTCCTATTTGGACTATTCCTTGAACTGGACGTCTTTAACCAATTTCTGATTGCATCTTCATGCCCAAGGAGAGGGGATGTTGCGTAGCTCAGTGTGGTACAGCCTCCGCTTTGCACGTAGAAGGTCCCCGGTTCAATCCTTAGCCTCTCCAGATAGGGCTGGAAAACCTCCTGCCTGAAACCCTGGAGAGACGCTGCTGCCAGCCAGTGTTGACAGTACAGGACTCGATGAACCAATAGGTCTGACTCAGTCTAAAGCAGCTATGTCCCTAATTTACTGTCCCAGCCAGAATTGAACCTTTTCTTCCGTCTTTCCTTCCAGTGTCCTTGACAAAAACCACCAAGAAAGGTTTAGAAGTTAAACAGAACTTGATAGAAGAGGTAAGTGACTTCATAGCGACAGCTAGACAATAATCCTGTGTGCAATTACTTGGAGGGAAAGGGTTGTTGATTATGTTTTAAACTTCAGTCTTCTATACACCTTGAAAGAATTTTTTATTTTCTTCCTATCACGGTTGGACTACGTTGCTCAGATAGGATGGGAGGTTGCAAAGAATCGTGTTATAATATTGATGGCTGGCATTTATGTCGCATATCCTAATGCAGGGGCACGGTTTGGCTTCCAGGTGTTGTCGGACTACTAGCCAGTGGTGAGGGACCCTGGAAGTTACAGCCCAAACACATCTGGAGGACCACATGTTCTCCCACCCTATTTTAGGGAATTGCTTCTTTTCCCCTTCGCTCACGTTCTAATTCCCAAACTTCTTTGCCTTCAGCTGCGGAAATGCGTGGACACCTACAAATACCTCTTCATTTTTTCCATCGCCAACGTGAGAAATAACAAACTGAAGGATATTCGCAACGCCTGGAAGCACAGCAGGTGAGGATTGCTGATCCGAGACTCGCCAACATCCTTTTGGGTTTGACTTAGAAGGGATTGGGCATAATTTATCCCCAAAAAACTTTATTTTGCGATTGAGAGGGGTTGAAAATTTAGAAAGCCTCCATCCAGACACAACAAAGGGAGGTATTTATTTATTTTATTATTGCATTTATATCCCGCCTTTTTTTCTGCAAGGAACCCTGGAGGTATTCAAGCTCATCTTGAATACCTGTCAGAGAGGCTTTAAACTGGATTCCTGCGCTGAGCAGGGGGTTGGACTCGATGGCCTTAGAGGCCCCTTCCAACTCTACGATTCTATGAAATATGCTGATTTGAAATGATTAATTCCTGGGCCTGTTTTCAATCAATCTGAATTTCCTTCCAGGATATTCTTTGGGAAGAACAAGGTGATGATGGTGGCCCTGGGACGGAGCCCGACGGATGAATACAAAGATAACTTGCACCAGGTGGGACTTCTGCCGTTTTAGCACGTCAGTCTTGACTCTCGCCCTGTGGATTTTCTGCGTGTGGATTTTTGCACTGGTGTCCATTTCCTAACTTCCACCTGCCTCTCTTTTGTTTTGCAGGTCAGCAAGCACCTGCGGGGAGAGGTGGGCCTCCTCTTCACCAATCGCACCAAAGAGGAAGTCACGGAGTAAGTGTTTCCGGGCGCCACTTCTCTCGGCGAAAGCAAAACGTCGTACAAGTCTCACAGACAGCCCTTCCGTGAGACTTTCCTTCTAGGTGTTTTGGACTTCAACTCCCATCAACCTCAGCCCATGGGTCAGAAATACTGGGCATCGTAATCCAAATCATCTGAAGGGTGCCGGGTTAGACAGACACCTTTCTCGGTAGCCGAGACGATTTCTGTTGGCGCTGAAAAGTGGGTTCAAAGGAGTCATTGGGTGTGTTGGGGCTCCAGCCCTTGCCTTGTATTCAGTCTTCGGGGCGGGTGACACATCCTTTGCCACACCTCCCATGGTAGCCATCTTGTGATGGTGCCCATCGGCAGTTTCTAAAATAGCCAGATGTGCTCACCGGCCCTCCAAAAATTGCCTACCTCTGATTCAGTCCAGCCCCCTGCTCAGGGGGCGTATTGCCTGATCCCTCTCACTGGCTGTGCTGATGGGAATTGCAGTCCAACAACAGCTGGGGGACCACCCACTCTCCACGGGACACACGATGAGAATTTGCAGATCTGCTTCCTTTTCCGAAATTTGAAATCGACCCCTTCCTTTTTCTCCCCCAGGTGGTTCTCTCGTTTCAAAGAGACGGACTTTGCCCGCTCCGGGAACAAGGCCACCTTGGACATCAGCCTGGATATGGGCCCCTTGGAACAGTTCCCCCACTCCATGGAGCCCCAGCTGCGGCAGCTTGGCCTGCCGACGGCGCTGAAGAAAGGTCAGCGGCGGGTCCCCCAGGGAACATGTTAGAGAGACCGGCAGTCATAGAATCGTAGAGTTGGAAAAGGCCTCCAAGGCCATCAAGTCCAACCCCCTTCTCAATGCAGGAATCCACCTTAAAGCATCCCTGACAGAGGGCTGTCCTGAATGCCTCTCGTGTGGGAGAGCCCACGACCTCCTTAGGTCATGAGTTCCATTGTAATACTGCTCTAACAATCAGGACGTTTTTCCTGCTGTCCAGCCGGAATCTAGCTTCCTGTCACTTGAGCCCCTTGTTCCGTGTCTTGCGTTTTGGGATGACCTGCTAATCCCTCCCTTCTGGCTCTCAACTTTTCCTTCTTCTCACTTTGCAGGCGTGGTGACGCTCATCTCAGACTACGAGGTCTGCAAAGAGGGGGACACCCTGACCCCTGAACAAGCTCGCATCCTGGTGAGTAACCACAAATGCAGTCTCTATGGATCCTCCCCTGGGGCATCCCTTCGGTCTGTAAGCTCTTAAGGTCCCCTCCCTTTCAGGACCCACCTAGTGCCAATATAGCCATCTTTCTGACACCAGGTGACACCCAATTTTGGACTTTTCTTATGGGAAGAGCTTGGATTTGTATTCCAGCTAGCTTCAAAATTTCCCGTGTCTCATTTGTTTTCAATTGCTAGGCTTCATCATTAACCTACATCAGTCTTTCCCAACCTGGTGCCCTCCAGAAGTTTTGGACTTCAGCTCCCATCAGCATGGCCAACGGTCAAGAATACTGGTAGTCCAAAACATTGGGAGGGCGTCAGATTGGGAAGATTGTCGGTGGGAACGGATTCCGAAGAAAGCCCAGAGTTCATCATGAGTTTCAACTCCTGTGCTAGGCAGGTGTGCATAGGTCTGTGCCATATCTAAGTCAACCCTACAGAACGCAACTTTGACTTCCCGCTAGAAGCAGCAACAGTTGCGCGTGACAATCATTTGCTCCTTCCTTTCAGAAACTCTTTGGCTACGCCATGGCGGAGTTCAAGGTGACGATCAAGAGCGTGTGGCACGCTGAGACGGGAGACTTTGAACTGCTGACGGACGATGCCGAGGAAGTCATGGAAGGGACGGAGGAAGGAAAAGCAGATTCTAACAACGAGGATGACAACTAGGCGGAAGAGATACCGTGGGAGGCAAAGAGATTGTTGTACCTCAAATTTCAGCTTTGGTCTGTCTTCCAGGATAATTCAGGACTGAACCGATCGACGTAGGACTTTATTTATCAGAGGACTGAGTTTTTTATATATAGAGATATAAATATATAAGAGCGTGTAAAGTCTCCTGTTTCCTTTATATGTGATTTTACAAACCAGTTTGGGGAAGTCCAAACTAGCAGTTAGGAGCATGTGTAGAAACACTTGGGGCTGTGTTCCTCCAGGCAAAGCACCTTTCTAAACCTCCTCCACCCCACTTTTCGGGCTGGGCCACCTTCCCCTCGTGATCCTTTGAACTTTGGTGATTTAGCAGAGGCGGGCTTTCTTCCCCAGTGTGCAATTCTGTTCGAATATCGGATGGGGAAAGAGAACATCAAAGCAGTTCAGTAGTCCTTATTCCAACGACTGACAAACCTTTGCCAAACAGAGCCACCTTGTTCAAGAAATGATTTTATTCTGGCAGACCTGGTCTACGGACAGAAGGAATCTGGAGTTTAAAAACGTATGGATCAGTTTAAGCAAAATCAATTTCTTTCCTGTATCATCCGCTCTAAATTTTCTGCTTGTAGCTGTTCAGGGAAGGGAGTTGGGGAACGGCTAAGTGATTTAACGGCTATCATAAAACTGGCTTCCTTAAGGAGGATAAGAGAGAATTTGCAGAGACAAAACAATCACAGGAAGGAAAAAAATGCTCCCAATTTAAGGCAATAGTGGTGTAGGTTCACGATTGGATAGAAGGAACTCTCAGGAAGAAAGGGGGGGCTTTGGGAATGGAGTTTCCAGTTGCGAGGGGATGCCCGGCACTCCGGTTCCTCCAGACAGCTCGCCTTCAGCGGAAGTAGTTGGGGCAGTCGTGGGCGGTGAGGTGCCACGCTTTCTCGAAAGCCTCCACCACCCCCGGGAGGAGGGGTCCCTCTTCACTACTCTTGAGATTCTCCTGCAGTTGGTCCATGTTGGACATCCCTATAATGACTGCATCCCCACGGTCGCCCTAGAGAAAGGAGGAGAGGGAAAAGCTGAGCTCGCTGGGTGGATGGGTTTGTACAGGCCGTTGTCAAAACCCCTTGTATACGCCCGGAGAATAGCCTCTTCTGCCACCATCCCAACATGAATGGCTCATTATTTCCCCTGTACTCAAGACGCTAGTCCCTTCCTATTAGCAGCTCGCTTTCTCACCCCTCCCTTCAAAGATGCTAGCCTCTTCCGCCATCCACCCAACATTAGTGGTTCCATATTTCCCCTGCGTTCAAAATGCTAGCCTCTTCCACCAAAAAAAACCCACCACAAAACACCAGCACATTGTAGCTTAAAGCAGTTTTCTCCAGTAATCAAAGAAAAACTACCCAAAAGGGCCCTGTACGCCCTGCCCTAGATCTCCCAGAAGTCATTTAACGGTGCCGTTTTGGGAAGAAGGTGGAGGGATAAACAGGTGACGCTTAAGCCAAGCTTCACCGTCCTTCTCTCATATCTACTGCCCAGGGCCAAGCGCAAACCTCACAGATACCTGCAGCTTTGAGTGATGATAGATCCAGCGCAGGGCAGCTGAGGTCAGGCTTGGGGGATTGGGGCCGTACACCTCTCGGAGAGCGCTTTCAACCACGTCCACCCCTTGGAAGTGGTGCAGTTTCCAGTACCTGCCGTGTTTCAAAAGGAGGAAGCATTCACGTCATTCCTTTCGGTGTTTAACTCACTCAAAATCATATCAATCCTGCCACAGTTAGGATGAAGTGGGCATAGATATACATATTTTATATAACACACAACACGGCACTTAAATAAGCTATTTCCAATCCAGGATCACACCAGTGTAAACCAGCGGGGTTGCATGACCCGCAGTGACCTCTAAGAAGCCACTTCTTTTAGAAGTAGGGTTACTATCAAAACTTATCTCTTTAGACAATCAGTTCAGAAGCACTTCCACTGACGGGATTCATTGAACCGGATGTGAAAGAAAAGTAGCTGTTACGTGTAGTATGTAGCCAAAACTACAACGGACCTCAAAACAAGATTCTGTAATCACAAATCTCCGATTCTTACCGGCCCATTCCAAGACCTCAAAAGTGGCTTCTTCACCTAGTAAAAAATGTCAAAAGCAAACTCTCCGCCCAACGTGAGCGGTTCATTAGTGCCATGGCGTTGCAAGACGCTAGCCTCTTCCGCCACCTGGAAACCCACCTGTCCCTGTAGACTTTGGCCCAGTCATTCCCGAAAAACCTGCTAGTCGGTTGCTGGCTCAAATCTTTATCTTCGTACTTGTATCTCCCGGTCAGGAGTCCTCCTGCAAGGGTTCAGTAACACCCTACTGTTAGGAGCTAGAATTGTAAGAACAGAAGAGCCCTGAGGCTGGATCAGACCAAGGGTCCATCTAGTCCAGCACTCTGTTCACACCGTGGGCAACCAGCTGTCGACCGGGGACCAACACAGCAGGACTAGAGTGCAACAGCACCCTCCCACCCATGTTCCCCAGCAACTGGTGCACACAGGCTTAATGCCTTGGATACTGGAGGTAGCACACAGCCATCAGGGATAGTAGCCATGGATAGCCGTCTCCTCCAGGAATTTATCCAAATTGGTGACCATCACTACAT
The DNA here is from genome assembly GCF_023053635.1 of Elgaria multicarinata webbii. Taxonomy (NCBI): domain Eukaryota; kingdom Metazoa; phylum Chordata; class Lepidosauria; order Squamata; family Anguidae; genus Elgaria; species Elgaria multicarinata. The sequence continues at coordinate 18,088,676 of NC_086190.1, read as the reverse complement.
CCTGTGGTCATGAGTTCCATAATTTAACTACATGCTGTGTGAAGAAGTCCTTCCTTTTATTTGTCCTGAATCCCTCCAATCGGCTTCATGGGATGACCCCGTTGGGTTCTAGTATTTTGAGAGAGGGAGGAAAATATGTCTCCCTATCCACTCTCTCCGTGCCAGGCATAATTTTGTACACTTCTATCATTGCCTCCTTTCCCCCAGCCTCAACAAGCCCTGCTGAGCTTCTATTCCAAAACCAAGCCGTTCCGACTCCTCGCATACCAGCCAAGGGGTTATAGGCGTAGAAGCGGATTCCGAAATGTCGAAGGCACGGCAGGAGCTCCGTCTCCACTTGGCGAGTCGTCGCGTTGTACATGCCCTTTTGTTTAAAAAGAAACAAAGGAAAAGTGTCACGAAAACAGCCTTGGAATGAACGGAGAGGCAGTGTGGTGTAGTGGTTAGAGCTGGGGCAGCCAGTCCATCGCCCTTTGGAATGGGGACTAGAACTCGGGTCTCTCGAATCTGAGTCCGACAGGGTGGATTCCTGCATTGAGCAGGAATGGCCTTCTAGGCTCCTTCCATCTCTACTATTCCTATGGAACTCTCTGCCTCTGGAGGTCAGGCAGGCTCCAACTTTGTACTCCTTTCGGTGCCTCCTGAAAACATCTTTATTCCAGGAAGCCTTTCCTTAATATCCAGCCTTGACTCAATGTATTTGCTTCTTTTGTAATTTGTTTTAAGTGTTTTATTCTGGTTTTATTTTTCATTTTGTCTTGTACACCACTCCGAAATTTTCAGTGGGGAGTGGTATATAAATATTATAAATAAATAAAATAAATAAATACTATTCTATGATTCTATGACTCTAACTACTACGCCACGCTGCGGCACTAGCCCAGCTAAATGCTCTAACTCCGGGGAAACCACTAGACCACACGATTAGCTAAAAGGCCTTAAAATCGCTCCCTCTCTCTCTCTCTCACCTGGTACACCGTGGGCATCAGCCAATTGTTAGATTTGCAGATGCTACAGATCTCTGCCACTTCCCAAGCAGCATAATTGGAGAGACCCAGTTCCTGAAACTTCCCCTGTCGAGAGAGAACATAAAGAAAAGAAAAAAGTCCTGTATTTTTAGTTCTACATTCATGGAAAGTTGAAGAACATAAGCTGAACCTGGTTGGATCAGACCAAAATATCCATCTAAGAAAAGGGGTGTTGCCCTTGAGACAAATCCCCTGAGACAAATCCGGCCTTCTGGGGTTGCCCCTTCCCCATGCCCATCTCGTTCCCCAAATTTTTGCTCATTTGGCACAGCTTTTGCCATTTTCTCATTTTACCAGCAGGAAGAGCTTTAAGCTACAATAGGCTGGGATTGTGTGTATTTTTCCTCACGCCCCTTTTGCATTGGCTCCTCCCACCAGTGCTCAACCTGGCACCCCCAAAGGGAAGCCCACAAGGCGTACACCCGACAAACACTTCCTTCCACATCGAAAGCTCTGCCCCGGTGAAAACGCCCGTGGAGATCTGTAGCAGGGCCTCGTTGGTTGTGGTGCCGATATGGTCAAATAACAGAGCTACGCAGAGCTAGACAGCTTCCACACTGAACGCCTTGAAATACCAACTTCAGCCCCGGCTTTTTCGAGGGAGGCCTTTGACACGGACCAGATGACCTTTGGGTCAGACTCGATGACCTTTTAGACCCTTCCGACCCTGTGATTCTCTAACTATTTGTCGTTTTCTTAATCATTATTCTGCTATTTTATTTGGGATTGCAACCCACCCTGATTTTGTCTGAAGAAGGGATATTAAAAAAATGTCTCCTATCAAGCAATAAACTCCAGGGTCTCCAACATGGGGGTCTTGATTTAGGTTCAAAAGAACAGTTTTGTGTTTTAGAGCTTAGATTCGTAGACAAGTTATTTTTCTTTTCGTCTCCCCCCCCCTCTTTAACTTCTGCGAAAGGACTGTTCTATGAGCAGCCCTGCCCTCCATTTCGAAATGGGCAAACCCCACCCCTTACGGCAGCCATTTTGTGAGAGCGCCCACCACACTCTCAATGCACCCACTTACCCAAAAAAGTCGGGGACCCCTGCTATAGGCTGACATCCTGAATTTCAAGTTCTTTTCATCCCTGGCAGCCCCGTACCTCTGAAACCCCTGGTCCCCGTACCTCTTTGTACAGCTCGTCACAAGCCTTCAGCGTCTCTTCCACGGGAGTTCCGTGATCAGGAGAGTGAAGGTACAACAGCTCCACCGTCTTCCTCTGCAGCCTCTGAAGGGACGTCTCCAACTGGGAGCGGACGCACTCGGCTTTCAGTGTATTGCCTTCCCATGGATTAACTTTGGTGGCCACTTTGACTGGTGGGGAAGAGGGCAGGTTCAGGAACCCACAGAACGCCGCATCCCCTTCCTAAGTCAAGAACCAGCTCTTGCTAGGCAACAACAAGTCCTAGCCACCAAGACCAAGGGAAAGACAGGGAGAAGCAGGCTGGTGCACTGCAGGTGTTTGGGACTACAACCCCCATGTGCCCCAGCCACCATAGCCAAGGATTATTATTATTTAGTTATTTAGTTGTTGCATTTGTATACCGCCCCATAGCCAAAGCTCTCTGGGCGTTTCACATAAGGATTCTGGGCATTGTAGTCCAAAATTTCTGGAAGGCAACACATCGCCTCCTCCTGGTGTAAGAAAGCAAATGAGGCAGACGGCCCTTATCCGATCCAACAAAGCTCACAAGCCACAAAGCTTCTTCCGTTCTCTGCCTTTATTTATTATTTATTCATTCATTTAGAATATTTATATACCGCTCCCCACTGAAAAATAATTTCGGAGCGGTGTACAAGATAAAACGAAAATAAAAACAGAATAAAACAGTTAAAACAAAATTTAAAAGAAGCAAAAACAGAGATTCAAGGCTGCATATTAAGGAAAGGCTTCTTGGAATAAAGATGTTTTCAGGAGGCGCCGAAAGGAGTACAAGGTTAGCGCCTGCCTGACCTCCAGAGGCAGGGAGTTCCACGTGGAATTCTTTGACATCCATGTCTAATATGAATGGTTTCACCAATTGCTTTGTTCCTTTATCCCTCTTTTTTTTAAAAAAAGTATTGCTACAAACTGATCACTTACGATTGATGACTGATCATTACTTATTGATTGATTGGATGGATTGATAACTTAGGGTGCAATCCTACGCATAGGAGGGAAGCTCAAAAGACAGCAACAAGCAATAATTTAGATCCCCCAATTATGGAACGATCTCCCCAAAGAGGCCCGCCTGGCACCAACATTGCTCTCTTTTCGGCGCCAGGTTAAAACTCTTCTCTTTTCCCAGGCATTTAGCAATAAGTGCTGAGCTTTACTGATCCTAGATTTGTTTTTAAAGCTGTTTATAGTTGTTTTACATGCATGTTTCTGTGTATGCTGTATGTTTTTGTAGCTTTAAATTTCGTATGTTGCTTTTAAGTGTTTGAATGTTATGTAAACCACCAAGAGAGCTTTGGCTATAGAGCAGTATACAAATGTAATAAATAACAATAATGTAATAATAATTAGACAGAAAATAGTCCTATAACTCCCAGCACACCACAGCCATATAGCGTGAAAGGCTTTGCATGTTTAGACAAGGGAAAAAAAGCCCTACAACGACCAGTGTGCCTTAGTCGGTGAAACCGTAGGGCTTTTTCTTTTCTGTCTAAATAAATAATAAGATATTTATTTGTTACCTGCCTCTCCCTCTTGGATCGAGCAGGGATACAACACAAATGCAAACACCATAAAATACATATAACTAATTAAAACATTTTAAACCAATTCATTATTAAAAGCAGCACATTATTAAAAAGGCATCTTAAAAAACCTTTCCAAATGCTGCCATTTGTACGTTTTATTGTTGTAACGCCTTAGTTTTGTACACCGCCCTGGGACTCACTTTTGCGAGTGAAGGTGGTATAAAAATTGTCTAAAGAAACAAAAGAAATAATTAACAAATAAATCTAAACACGATGGGCCTTTGGTCTCTTTAAGATGATAGGAACTAAGAGGAAAATGGGAAATTGGCAACAGCTTCATCAATTCAGTCCTCTTTGTTGATGAATAACCTGAATAGTTTTCTGGGCAGTTAGTTACTAGAGGGCAAAGAGCGAACAGATTTTTCAGGTAACAGGTTAATTCAGGGATGGGTTAGGGTGGTTGGACTTGCAGATGTGGTTGGACTTCAACTGCCATCTTCCCCCACAATTGCCTAGGCTGTTTGGGGCTGATGGGGGTTGCAGTCCAAGAATATCTGGAGAGCCACATGCCCTCACTGGGCTAATTGGTGGCAGAGGCAGATCAAAAAGCACGAATTTGGGATCTCATTTGAAATTGGGGGGGAAATGGTTCACTCTTATGTCCACGGGCTACAACCGGAGAGGCAGCCCCCAAAAGTGGGACGTTAGTGTTTTAAACTCACTTTCCTCAACCTCATTCCCCCCCCTTCCCAGCTATTTTAGGGTGACACCTCTGTTAGCAAAAGGGACTCCATTTTAGAAAACGATTGCTGTGCATGATGGGTATGCCCTATTTGTAACCTTCTGCTGTTTTTCTCTTAGCTGCGTGTTCAAAGTAGTTGGAGCCAAGTTAAGCAGAATGCACTTCAAAGGAGCAGGAGGTAGCCTAGTACGTTATCTGAAGGTGATAACAAGCAGGCGTTCCAAAGTTGTATTATATCAGGGACCATGTCATAGCAATTAATCAATCCAATTAGTAAGGGGCATCTAACTCAAACCAACTCCAGCCCGCCTCTTATCTAATGCACTAGACCGGCCTTCCTCAACCTGCGGCGCTCCAGATGTGTTGGACTGCATCTCCCAGAATGCCCCAGCCAGCTGGCTGGGGCATTCTGGGAGTTGTAGTCCAACACATCTGGAGCGCCCCAGGTTGAGGAAGGCTGCCCTAGACTATGCCAGAAAGGGATGAATCAAAGGGGAAGGGGTGGGGGTGGGGGATTGCGGGCAGAAGTGTATAAAAATGTTATGCTTTCTGTAAACAGGGTCCGAACAGCTTTTATCGCTCTTTGCACCAAGTTGCAACTTTAATAAACATTAATTGTACCCTCCCAGAGTGGTCTGTGCCTTTCTATGGGATCCACCCCTAGGAGGAAAGAACAAGGCTATTTGTCTAACACAGCCTTCCTCAACCTGGGGCGCTCCAGATGTGTTGGACTGCAACTCAGGTTGAGGAAGGCTGGTCTAATACCTCCCCTGAGCCTCAGCCAGCATGGCCAAAGGTCAGAATTTGTGCCAGCTGTAGTCCAATACATCTAGGAGGCCACAGCCTGCCTACTCTTGGATTCGGACACTGGCGGGGAAAGAGAAAGGAAAGCGCTCTGCCCGTGCCCAAATGCACCCTCGCTCAGTTTCACAGGGTTCACTTAAAAAGCGTTTCGCAGGTGCCCAAATGCACCTTTGCGCAGTTTGCAAAGGTTTACTGAACCCGCATTCTGCCCATGCCCAAATGCACCCTCGCTCAGTTTCATAGGGTTTACTTAAAAAGCGTTCCGCAGGTGCCCAAATGCACCTTTGCGCAGTTTGGCAAGGTGTACTGCACCCGCATTCTGCCCGTGCCCAAATGCGCCCTCGCTCCGTTGCACAGGGTAGCCTTAAATGACCTTGACGGGACCCAGCCCCGAGAGGCCATGTAGTCGGAACTGAGCGGCTCCGGGGCAGCCTGGCGGGCTCCTGCGCTTTGCATATGCTCAGAGGAACCCTTTGCCCGGACCTGCAGGCTTGGGGGCTGCTGCTAGGCGCCCTCCTGGGCCGGCTTCCCTCCCTCCCGGGGCCCCGGACTCACCTGCCAGGGGCCCCTGCTCCGCCGCCAGCCAGGCGCCCAGGATGCGCTCCGACTCGCCCCCCGCGTAGATATGCGCGGTGTCCAGCTCACAGTGCCCGCGGGCCAGGAAGGCGCGCACCATGGCCCCGCTCGCCTCCGGGCCGGCCCGCCGCCCGAACTCCATGGTGCCCAGCACCGAGCGCACGCCGCCGCCCTGCCCGCGTTGCTCCGCCACCGCCATCCCTGCAGCCCGCGTCGGGACTCGAACTCGCAGCCAGCGGAGAAGGGTCCGACTCCAGTGCAGGGGCGCCCGCATCTGGACTCTCCGCACATGCGCGCCGTGGCCTCCCTCTTCCTCCTCCTCCTCCTCCTCCTCCTCTCCCTCCCTCTTCGCTCAGTCAAGGGACGGTCTCGAAATTCCTGGTTCCAAAAGCATCAGAAAAAAAGCCTCCAACTCCCATCCACCCCGTCAATCACCCAATACACCGCCATCACCACCACATGCTTGATAGTTTTACTAGCATTTTATTTAGTGGGATTTTGCTATGTAAAATCTTTTGCCCTTAAAAGGCAGCCTAGGAATAATTTAATAGAATTAATTCATACTCACATACATACATACCTATGCAGACAAACAAGGTGAGAGGTGTCATACAGGTGCACGCAATGGCATGCAGATACTTAATTAATCCCTCTGCCTTTTTTATTTTATATATAGTTGGCAACTAGCGCAGAGTTTTGTACTGGCCAGATCAGAATTTCATCCCCTGGACTCCAGCCGAACTGGCTAAGGCCACAAAGAAAAAGGAAAGAAACCGTTGATGTGTCCATTCCTTCTGATATTAATCTTTACTGCCGATAAAGGGTGTTTATAAGAAAACAAAAAAGGAAGAAAACAGGGAAACTCTCTGCGTATGCTCAGAGACATACTTCATCGTCACCCGAATCATAACCGCAAAGCCAGAAAGGAAAAGGAATCAAAGGAAAAGGAAAAAAGAAAGCAGTTGATGTACCCAGTTGTTCTAATGCTAATCCTACTATCTATAAAAGGTGTTTACAGGAAAGACAGAGGAAACTTTGTATATGCTCAGAGACATACTTATCATCATAATGATAAAGGAAGAGCCTTAACAGTCTTTTAGCATTCAAGAAAGCTGTCAAGACTGATCGCTTCCGGAAGGCCTGTCCAGTAGAATTTTAGGATGCTTTTAGGATGTTTTTAACAGTGTATACTATGTTTTTAATCAGTATTTTATTATTTTATGCTTGTTGTTCCCTGTCTCGATCCAATCGGAGAGGCAGCTAAGAAATATATTATTATTATTATTATTATTATTATTATTATTATTATTATTATTATTATTAGTCAAGACAGAAAGTAAAACACAATTGATGTGTCCACTGTTAATCCGCACTGTCTATAAAGGCATTTATTTACAAGAAAAGAAAACAAAGAAGAAAAACTCTGCATATGCTCAGAGACGTTATATCATCATCTTCTTGACATAACTGTTAAGAGTTGCACACAACTGTATAACGAGGCAAACCTGTCCGTGTCTACTCCAAAGTAAGCCTCGTGGTTTTCATTGTGGCTTACTCCCAGGTAAGGATCGCAGCCTGCGCCTCTTGCAGCAAAAATAGTAAAGAGGTTTCTTTTGCAGTTGAAAAGAAATCTAATCAATGGAGGATCGATCGCCATCTATTTATTAGGCGCTGTGCAGAAAAAAGAAAAAAACAGGTCTCTGCCCCGGAGAGAGTCCTATACGGGGACAGGTTTTTGCGCTTTTCGCGCGGGGCGAATCTTCCACCGGCCCTGCAAGGCGGAGGTTGGGCAATTCGGAGTTCAGCCCTCCTTCTATGGGGCGGGACCCAGAGTCAGCTGACGGAGCTGCATCAGCAAGTAAATTAAAAAGAAAGGGAAAAAAAACACCATCCCTTGTCCGATGCCGCAGGGGTGGAGTTGTAACCGGATTAAGACAAAAGCAGCCCACAAAGCCACGCGCCGGATCGGCTCCGGATCAGCGTCGAACCGGCTGGAATCCGGTTTACGCTCGGGGCGTGCTGAAGATAGCGAGCAGGGACGAAAGCCAGCTCCCTGCGGCGAACAAAGGGCTGCTGTGAGTTGAATTTTATTTATTTATTCCCCCCGGGGTAAACGACGTGAGGTTCTTACCCCGGGGTAGAGGATGTAAGGTTGGTGGATTTAGGGAGTTAAATCAAGGCGGCTTAAAAGACAACAATGACACAACTTCCAGCCCAAATTCCTTTCCCAAATTGGATTGCCTCTAGATGTGTATTGGACTGCAATTCCCAGCATGCTGGCTGGGGGATGCTGGGAGTTGAGGTCCAAGCCAGCTGCAAGGACTCTAATTGGGTAAAGCTGCTTTAAAGCTCTAGCAACGTTCCTTAGGGTAGTGTGTTGCTAATAATAATAATAACAACAAAAACAAGTAAAATCCCCTCTTAGAATTGCAGAAAGCTTAGGTGTGGTTCCTTTCCCTGAAAAGGCAAAGGCACTCTGTGCATGCTCAGAGGTGCTCTTGATCCTTGCTACGCCCCAGGACTGGAAAAGATAGAAACTGGAGCTTGAGGCCTGGCATTCCATAGGCTCTGAATGAAACCTTCGAATGGCGGTTTGTACGGCATAACCCTCATTGATTCTTCTATACAGAGAGAACAGCATCTTAAAAGGGGTGTTTTTTTTGGGGGGGGGGAAGAAAATAACCCAGCCCCCTAGTTCTCTTTTGGGGGCTTGATTTTGATCCCTTGAACTTGCTTTCATTTCCAGAGGTCCACCCTGGAACATGAAAATTAATAATAAACATGTCTAGTAATGATGAATAAGCTTTGATTGATTTATACGACTTCTCCACTGCTTATGATAAAATCTCTCAGCGGGTCACGCTAAAACATATAGGTAATACAATGTGAAAACTATAGAAAAGGCTACATAATTTTTTTAAAAAATGTTGAGTGATAATAAACAAGTCTCTCTGAGCTTGTGCAGAGTATCTCCCCCGTCTCTTTGCTCACAGCCTGTCTGAGAATGGCATCTTCAGTGCTCCACTAATAGATCCCTCCCCGGCAAAGGTGATCTGGGTTGCCCTGGGTAAAAACAACCCAGGCTAGTTTCCGGGAGGGAAGCAGAGTCATCGGGCCGGGACAATTTAGGGCCTAGTGGTTATTAGCCACCAGAGCTGTGGCTTAGCCAGCAATTGGCTAATCTCCTAAATTGCTACTCGTTCCACCTGCTTTGGCTCGAACAGAGGCCTGGATTATTTACCACGCTGTCCTGTCCGTAAGTCCCATGCAGTTCAACAGGGTTTACTCCTGAGTAAGTGAGCTGTAGGATTGCAGCTGTAGTAGAATTCCTTTCCACTAAGTTCCCTTCAGCTGTTGGTGCTCCAATTCCCATCACCTCCAGTGGTTGGGGGTTGATGTGAGTGGTGATTCAGCAACTTCTAGAGGCCGGGAGATATACCAGATCTGTTGCAAGGAGGAAGGAGCCGTGGCCTGTACATTCTTGTGCAGCCTTTGGACGACGCTTTTGATTTGTAAATTTGGCAATCGGTTTTAATGATTATTATTTTAAACACAGAGAGAAAATAAATTGGTGTTCCGATCTGTGGCAAGACCAACAGAAAACACAACAGGATGTGTGTCTGTGTGTAAAATGAAACTGGAACAGGGAAATACTAATATTATGAAACATTAATATTATACGTGGTTTCTTGTGATTCCCCCCCCCCCATAACGCAGTTGCACAAATAAGAAAAAGAACAACTTCCGGGGCTTCAACGCGTTTGGGGGTTCTCTCATCTGACCTTGCAAGCACTTCCTGTATCCCCAAAGGCCTGGGGATGGATTTTCCGGAAATGAAAAGCATAAGGCGCTCTGCCCATGCTCAGAGATGCCCTTGGTCATCCGTACACTCTGTGGCTGGCTTGGCAAAATAGGTTCAGGAGCCCACGGCCCGAGTGTGACAATGTTCTGAACATAAACCTTTTAAATGGATGTGGGTAGGCGGTAACTAATATATGCAAATAAAACGGGGAGTTTTTTGGCCGAAAAAGTAAAGCGTTATGCTCTGCTATCCATAATGTCAGTTTCTCTTTACAGGGCTTAATTTGAAAGGGAAAAAAACCTTTGGGGTGTATGTTTATATGTTGTATGTAAATAGTTTTTATATTACGTTACAATATTGTATTTTTGTGGCGTTTAACCTTTGTAAACTGCCCAGAGACCTTTGGCTGTTAGATGGCATAGAAATGTAATAAAGGAAGTGAACATTTCTGGAACTCAGTCCAGGAGCAGATCAGGTTAAACAACAGTACTTCTGAGCCATGAGCAAAGTGCATTTCCGCCTCCTGGTTCACAGCTTTGTCCTTTCCCTGCAAATCTGGGAATAGGGGGGGTTGAGAGTCCTGAGTGCGAAGTACGTACAAGGAACACAGGCTTGAGCCCTGGTAAATCTTTTAGGGATGGACCTTGAATCCACATCCCTGTCTAGCAGAATAAATATCCTCCCCCACCCTTTTAAAAATTCCCTATCACACCTCAGCTTCACTGTTGCAACTGGCATCTTGCACAGGGCATCCTGCCCTGTGCAAGATACCAGTTGTAACAGCTCTCAATTCGCCCACTGCTTTGTTTTAAAACTTACAATTAGAAATTAGGGTCAAGGTCTGAGTCCATCCCTGCTCTCAGGAACCTCTCGGCAGCTTCGTGCTCTAGGTTGGTGGCTATTTGTCCTTCGTTTCCCTCTGACCTATAACATGGAAAATGGCTTATTTTGCTCATCCAAAAAAGAAGAAGGAAAGCGCTCTCCTCTCAGACAAACACTATGAAAGCAAAACGGGTCACGGGGGAAATTCTGAAGAGATGTTTCCCACCTCCATCTCTTTTACACACACGTAGGGCAATCACTTGTGGGAAGGTTTTTTTGATCTTGTCTCATCTCCAAATAAAAAAACTCCCTTCCAATCTCTTGTCTCGCTGATAAAAAGAAAGCGTCTTTGGAAAACCAAACAGTGACGCAACCAAACGATTTTGTGCTGATACGACACTTCCGCACAGATCTGTTTTCAAAGCGATGATGTGCTGGGTGGGCAATTTCTTGAAGGCTGAAGTCCTTGTATTATCATTTTTTGGTGGAATTATTTCCACACCTTTGACCGCTCTGAACTCTTCGCGAAGCTGACAGGGTTTTTTCGGGTTACGACAACCCTCGTGGGCCTCGGTCACATGAGAAATGTCGTGGTAGAAGGTTCATCTAAACTGGTATCCTGTTTCCGATGGTGGACAGCTATTCACAGGTACACTACATTCATAGAATCGTAGAGTTGGAAGGGGCCTATAAGGCCATCGAGTCCAACCCCCTGCTCAAGGCAGGAATCCACCTTAAAGCCTACCTGACAGATGGCTGTCCAGCTGCCTCTAGGGTGGGAAAGCCCACAACCTCCCTAGGTTTTTGGCTCCATTGTCATACTGCTCTAACAGTCAGGAACTTTTTCCTGATGTCCAGCCAGAATCTGGCTTCCTGTAACTTGAGCCCATGATTCCGTGTTCTGCACTCTGGGAGGATCAAGAAGAGATCCTGGCCCTCCTCTGTGTGGCCTTTCAAGGAAGAGTGCTATCATGTCTCCCTTCAGTTGAACAGGGAGGCTCTACGTAGCTCTAGTGGGAAAGAGGACCTTTAATTGACTTTACAACTGGGAAATTTAGTTTGATGTGTGGGCAAGTCCATGCTACAAACCTAGACTACTTTCGAAACCGATTTAATCCTTGCAGCTCCCAAATGGGCGTAGTTCCTTAAAGCAGATATTTTGAACTACAGCTTCCAGTCCTTGGGTCTGATGGGAGTTGAAGTCCAAGCTAGGGAAACTTCCTTAAAGAGGGATTCGTTGTGTCCAATTCAGTTTCAAGAACCATCGCCAAATGGCGATTCCCAGCATGCTGTGTGGGAAGTTGCGAGTGTCAAACCAATAGCAAAACAGTTGTAGTTCATGTAAGTGATCCACCCAAAGCCATGCAGCTAGTCCATGGCCAAGGTTAGACTTGAACTCAGGTCTGTTCCATAATACTTTCTCAACTATTGGCATAACCAGCGAGTACAGAAGGGAACGAGATGGGAGAAGAGACCATTCCATGAGCCCTACTAAAAGAAAACTTGCGTTTTTCCTCTACCCTCCTCATTCGTTTTCCTCATACGTCGTGTCTTTTCTGCTTGTAAAGCCTGTGAGCAGGATCCATCTTTTTGAACTGATTGTTTGTAAGCTTCTCTGGGAACCCTTTCCACTGAGGAGCATGAGAAAGAAAATAAAACATTATATGTATTCTCTTCCGGATTCTTTTTGACAGGTTCACCCTTGAGCCATGGTGAAATCCTTACGCCGGGCGTAACTTACACAACTGTTCCTCACCTCCAGTCCCCGCTTACGTAGGGCGCGATGGAGGCCAGTTCTTGGAAGCTGAGTTTGCCGGGGCAGAATTCCTCCAATTGCCCCAACGGTTCCCAGTGGGTGATGGAGATCTTCCACGAATGCGCCCAAGACGGCTGGGACATAGCCAGCGTGGTGCTGGGCCTGATTTCCATCATGTGCTTCGCTGCGGCTTCTTTCCCGTAAGTCGAGGTCCGTTCCTCTCCGGGTGTCGGGTGATCCATGGGGTTGCTGTGCCCCCCCTCCACCTCAACAGGGGAGTCCAGGAGGGTTAAATCGCGGGCTGATTCTTCGCTGCCGAAATGACAGGCGGACTTGCGGTTGTTAGCTGGCCCATGACGAAACTTTTGGAGAAGTGAGTCATTTCCTGCTCTAAAGAAACGGGGGAATGTCGTTTTTCCTCCTGCCCCACCTCGGTGCCTGAGGCAGTGGGAAGAAAACAGATCCGCACCATCCTAAAAAAAATCCTTTGCCTCCCAAAACCGATGCCACAAATATCTGGAAAAACGACCGGCAGCGTGAACAAAGCCGTCCTTCCCATGCCGGCAGCAACATCTAAAACAGAACTGGCTCGCCAGATGTTTTAGCTGACAATTCCCATTATCCCCTAGCCAGTGTTGCCAATACAGGAGAAGGATGGGAGTTGCAGGCCAAACATCTGAACAGCCCCTGTGTTTCCCACCCCTGACCGAAACGCCTTTCGCGTTTGTCACCTGCTCTTTGTAGGAGTGTCGCGTCGGAAAGGGGGAAACCTGTGTCAGGACTGTACCACGTCTGAGTGCTGAACCTTAAAAATAAAAATTGTGCACACGAGAAAGGCTATGCTAGAATCCTAGGGCAGGGTTAGGCAGCCCGAGCTGTGGTTGGATTCCAACCTCCATCATCCCCTATTGCTGGAGCGATGGGAGTTGGAGTTAAAAAACCCCAATGGCTATTGCCGTTAGACTTTTTTGTTAATGGTATATTTTTAACGTATGGTTTCTGCCGCTGAAATTGCTTTTATGTGTTTAAATGTGTGTTTTTAATATTTATATGTGAATCACCGAAATATATGATATTAAGCTGTATATAATTATTACTAATAAACATTTGAGGACCCAAGGTTGGGAAATGCCACAAAGAACTACGGCTGTCCTCTGAAGTTTTGTTCCGAAGCTTTAGGATTCTCCCATGTCCTTTTCCTGTTCGCTTTGGACTTTTAAACAAGGCTTCTCCCCTTCCAATCTGATCTCGGTTGGCAAATTGAGTAAGGGAAAACCCTTCTGTGTATGATCTGCCACCGCTGGCTTGCAAACGCGGCCAAATCCTTCACGCTATTTCCCATGTTCAAGGCGTGCGTGCCGACGTTTGCGCAGCCGGAATCGCCCCACCCCAAGGATTATAGAAGCACAAAATGAATCTTTGAGGGGGGCAAGAAAGGAACCTTCAAAAATAGGCCAGTGTTTAGTGGAGATGGAAGTCTTGCTGAAAGTGGGAAGAGAAGGAACGGAGCGCTTTATACTGCAACATCTTGTTGCAGGTCTGCCTTCTCTCAGACTACTCTGTGCATATCCCTCTATTGCCTCCAAGGAAAAAAAGAAAACCATTTCCCCCCCCCCCCCGGCCTGGTCGCCTGGAGATAATCTACTCGCCACAGGCGACCGAACAAGAGTTGACCTACGAGCCTGCTCTGAACTGCTTCTTTTCTCTTGCCTGTTTTCCTGCAGCCAATTCTACCTGGCCTGTAAAACCGGGATTATGGACCAGGCGCTGTCGATCTACTTCCTCTTAGGCTGGCTGGGAGGAGACTCCTTAAACCTGATAGGATCTTTCTTGGCTGAGCAGCTGCCGCTGCAGGTAAGAACGTCACGACGAACGATCCGTCAGATTCGGCGGCTTGTTTCAGACGGCGGCAAAACGAACACGGAACTTTTCGCATTAAATCCTGCTACTGCTCCGCACTTTTCTCCCGTAGGTTTACACAGCCATCTACTACGTCTTGGCAGACTTGGTCATGATCTCTCTCTACGTCTACTACAAAGTTAAGAACCGGGACAGGAGAAGTAAGTTCCAAGCCGCTGACGCTGCCCAGGAGAGATGGATTTGCGAAGCGTAACAAATGTTGTATTTTAAAAAAAACACGTTTGAAACTTCTCTTATGTTATCTTATCTTTTCAAGAAACATCTCCCAGCTAGGGAGTTGTAGGACCTTTTTTCTAGCTAAACACGTCTAGAATATCATCTTAAACCAATTAACCCAAGTTAGGGTAAGCCCCAGAACCTGTTTTGGTGCTCAGTTTCAGCCACGGAGCACATTAAACTGACAACTGGATTGTCTTTGTGCATGTACAGAGTTTCTTTCTGCCCTACTTTGCAGCAGTTAACTACTAAGAGACATTATAGGATTCATGTTTCACTAAAAAAAAGGCCATGTAACAACCTTTGCTGCTTCAGCCATCCCGCTCAATTTCCAGGGTGAGGAGCAAGCTGTAGTTTGAGTGGTGAGGAAAATGCACTCTGTACATGATCCGAAGCACCCTTGCTTAACTGTTTTCAGGGCTCATGATTTTTTTGTTTTGCTTTTAGGAAAAGAGTTCTTGGCCGCTCTATCTCTTCTTATCAAACTTTGAAAAAAGATCCTTCTGGTAGATTATTGCTCCAAACTATTTCCTGTCTGGAAATCACTCTGTTATTTCTCTTTCTCTTTCAAACCGTTCACGCTGCAAGGCAGATAACGCTGTTTTTTCTGCGGGATTGGTCGAAAATAAAACTGCTTTAGGGCTGGTTCAAATTCCCTCTCGGCTTTGTTTTGCTTCCTCTTCAACCGACTCGCGGAAAGCCTTGCTCTAATCTGCTTTTTCATGACTGCTTAAAAAAAAAAAAGTTTTTAATCACAGACGCAACCCGCTTGAACAGGAAAACGAAATGGTGATAGAAAAAAATAAATAAGAGATCTGATTCATCCTAAACGACTTTTCCTCTTCTCTCCTCAGTTTCTGTATCCATTAATGCTGTCTTTGCGTTCATTTTCGTGGGAACGGTGTCAGCGACGTCCTTGCTCAGCAATCACCCCGCTCAGCTCGGAGACGGACCTACGGCGTTCAAAGGGAGGACGCTGCTCTCTTCTGAAGACGATCAGCCCGGATGGAAGGCGAGTGTCTTGCTTGAAAGCAGAAATCAAAGCTCTATCGGTCACTTAGCCTTAGGGGAAACATTTCAGCTTTTTAGTATGGGGGGAAACCTGCAAACCCTGCTTAGAAAGGAGGATCCATGGCTGATTTCCCCACAGAATTCATTCAGATGTGTTGCAGATACCAAACCTGACCTGGGTCCTGTTGCTGGTCCCATCGTAGGACCGCTTTGCGCTCGATAGCATCAGCCGCGGAGTCACACTGGGCAGTAAAGGAGACGGAATGGGGAAACCACGCCTTTTATTTCTGATGTTCAGGCGTGAGTGCCGATGGTTGTGAAGTCAAAATGGCACACATGTAAGGAGGCGGCTTGCGAGAAGCCCAACGTTTGCAGAAGTACAGCTCCCCCACTGAAAAGGAGCCCAGTGAGAATTCAGAGACCACAAAATGCTCAATGTCTGGGTTACGGTGGGATTTAAAAAACCTGGAGGGGGTGGTAAAAAATGGAACGGCATCTCCTGGGAAATGGTGTGGTTACCTGGCTGGCATCCTGAAAGGGAGAATTCTACCCTGTAGCTGGACCTCTCACCTGTCGTATGCTCACTTGCGCTACACAGGGGGAAACTTCACAAGCATGTTCAGAGGAGGGCAACCAGGATGATCAGGGGTCTGGAAACAAAGCCCTATGAAGAGAGACTGAAAGAACTGGGTGTGTTTAGCCTGGAGAAGAGAAGATTGAGGGGAGACATGATAGCACTCTTCAAATATTTAAAAGGTTGTCACACAGAGGAGGGCCAGGATCTCTTCTCGATCCTCCCAGAGTGCAGGACACGGAATAACGGGCTCAAGTTAAAGGAAGCCAGATTCCAGCTGGACATCAGGAAAAACTTCCTGACTGTTAGAGCAGTGTGACAATGGAATCAGTTACCTAGGGAGGTGGTGGGCTCTCCCACACTAGAGGCCTTCAAGAGGCAGCTGGACAAGCATCTGTCGGGGATGCTTTTGGGTGGATTCCTGCATTGAGCAGGGGGTTGGACTTGATGACCTTAGAGGACCCTTCCAGCTCTGCTATTCTATGATTCTAAGCTGAGAAATCCCTGCTCGTTTCACTGTGGTTATTCATTCCTAGAAGTAACACCCGCACGCGATGCTGGCCAGAAGATGCACCAATGAGATCCCCCTGCAGTTATATAGCTCTGTTTCGCTCTGTGTGTGTGTATTTGAGAGAGAACTGTGGCAAACGTCCTCCTCACTTTGTGGTGACTGATTTCTGTATGCTTTTCTCCGGTGTCTGGATTTCTCCGCCTCTTTCCACCCGGACTCGACCACGGCGTCCCTTAAACCTTCGTTATCTTCCACAGCCTTTCTCCAAGAAAGAAATAGTCGGTTTTGTGATCGGGTCGGTTTCGGCGCTGCTGTACCTGCTTTCCCGGCTCCCTCAGATCTACACAAACGTAAGGGCCGTTTGGTGGTGGCCCCTTTCACGAGCCAGATTAGACGCGGGCCTTGATCGAGGGAGGGGGGACCGTCCTGGACCGCTGCATGCAGGAAGCGCTACGTACGTAAAAAGCATTCTGTAATGCTCCTTCGTCCTGTAATAAATGCGTTGTTATTGTGATCTTCCTTGTAGTTCAAGAGGAAATCAACTAGCGGCATTTCTTATACCCTCTTTGCTCTGGTGATGCTTGGGAACACGCTGTATGGCCTCAGCGTCATCATCAAAAACCCGGACCCGGGTCAAACGAAGGGCAACTACATCATCCATCACCTCCCTTGGTTGGTTGGCAGCTTGGGAGTTCTCGCTCTCGACGTGGTCGTATCCTTTTTCCCCGCCCCCCCGGTGAAAAGACCCAGGCTGTGGCTGTTTATTGATTTCTAAAAACCAAGCCCATTTTCTAGGCCGTGTACAGCGAAATCCTACAGGTGGTAACAGCCTTGAATTTGCACAGGGAGTCTCGGGTTCAGAGGCCCGCTAGCTTACGGGGTTACGCTAGGCCTAAACTACCTTTGGGGAAGGGGGAACTATTCGGTTCGGGGCTTCAGGTTGTGTGTGCAACCATTATGCCACCTGAGTTCCTTAGAGGAAAGGTAAGAGAAAAACACTAGTAGTACTTTTACTAGTAGTAGTACTTTTACTAGTAGTAGTACTTCTACTATTATTTATTTATTGCATATCTATACCACCCAATAGCTGAAGCTCTCTGGGCGGTTCACATAGTAGTACTGCTACTACTAGTAGTACCTCTTCTACTACTACTACTACTAGTTGTAGTAGTAGTACCACTACTAAAAGTAGCAGCATTTATAGTTCAGTGTATAAATTATACACATTAATACTACTTTGAGTCTTTAAAAGCGTGCCTCGTAATCTTTACTCCACCTTGGAAAGCTGATCAAAATTAACACATCTCGGATGTCCTAGCAGGAGCGCTTCTCTCCAGCATTCCAGCTGCAAATGCAGCCCTTCCTATTGACATTAGAAGTTTGATGTGTATGAATGAAGCTGCTGCTATATTAAGTCAAACCATTTCCGTGCGTTTGGCTAGTCCTTAAAACACAAGGACTGGAATGTTTTGCTGCCAGCTGCTCTTCGAGTTACGGAAACGGACCTTAACTCTCGGATTCAGATTTCTTTCCAGTTTCTCGCCTACCGTCGCAAGAGGACGCTGCTGCCCGAAGAAAGAGACCCGTTGCTGGACGGACCAGAGGAATCTCTCGAAAGCTGACCGGGCGTGATCTTGAGCGAACGCCAGAAGCACTGACTAAAGAGATTCGCTTGGATCGCCCTGGCGGAGGGATTCCGCCGGTGAAATCCTGCGCTTCCTGGCTTTGTAGAGATCGTACCCGATCTCCTCTTTCCGCGGAACGAATCCTTGGAGACCATCTCCCTGGCTGTTAATGGACAATGATACTATTTAAACATGGGGTGGGTGGGAGAAATGAAGCCCACAAAATCCAAGCTGAAGAATGAAAAGTGTGTTTTTTGCTTTGCGGTGACATTTCAGACCTGGCACTGGAGGGGACTTTTAACTCGCCGCCGAAAATGGGAAAATGCAATTCTTGAAAAGGATGGAAATGGGAATTCACTACTTGTGGCCACTACCTCGTCATAAGGGAGTCGATCTCCCTTCACCTGTCGTGTTGCACCTGTATTTCGTCACAGACGTAGAAGGGAAAAGGGGGCAGCACAGCTGTGCTTACACATACACGGGGCGCTCCTTTTTAATGGGCATTTTAGCAGTTCAATGGAATAGGGGGGTGGGGGCGTGGGAATAAATAAATCCCTTGACCAACGCATCTGTGTGTGTTTTCCTTCTGCAGCGTGGGGGATGAAATGTCAGGTTGGAACCGGCCCATGAGTAGGACTTTTACATCCTGTTTAGGACTAGCAAACTGGACACCGACGGAGTCAACAAGAAGTCATTGCTGAAGTCTGCCACACCTCAGATGATGGTTACTCGTTAAATTATACGCCGCCTTGGATCTTTTGGCAGAAAAGCAGTAGATTGGCGTGAAAAAAAAAAACCCAAAAATAACAGGCAAGAGCAGGCAGGCCGCAGCTCAGCAATGGTGTCTGCTTTGCAAGACCAAAGCCCTGGGTTCAATTGCTAACATTACCCGTTAAAAGGTTTCATCAGCAGGGAGAGAACTTCTCAGCCTCAGGTGCTGACCCTTGCCTGGTTTAAGGCGATTTCTGACACGCGTAACATGTATCGCACATCTTCCACCAGCTAAAGGCTGAGCGTCCAAAGCCTCAGATTTAATCCCTGGCGTTTTACCAGTGAGAACAGCGGTGTTGCACCTCATACATGTCGCCCGAATTCCGGCACCCCGGCTTTCCTGCCCCCCTTTTTGTGCATTGCCCCCTCATTCTCAAGAGTCTGTTACTGCTGGTAAGACCTTTAACGGAGCCCCCCGAAAATGGATTTCAGGGGGAAAGAAGTTAAAAACCCCGGGGCAGGCTACAAAGACCTCAAGTTGCAGGTAATGGGAAAGTGTCTGCCTGAAACGCGTAGAAACCCTTTGCTAGTCAACACCGGACAATGCTGGGCTGGGTGGATAATAGTCTATTGTGGCAGAAGATATCTTCCTATGTTGATTTTATTACTAGAAGGTAAGATATTCCCGGCGTTGCTCGGGTGCCCGAATGACGTTAATCTGCTTCCTTCGGCTCATTGCTGATGCTGCTTCTGGCTGTTCTCTCAGCCCGAGGGACGGAATCTATTCTGGAGAAGACCTGTGGGGCCGGGGCCCGATGGCAGAATAAGACCAGCGTGTTGTTAGCTTGGAGCTGTTACTGCCAGTAATGAAGGTTTAGGACGCGGGTTTCCACTTTTCACAATGGGGAAAAAACGGCAGCCAAGATTGTGGGGAAGGAGGCGGAGCCCAGGAAAGGAGGCGTGGCCATCTGGGGAACACCAGAGGGCCAGATTTGGCCCCAACACCCGACGTCCTGCACCCCCGTGCTAATAATTGCTGCCATCACGCACCAACCGATGGGGAGGAGGCAAAAACGGCTCACGGCTCAACACGGTTTTCATTTTTTTGCAATTTATTTCCTTTTTTTTTTCCCCGTTTAAGTATGGAGGCTCAAGTATAAGATGTCGATTCAATTTTTAAGCGTTACAAATTTAAAAAAAAAAAACACAACCAAAAATAACCAGTCCTTTTTTTTTTTTTTTGCGTTCCATAGAAATCAAAACAGCAAGGAGAAGAAGAAGAAGGGGGGAAAAAGCACCTCACCATTCCCAAATCAGAAAGCGGGACTCGGAAAATTTCTCACGGATCAGGACTTGGGGAGGGGGGGCACCCTTCTGCACCCCCACCCTGCAGCCTCCCACTTCCCAGACATCCCCAAACATACATGGAACACATTTCCCAGGGTACTTTTCTTCCTCTTTCACACACCACAGTATTTAATAAAGGTTTTTTTTGTTTTGTTTTACATTTTTTACACCAATGTAACAAAAGATGGAAAGAGATCCGGGAGACAAAAAGAATGACTGGTGGTCTTATGCCTATAAATGTTGGGGGCAGGAGAAAAGGAAGGGGGAAAAGTGTGTGTGGGGTGGGGTGGGGGAAAGACCCCCAAACCCACCTCCACAGATTTCTCTACAGAAATGCTTTGCGAGGTTTTGATAAAAAGGTGATGCAAATTAAGCCGCAAGACACGGGAAAAAAGTTTATACAGCTTTATTCGTCGGAGGGCGGGGGCGTGAAGGTGAGGCAGAGCTCGTGAGTGGAAGGGTATCGTACGTAGGAAGGTGACGGAGAATAAAAACCGGTGGCAGGCGGGTGGAAGGGTGCCAGGGAGAGAAAGGAAGAAGAAAGGGGGGAAAAAAGATGTTTTCTAAGAAAAGGAATCTAATGAGTGCATGTCATGTCTCGTTAGCATCCTCAATGGAGTATTTGCTTTTGTGTGTGTGTGTGTGTGTGTGTGTTTCGTTTTAACTTTGCTGCTTTCTCTTCAAAGCCTCCACCAAGTCGTTCTTCAGAGCTTCTTGCTTTGATTTGTCCGCGAACGTCTGCACAGACCTAGGGGGGGAAGAAAAGAGGCGGACGGGTTGAAATAAAAAAGAGAGGCGGACGAAGGACTCCTTGGGGTGGAAACAGGAGGCGTTCGCTCCTCGTGTTGGCAGGGGGAGAGAAGAAAAAGAAGTCTAAAACGTGTTTGCCTGGCGCTAAGGCTGAAGTCTGGGAACACCCTCAAGCTGAGGTTGGATGCCCCAAATATGCCACCACCCTGGCTGTGAACCCAGCAGTCCTAATGCTCCTTCCCCGGGGTGTTGGGAGAACGAGAACACAACAAACGCAACCCGCCGAGATCAAACCAAGGCTCGGATCCTGACAGGCCCACAGTCACCAATCTTGGCCTGGGTTCGCATGAGCGCGGAGGGAGAATGAGCCACAGTGGCGTACGTGAACGCCAGGGCGCTGGTTGTCGTAACGTCCGAACCTGGCCGGGATGGTTTACAAACCACCCTGAACCTTGCGGCTTGCTCTAGGGCGGCTATCGGTTTGTAAACCAGTCCGGCTACCCACCTTCGCCGGGTTCAAACGTCACGACAACCCATGCCTAGCGTGGAAAAAATTATCCTAATACGGCTACTTGCCATCGGCACTCAGGGGAGAGGGAAAAGAAACCTCGGTGCGTTATTTTGCCCTTGCTATCGTGCCAGACCGCCGTTGTGTCACCTCCTGATATTTATTTCATTTCTTAACTGGGAGGCGAACTTACTGCCAAGCAAAAGGCCGCCATCTTTAGCTGGGTTCCAAAGAGGGGTTTTGTGTTCTGAAGCTTTTGGACTTCGGTTTTTGGACAAGTTGCTCTCGACTCCCTTTAAGTCTCACCAATTTAGCTTCTGGGAAATGACTGTCTTGTGGCCAGCCATGGGCAACCCCGCCTCCATGGCAGCCATTGTGTGAGAGAGCCCACAACACACTGTCAAAATCCCAAATGTGCCTGCCGACCCAAAAAGTCAGTGGGCTCTGAGCATGCCTTGTGTGCGTTACCAGCCAGCCTTATTTATGAATCTTACAGGGGCCCAGATTCCTCTGTCTTCCTCTAGCAACTGCTGTCTATCTAGAGCTACTTCTGAAAAACCGCTGATAGACTGATCCATCCACAGGAATTTGCCTGCTATTATCTGACATTAAGACACCACCCAAGGGAGAATTCGCTGGTCCTGTTGCACCTTCTTAGATATCCCCATCAGGAACAACTTCAGAAGGAGAGTTTGGTGGTTTTCGTGGAAGAAACAAACCGGCACGTGTGGGTTTTTTTCCCCCCAGCAACATTATTACGGCTATTTCGGTAAGTTAAGAGTGCTTTTCCATGCAAAGCTTCTTGAGAATTTCTGGCGGACACGGCTCCAGAGGATTCCTGCGGCAACGTCCGGCGCGTACGTTGTGGAAGGTTAAATTAGCCAGAGGTTAGTCAGTCTCCCATGCAGACCTGAGCAGTTACAACTCAGAAGGAGCAGCAGTTTTAGAAGGTTGGGGGAAGAAGCAATTATTTCTTCAAAAGGGAGACGGCACGGCATGTAAGAGCAGGGATTAACTCACACTCCAAAGGTGGGTGAGGCTGTCCGGGGAGTATTAATTTTGGTTTCTGGAAGGGCTGCAACCGGCCCCCGGAGTGTTTCCATTTTGCCCCTCGCACAGGCAGGTAAAGGAACGAAACGGATATGAACGGCGTTAGAGAATCAAACTTCCTGGAACTCTGCTCCTCTGCTCCTATGACTGAATTTCCCAACTATCCACTGACGTCCGCCATTTGCGGCAAGGCTTGTGTGCACTCCCTGATTCAAGGAAGGGCCGGGGGGGGGGGGGCGGGGAAGGGGGGAATCATAGATGTTGGTTTCCGTTTAAAAAGAGACCGAGCAAGTTTCCAGGTGCTGACGTCTTTCCCCAACAGGGTGTCCTCCAGAACGAGTGGACTGCAATTCCCATTATTAACCAGGTTGGTTGAGAATGATGGAAGTTGCAGTCCAATTGTGAGGACACCCGGTTGTGGAAGACTGCCGGAAGAGAAACGCAGGGGCAGTTCTGCAGCGAGATGCGACTAAATTTGAGTATAACCCTGCAAAAATCCGCAGGGAAGAGGATTTAAGGGTTGGATGCAGGACTCGGGACCTGAGATCATCTCAGATTACATTCATCTCTTTTCAAGCAAGTTTCTGGTCCTCATGGCTGGCAGGATAAAGCTTTTGACCATTTGGGGGTAAAGCCTGCCGCAATCTCAAAAGGGAGATTTCACGGAGGTGGAATTTTAGCACCACATGGGGCTCCTTTCCCCTCACAAGATTAGCTAAGGATGCGTGTTTGGGCACAGAAAAGTCCTGCGACTCCCAGCATGGCTGCCTGGGGCATACTGAGAATTGCAGGACTTTAGTCTGTCTGAACACGCCATAGGATTGCACTCTAAATAAATCAAGTCCGTTGAAAATGGTCCGGAAGCTTCAGCTGGTACAAAACAGGGCAGCCCGTTTACTAACAGGGACTGGCTGGCGAGATCACATTACGCCAGTCCTTTTCCAGCTTCATTGGCTGCCAGTCCAGGTCCGGGCCCGATTCAAAGTGCTGGTACTAACATACAAAGCCCTAAACGGTTTGGAGCCAGGTTATTTGAAGGAACGCCTCCTCTCATATGTACCTGCCCGGAATTTAAGATCATCTACAGGGGCCCTTCTCCGTGAGCCCCTGCCAAAGGAAGTGAGGCAGGTGGCTACTAGGAGCAGGGCCTTCTCCGCTGTGGCACCCTGGCTGTGGAACGAGCTCCCCAGAGAGGTCCGCCTGGCGCCTACACTGTACTCCTTTCGTCGCCAGCTGAAGACCTTTGTATTCTCTCAGCATTTTAACACTTAATTTTAACTAAAATTTAAATTTTACGGTTTTAACTCTGTATTTTAATCTTATATCAATTTTGCTGCGTGGTTCTTATCCTGGTTGTGCTTTTTATACTGTATTTTGTATTTTGTGCTTTTAACGTGTTGGTTGTTTTGTGATGGTTTTAATTTTTGTGAACCGCCCAGACAGCTTCGGCTATTGGGCGGTATAAAAAAATGTAATAGATAAATAAATAAATAAATCAAGTCAGGTCAAATAAGCCAGGCTCCTTTGGAGAATAGTAGCAGCGTTTCCATGCAGAGTACACACAGCCCTGATCGCTGGCTCTTGTGTTTCCTTGCCCCACCAGTAAACAAAACCACACACACAATCCTCAACATTACAAGTGCAAGGAACTGCAAACGGGGGGCAGGAAGAGCAAAATGCAAGGCTTGGAAGAGAGCCCTCAATTATTATTATTATTATTTATTATTAAACCAGATCAGTATCCCGCCAGAGTTAGGGGTTAGTTTGTGTGAAGGCAGAACTGAGCATGCTCAGGTAAAAGCCGCTTTCTCTCGGCCAAGGTGAGTGTCGTTTTAGTGCCCAGTGGTGCACCTCGCAGGCCAGTTTTGGGAGGGGTACCTGGCCTGGCCTAGTTATCCGGCTGAATGTACATCTGGCGTTGGGTCAACACCTGGGAGAGCTCCCTCTGCAACTGCTTATACTTTTGGTTGTCGGGAATAGCATCAATAGATCTAGAGAGAGAGAGAGAGCAGGTGCGGAAACGGAAGAGGAGGGGAGAGAACAGGTCAGAAAAGTCCAGAAGAAGACGCGGAAGCAGGGTTCCAGGAGTCGCTGACGTTGCAAATGAGAACACATAAGCTGGAGAAATCAGGGGGGTGGGAGCGGATCCAGGCAACCGCCCCACTGAAGGAGGACGTATTCCTTCCAAAATTCAGAAATCAATTTGACGATGTAGCTGAGAGAGGGCAGGCAGGCGGCTGCCAGAAAAGGAAGCGAGCTACCGAGTCACACAAAGAGCTTCTTGAGTGAGGAAGTGTTCTGCGCTACCCTAAAGCTTCCCACCTGGCCTTCACACCATCAGGGTGGGAATTTAAAGGGGAGAGAGGGGGGAAATAAGTGAGCCGGGACACCATAAATGAGAGGGCCGTTGCAAAATGCCAGCTACAACTTATGGGGTGTTTTGTTTTGGTTTTCGGCAAGGCAGGGAGGGACTCGGGCACCACGGGACCAGCCCCCACATGTGCCACGTTCCCCGAAGACAGGTTTAAAAAACACGGAGAAAAGATTTCGCGGGAAACCCACATGATTCCAGCTCAACAGGGCTGCCAGGAGTTGTTCTTCACATAAAGGGAGGAGGGAAGAAAAGAAGTGGTTCATCCATTTACCTCAGCCCGTTGACAATGTCCTTTGTTTTCCCAAAATAAATCTCATTCAGCGTACTCCTGATTTTATTCTCCATGTCCTAGAAGGGCGGGAAAAAGAGAGAAGAGGAGAAATCAGTTGCCCTCTGTTGCCCCCCCCCTCCCCACTTTAGGTCCGGGGCGTAGAGACAGAAAGTTCCAAGCAGGCCCACAAGAGGGCAGCACACGCCCGGGGAAGGAGGCGCCCATTTCAGACCGGCCAGGAACTACACCCCGAGTTCGGGCCAGCTTCGGCCTCCCCGAATCTGTTTGGTTTGGGGTTTAACCCGAATCTCCACGGCCCAACCAGGGTGCTTTAAAGCTAAGAGGGCGTGCTGACTCAGGATCTCTTTAGCTGCTTAAAGCGTAACTAATGAACTAACTAATCACTCTTGCTTAACGCAGAGAGAACTTCAGGGACAGGAGAAGAGCCCTGAGTCTGGATCTGACCAAGGGCGCACCTCTGCCAGAGTTCTGCTCACACAGTGGCCACGCGGACGGAAAACCCACAAGCAGGACTTGAGTGCAACAGCACCCTCCCGCCCATGTTCCCCAGAAACTGGTGTACACGGCCTCTGATCCTGGAGGCAGCACAGAGCTATCAGGACTAGAAGCCTTGGGTAGACTTTCTCCTCCAAGAATGAGTCCAGCCCCCTTTTAAAGCCATCCAAATTGGTGGCCATGACTACGTCTTCTGGCAGCCTTCCTCAACCTGGGGCGCTCCAGATGTGTTGGACTACAACTCCCAGAATGCCCCAGCCAGCTGGCTGGGGCATTCTGGGAGATGCAGTCCAACACATCTGGAGCGCCCCAGGTTGAGGAAGGCTGCTCTAGGGCAAATAAAAAATCCCCTTGAAGCTAGATAAAAGAGTTGTGAGTGAGAAGTACTTCTTCCAATCAATTTCTCCCTCAATTGTTACCACCAGAAAGACAGCTTCAATTCCCCCTCTTCCCTCCTCCTCCCTTTTTCCTCGTGTGCCGTGTGTTTTTAGACGGTAAGCCTGCGGGCAGGGGCGGTCTCCGTTTCACGGAAGATACGTCAGCCGCCCTGGCAGCCCTTTTCAGCTGAGGAGCGGGATAAAAATACTTGAAAATAAATAAGACGGATTTAAAAATAAAATGAGAATTGCCAACGGATGGACGGACACGGTCACAAATAAGATGCCTTCCCCTCCCTGTGCCCTTCAAATCTGTCCCAGCCTTGGGAATTACGGCGGAAGCCAAGGGACACGATAGAGAGAAGTTCTACAGTGTGCACTGACATTTTCGGAAAGGGAAAGGGCAGTGCTAGACGCCGGAGCGTGACCTTTTAAAAAAGAGAAAGAGACTCCACAAAAATAACTGACCCATAACCAGATATGTGAGAAATGGGTTGAAAGGCCGTCACAGTTATGCTGCACTGGACCAGGAGCCAAAAAAAACCCTCCTGTTGAACCAGCGAAAACGACACAGAACAGTTGGGTCAATTGGCAGACAAGGCAGTGCGGTGTAGTGGTTAGAGCATTGGACTGGGACTCCGGGTTCTAGCCTCCACTCAGCCACAAAAGCTCACTGGGGGACTTTGCGCCAGTCACCGACTCTCAGTCTGACCTACCTCACAGGGGTGTTGTGAGAATCGAATGGAGAGGAGGAGGGGGGTCAGGAACGTCACCTCGAGCTCCTCAGAGGAGGCCGGATAAAAATGAAACTGCTGCTCCTCCTCCTAGAAAATAGTCTTTGGGCTGGTTTTGATCCACAGGCTGCTGGTTGCAGACTAGGGAGGTAAGAGGACGTGAGTTCGGGAGCAAAGGGGGATTTACGCTGCACATGACGATGCAACTCGGCCGTGCAGGGGCCTTGGCGATTGGGACGGTTAGCCCCGGGGCAGAAGGGGCACCAGACCTACCTCTACCAAGCGGCCAATGTTGGCTATGTGCGGAGAAGAATCGCTCACAGTCTCGTCTTTTTCCATCTGCAAAGGGGAGGAAGGCAGAGCAGATGAAACGGAAGACGCCCGTGGATGAGGGCACCGCTGCCGCCGCCCAGGGGTGGCCGTTCGCACCTCGTTTTATTACCGACCTTTGTAAAAGACTCCTTTCCAGAGCAGACCCACAAGCACCTTCCTAAAAACAAGGGAACTGAACCAGATCTGAACTGCATCAGTTGTTCGGTTCTGGTCCGTCCTGAGCCTGGACTAAGTTCTGGTGCTTTTGAGCAGAAGCGGTTTTTCAGCTCTTCTGTATATTTTTTTTAAAAACGGTTTTGTCGTAAGCCGCCTTGGGTCTTGTTTTGTTTTTTAAGAGAAAGTCGACTATCCAACAGTAATAATAATAATAATAATAGTAACGAACTCAGCAAAGGCAGAGGAATCATAAAAATGTAAGAAGAGCCCTGATGCTGGCTCAAACCCAGGGTCCATCTAGTCCAGCACTCTGTTCACAGAGTGGCCAGGCAGCCATCGGCCGGGGATGAACAAGCAGGACATGGTGCAACAGCACCCTCCTGCCCATGTTCCCCAGCAACTGGGGCACCCAGGCTTACTGCCTCGGATACTGGAGACAGCACACAACCATCAGGGCTAGTAGCCGTGATAGCCTTTGCCAGTCTCCAGTAGCAACTCGCACAGAGCCGCAACCTGCCTCCGGACACACCGGCAAGAGAGAGTGAGCGTCCATGCGAGGAACAGCCTTCCCACTCGGGCTTCTCTCCCCAGGAACCAGGGCTCAGGGTTCAAGACGGCAAGGCCGTGCGAGGCTCTGTGGGACGGGAGCCTGGCACGCTCTCGTCCGATGGCCTGGAGCAGCTCCGCCAACCTGCCTCCACGGGACGCCCTGAAGGCCCGGGGGAGCCCTTTGCAGTACCTCCCCCCACTCCCGCCCCGCACCAGCCAAGTGTGTCTGACGAGCCTGATGGGGCGTGAAATTTAGCCAAGAGCCTTCAAGGCAAGACGCGACCCGCACAACAGGAGGGTGCCAGCTCCAATTAGCCGGCCCGGGTTGTTTTTGAAAATACAAAAGGCAGCTAGCAGAGAGATTAAGGGCCTTCGTGAGGCTTTATTCGGGGTTTTTGCACTGGAAGAGAATGCCGAAACAGACGAGGTTGTGGGGCCCTGCGGCAAATGGGGGGGGGGACTTGCCCTGGTTCTCAAGCCGTCCCCCCCCCAAACCTCTTCACCCTGCCCCACCTCCACACCTGGATGGCTTGTTGGCAGGAGCCCTGGGAGCTAAAAGCAGGAGCCCTCTCCCGTAAAGCGCAGGCATGCTCAAACCGCTGCAAAGGGCGCTGCAGAAACGGAGACATTTCGAAGTGTCCCGGGTGGTCCGAGGGGCCACTTTTTTTAAAAAAAAAGAAGCCCTCGCATTCTCCCTCACTGACCCACGTCCCTCTGCCCCAAAACTAGAGGGCGCCTCGCCCACACCAAGTCCCGTAAGTCCTGAAATAGTCCCGGCAATGATGCTGAGATCAAAGGAGTTTATTCCGGCACCTTGAAATCGTGGACACGGACCGGTTCCGGTGGTCCGTCAAGACCAACACGGTCTCCTTTCCAAGGCCTTCTGGAGCCCTGCTGCTTCAAAAATCCCCGGGGGGTTTCAGTATGAGCGCCTTTGCGCCTCCAAAGCAGGTGCCCTATCCCAGAGCTATGGATTCTTCCCTGGAAGCAGCAGCCGGCTTCCACCACTTGGCCCATCTCACCGGCAGTCGCTCAGCCACGAAACCGGGAACCCTCTGACCTGGAAGACCGAATCCGGGACGCTTCTGCACCCGCGACTGATTTGGACGGACACGCCGGAATCGTGCCCACGCATCTACCCCTCCAGTCCGGCGAGTGTGCGAGCCCATACGCACCACACGAGAGAAACGCAAGCGCCGTCCAGTCCGTGCTACTTCAACACAAAGGCAGGCATTCCATAACTGGCAACGGCCCAAGACAAAAACGGCGTGCAGTCCTCTTCACAGAATCCTAGAAGAGTAGAATTGGAAGGGGCCTCTAAGGCCCTCGAGTCCAACCCCCTGCTCAGTGCAGGAATCCACCCTAAAACATCCCAGACAGAGGGTTGTCCAGCTGCCTCTTGAAAGCCTCTAGTGTGGGAGAGCCCACAACCTCCCTAGGTCATGGGGTCCATTGTCATACCGCTCTAATAGTCAGGACATTTTTCCTGATGTTTTGTCAAACTGCTCTAACAGTCAGGAAGTTTTTCCTGATGTCCAGCCGGAATCTGGCTTCCTGTCACTTCAGCCCGTTATTCCGTGTCCTGCACTCTGGGAGGATTGAGAAGAGATCCTGGCCCTCCTCTGTGGGACAACCTTTCAAGCATTTGAAGAGTGCTCTCATGTCTCCCCTCAATCTCCTCTTCTCCAGGCTAAACATGCCCAGTTCTTTCAGTCTCTCTTCATAGGGCTTTGTTTCCAGATGCCTGATCATCCTGGTTGCCCTCCTCTGAACACTAGGGTGTTGCTTCCACTAGGTCTCTCTAGTGGAAGCAACCCCCTCCCCCCGCCTGCTCCTCCCAATTCCCACCCCACCGTGCCTCTGCTCTTCGTTTCATCCTAAGACCACATCTGGAACTCTACGGGACGGTCCTCAACATGAAAGCGAAACCCGGTGAAAACAGACTGGCGGGTTTCCCAATCGAAAACCCCGGCCCTCGCCAGAGGATTTGGCCTACAACTCCCATCCGCCCTTAGCGAGCCCAGCAAGGGATGGTGGGAGCTGCCGGCCGAAACATCTGGAGGGCCGCAATATGTACCAGCAAGAAAAACAAGAGCAGCAACGACAGGGCCGTCTGCAGAGTTCAGGTGCCGAATTTTGGGAGGGGAGAATATTCACGCAGCTTCCCTTCCTGATAGCCGGCCGTCGGCCGTAAGACTGTGACTAATCTGGCCGGGTGGCTTTTTAATGGCTCGTCGCGTCAGAAACGGCCCCCGGGGTTTCATGCCTTGCGTGCCGCTCGCACGGGTGATGACGGAGGTAAGAATCCCCTTTTGTTAAGGAGGCCGGGGAGAGAGAGAGAGAGAAGGGAACGACAAGTCCAACCAAACAAGGGATTCTCCATTCAGTTCATTTATTACAGACAATAACCAGCGTATAAACGAGGGTTGGGAATGCAAGCCAAGGTGCATCTAGGACAGACGGTCCCGTCGGGCCTGTGTTTTCGTTGGCTGCGGTCCGGTTGCGGCTGGAGTCACTCTCTCACACAGACGTACACACACCGCCCAGCGGCCTGTGCTTCACAGCGATGATTTGGAGCGTTCGAGAAGCTCCAGAATCAAATATTTACACAGGTCACTGCAACCCAGGCAAAGTTAACGAGAAACAGCGTACGACTGCATTAAAAGCATAATCTTCCAAGGCTTGTTGTTTCTCTCTCTCTCTCCAGAATTGATTTCTTTTGTTAAAGAGAACACCTCAAGATTTCAGAGCGACCGTGTAGGACCAGACCAAAAATCCATCTCATGAAGCCACACACCTCCAGCTAAGCCTGCAAGGGTGGCTTGAAGAGGCCGTTTTGCCTGCCAGCATCTGGGATTCAGAGGTCAAGGGGCTTCCAAAGGAAGAGCTTCCAGACCGAGTCTGCTCCACGGACTTCGCCTGATCGCCTCTCGATCAGCTGCCACAGCGAGCGAATTCCATCAGTTCATTATGCTTGGTGTGAAGTGGTGGCATTTGGGGGCTGGGGTCCGTGGGTCTGTCCGTGTGAACATACTGCCAATTCCATGGGACAACTAGGAACGTTATCAACAGGAGAACGGGGAAAGGCTTGGTACCTACCCCAGCCTGCCCTTCCCTGGCGTCTCCAGATCTGTTGGACTACAACTCCCATCGCTCCCAATGATGGAAATGGCAGTCCAACACAACCGGAGGGCACCAGGCTGGGGAAGGCCGTCCCACACTACGCATAGTTTGATACGTATCTATCATGCCCACCACACACTCCCTTAGTTGACCCATCACCATCAGAACCTCACCGTCATCTCATTTCTATACTGCCCAAAAGCCGAAGTGGTTCACAAGAATTAAAACCATAAAGTGAAGCTTAAAGTACAAAACATGGAAACTTAACCCACAATATAAAACCACAACTGGAATAAAAATTATTATTATTATTATTATTATTATTATTATTATTATTATTATTATTATTATCATCATCATCACTTTCTAATATTATTGTTGTTAATATTATTAACAACATTCCTGCATTGAGCAGGGGGTTGGACTAGATGGCCTTGCAGGCCCCTTCCAGCTCTACTATTCTAGGATTCTATGATGCTAGAATAGAAGGCATATATTTCTCTGTGCCTTCGACAACAGCGTCAGCTAAGGGTAGCGTGTCTCCTCGGAATGAATGCGTAGAGGTGGTCATGGGCTGGAGGAGGAAAAGCAAACTGAAGCTGAATCCAGACAAGACGGAGGGGCTCGCTGTCAGAGGCCGCAACCTGGGTTTGGAGGTGTGTCAACCGGTTCTGGATGGGGTTACACTCCCCTTGAAAGACTGTGATCGCAGCTTGGGGGTGCTTCTGGATCCCTCGCTCCAAATAACAGCCCAGATAGAGGCGATGGCCAGGAGTACCTACTATCCGCTTCAGCTGATACGCCCGCTGCGCCCCTTCCTGGAGTCGGAAGACCTAAAGACGGTTGTGAGGCAGGTGGCTACTAGGAGGAGGGCTTTCTCCGCTGTGGCACCCCGGTTGTGGAACGAGCTCCCCAGAGAGGTCCGCTTGGCGCCTACACTGTACTGCTTTCGTCGCCAGCTGAAGACCTTTTTATTCACTCAGTATTTTAACACTTAATTTTAACTTAAATTTAAATTTTACTGTTTTAACTCTGTATTTTAATCCTATATCAACTTTGCTGTGTGGTTTTATCCTGGTTGCGCTTTTTATACTGTATTTCGTAATTGTGTTTTAAACTGTTGGGTGTTTTACTGTGGTTTTAATTTTTGTGAACCGCCCAGAGAGCTTCGGCTATTGGGCGGTATAAAAATGTAATAAATAAATAAATAAATAAATAAATTGTGCATACGCTGGTAACTTCGAGGCTCGACTTCTGCAATGCGCTCTACATGGGGCTACCTTTGTGCCTAGTCTGGAAATCTCAACTAGTTCAAAATATGGCAGCCAGGTTGGTCACCGGTACGTCTAGGGGTGAGCATATTACCCCAACATTAAAATCACTCCACTGGCTGCCAATTAGTTTCCGGGCAAAGTACAAAGTGTTGGTTATTACCTTTAAAGCCCTACATGGTTTTTTGGTCCCGGCTACCTGCAGGATCGCCTTCTCCCGTACAATGCGCCCCGCACGCTCAGGTCCTCTGGGAAGAACTTCCTTCAGCCAGCCAAAACTAGACTGATAGTTATTACCCAGAGGACCTTTTCCTCTGCTGCTCCCAGATTGTGTAATGGCCTGCCGGAGGAAATTCGTCAACCCAGTGAAATTTTAGAATGTTTTAAAGATGTTTTAATCATGTATGGTATGTTTTTAATCAGTGTTTTTAATCAGTGTTTAATGTGTATTTTATATCATGGTTTTATACTGTTTGTTTTATACTTTGAAAGGTTTTAGTTCTTGTGAACCGCCCAGGGAGCTTCGGCTGTTGGGTGGTATAAAAATGCAATAAATAATAATAAAATTATTATTATTATACTCTTCTTCTACTATTAATTTTTTTTACTATTATTATTGTTTATTACACTATATTCTATTATTATTATTATTATTATTGTTGTTGTTGTTGTTGTATTTTATTCTTCATACATCATTAGCAAAATCTCAGCCAACTTTCTCAGAAAAAAGAAAAAAGAAACCCAGAAACCCAACAGGGCTTGCGGCAAAATAAAAGCGTGCTAAAAGACGTAAAAACCATTCAAAGCAGCCCAAAACGATCCCGAAAAAAAGACCGCGGCCCCGTCCCGTCTACAAATCCCAGGCACACGACACCGTCTCCTCAGAGGGAAGGTCTCCCAAGTGTCCTGGAGCATTTCGCGTCGCCCCGTCCTTTTCTGAGATGGGAGGAAAGGGGTGGCTACGAAATGGTCAGAGCTTCAGCTATGGGGCGGCACAGAAGTAGAATGGATGAATTAATTAATTAATAAACATAAAGTCATGAGTTAAATCACCTCTAACAGTAAATAAGGTTGTGCTGAATCCTGAACTTCATCGTTCCAGTGTAGAGTAACAAGGCTCCATTTTCCTATTAAAAAAACCCACACTGACGGATCGTCCCTCTCTGACTCTAATCACATTAGTTCATTTCATCACCCCAAAACCTCATATACCCAAATCGGGGGGATTTAAGCCTCTTTCGCTTGCGACTTCTTGCGATACAAGCAGCTGTCAGTGACTGAGCAGCCATTCCCACATCATCCGCTGGTACTAGAACACGCTTTGGCTTTAACGCCGATTTACGCTGCTCCATCCTTGCATTGCGGCTTTGGGAATGTGATACGGAACGGGCGTGTCGAAAGCGCATCCGTCGGGCGGGCGGGCCCTCGTACCTGTCTGGTGAGGCTGCCTCCAAGGTTCATTGTGCCGGAACCGGTCTTGTTCGTCTGCAGCCACAACATCACTGTAGACGTCAGCTTGTAATGGGCGGTGCGACCGCTGGATTTTTCCTGGGTGGGGGGGGGAGAGAAGTCGCATGAAGGGACCGACGCTCTTGAAATGCACTGCCGTCAAAGGCTCGCTGCCCCTCCACCCTGAGCTCAAGGTGGCGCTCCGCGCCATCTCGCCTCCCTCCAGGGTGCCAGATGAAACATTCTCAAAGCCAGCCGCCCACTCAAATTTGCAGCAGCTTCATAGCGTGGCCTTCCTCAGCCCATCTTTTGACGACTGAGAAGAGGGGCCCATCCCCACGGAGCCAGAGTGAGGCCAGAAAGAGGCACAACAGCCCTGAAAAATCGCCCCACTGAAACGGGCCATGGAACAAGCAGAGCGACAAACATGTCGCCAAGTTAGGCACAGGCACATACTGACCTGGTTCGCACAGCATGATAATCCAGAGTACGGGTTGAGTGTGGATTGTCGTTGGACTGTGGGTTGTTGTGTTGTGTGAACCCAGCTGCACTACCAAAGCGTAGTTTGTCCACCACAAACAACCCACGTGTCACAACCCAACAACAAACCCTTCTCATCGTGGGCTGTCCGTGGTTAAGAAACCATGGTTTGTTCACACACCACCACAACCCACGATTCAACGACAACACACGCTCAACCCGTACTCCGGCTTGCTGTGCTGTGTGAACCCAGCCCCCGTTTGCTGCATCGACAGCCTGCCTTTCTTCATCCATAGAGTTCCCCACTGCCTACACATGGCTTTTCCCCAGGGCTGTCTCCCAATGAAGGACACTTTGTGGCACCCTTCCCAAAACCGGCACGCTCCAGATGTGTTGGATTACATCTGCCCCGTCGAAAGGGAGTTGCGGTCCAAAACATCTGGGGGAGTGTTAATGTGAGTTACGAAAGAAGAAAGAGCTCACTTGGAACAAGACAAAAATAAAAAGAGGATGCATGCAAAGGTCACAGAGAGGTGGGGACCTCCCAAAAGGAAGACCTTGCCACCTGCAGCCAGCCTGAACCCCACAGGAGGAGGACTGAATACAAATCATGTGCCCCCCCACCCACCCATCGCCATGGATCTAGCTAGGACCCAGGAGAGGCGGACACCTCCAATGTCAGTGGGGCGGTGAATCCATTCCGGGTTCCAGTCAGAACTCTAAAAGAAGCTTGGATTGCTTCTGACAGGTTTTGACTGAAACCCGGAGCGGATTCACAACCCCTGAAAGAGGAGCCTTCCGCCTTCACCGCTAAGGCCACTGCTATCGTTTTTCTGCTCCCTTCCCAGGACTGTCCCCTTCCATGGCCATTTCATCTGGCTGCATCAAGAGGAGGGTCAAGACTGCTGCATCAACTTGGCCAGGTTCGTCTTCTGTTCTGGCAACTCCTCTCCCAGAACAGTTTCAAGGGGGGAGGGCGGGGGGGAAAGGCAAGGAAGTCTTGTTTTTCCTCTGCCCTCCCTGCATCTTTTCCCTTTCGTGTCATGGCTCTTACTTGACAAGCTACCCTCTTCCATTGAGAACTCCTTTAAGAGCATTGGCAGGTAGAGGGGCATGTGACATACCCTTGAATCACGAACGAAGTCAATGAATCTCACCACATCTGGGCAACAACTGCACTTTCCCAGAGCCCATCGCTTGGAAAAGGAGAGTAATCTCCCCGCCCCCTTCCTTGGTAGCGCCGGCCAGGGCACAGTCCCCCATCGGGGCGAACCTCCGACGCATGCCGTAGCCCTTGTTTCTGAACGTGTTTATTTATCGCCAAACTTATTCATATGCTGCCTTTCAGGATACAAATCCGACAGACGCAGCGTAGCAGTACCATCAAAACAACCAAGTCCCAACAAAACAATCTTAACAAATTTGAGAAGCGCCTCACTAGGCAGATGGATCTGCAGGCTGGAATTCTAAAAAGCCGGCTCAGGCACCCGCACGGGGCGGGAGGAGGCCGTGATTTTCAGGCCTCAGGGAAACTTCTGGGTGACTGAGCCAACTTACCTTTCCTTTCCCCAAACTGCTTCAGGGGAACTTTCCAAAATTAACAGGAGGAAGTTGCCCCGGGGGGGGGGGGGGGATGGCGGGAAGGCTGCGGCGGTGAGGGAGAGACGAGAGCAGAGTTTACGAGCCTGACACAGTATTGCATTGTTCAACCAAGCACCTGTGCTCATTAGCCGCCTGGAATTTAACGAGGGTTTTTCCTTTCTCTTCTTTTCTAATGTGCTCAGGAACCGTCAGACTCGATGGCCTCATAGGCTCCTTCCAACTCTACTATTCTATGTTTCTGCCCCCCAGAGAGAGAGAGAGAGAGAGAGAGAGAGAGAGAGAGAGAGACCAGGCTGTACCTGAACTTCCACCACGTGGATGGAATCCCAGCACCCTTTAATCTTCTTTGATCCGTCGCCAGCTTTCTTAATTAGAATCACGCCGGCAAATCCGTGATCCAAATCCCAGAGGTAGACGGAGGAAACGCCCCCTTCGAAATACCTGCAGCCAAAACAAAGGCGGAGAGGAGCAGAACAGGACAAAACGTCATTCCAGAACCCTGTTTGCTTGCTTAATAGAAAAGGCCTCCAAAGTAGCCAAGGCTCAGCTAAGGGCAAAAATCTTTTCAAGAAATTGAGAGCATTATCCGACGGCTTGAATACGTGAAAATGATATGGTGATAAACCTTGGAGGGCTCCACTCCAAATGTATAGCCACGGCTCCTTTTGTGAACCAGTTGCGTCCTAGTGACGAAGAATTCTCGAAACAGAACTTGTACCGGACTACTGTTTATTAAGATGCTTTATGAAATTATTTATTAGACGCACATTTATGAGATCATTGACTCTTGTCATGAATGTTTAATGGATGCCAACTTTTTGCAGGCTTCATTATGAACGTTTGATGATCATCTTGTAAATGTTATCTATATGACTGTCTTTTGTATATTTGTGATATTTTTTGAATTATTCGTCTATAAAACTTTCTTAGTACCTTTGTGGTTGAGTGTTATCACTCCTATTGTACTACTGACTCTCCCACCAATCAGCTTCATGGAATGACCACATTGGGTTCTAGAATTATGAGGGGTGGATCTGTATTGGGTGAAGAATTACGCTAAGCTTTTATTTCAATTTCTTGTTCAAAAACCAAGTTTCTAGTCTTCCCGGGGGAATAGGGACGGATTAAGAAAGCTATATTTAAGACGGTGTCATTGTACCATCATCAACTCAGTAGTGTATATGTTGATCCTCAAAACCCAACATTTTATCCTCACAGCTACCCTGTGAAACAGGTAAGGGCTGAGACAGAGAGACAAAGACTGAGTGTTGAACCCAGGCATCCCCAGTATAAGTCCAAGACCACAGGTAAAGATGGGTGAAAAATGCATTGATTGCGTTCACCATTTAAGGTGGACCTATGAAATTCGCACCTCCAGAACCTGGACACAGACCGGAACACAGCTTTGCACAATATTCACACTTCCCTAAATTTTGCAATACAGTTTGCAATTTTTTTAAAAAAATATATGCGTTTAATAGGGTGATATGCATACAAAGGTGCATATCACCCTAGAAAGATAGCTTCCAAATCACGCAAGTTACTGGTTCCTCTCTATTTGGCCCTGGTTAGGCCTCATCTAGAGTGCTGCGTCCAGTTCTGGGCTCCACGATTCAAGAAGGATGCAGACAAGCTGGAGCGTGTTCAGAGGAGGGCAACCAGGATGATCAGGGGTCTGGAAACAAGGCCCTATGAAGAGAGACTGAAAGAACTGGGCAGGTTTAGCCTGGAGAAGAGAAGATGGAGGGGAGACATGAGAGCACTCTTCAAATACTTAAAAGGTTGTCACACAGAGGAGGGCCAGGATCTCTTCTCAATCCTCCCAGAGTGCAGGACACGGAATAACAGACTCAAGTGAAAGGAAGCCAGATTCCAGCTGGACATCAGGAAAAGCTTCCTGACTGTTAGAGCAGTACGACAATGGAACCAGTGACCTAAGGAGGTTGTGGGCTCTCCCACCCTAGAGGCCTTCAAGAGGCAGCTGGACAACCATCTGTCAGGGATGCTTTAGGGTGGATTCCTGCATTGAGCAGGAGGTTGGACTTCATGACCTTATAGGCCCCTTCCAACTCTACAATTCTATGATTCCAAGTGGAGTATCCATTCCTGGCCCGACACACCCACTTCTCTCCTTTCTGCCTATATTTCCTCTTTGAGGGGCCAGAGACAGCTTACATGATCCCACTCCCCTCCATTTTATCCTGACAACAACCCTGTGAGGTAGATCAGGCTGAGAGTCTGTGACTGGCCTCAGTTTCATGGCTGAGTGGAGACTGGAACCTCCCTGGACCCACTCCAGCACTAACCATTACACCACATTGGTTGAGAAGAAAAAAGGAACGCCTTGAATCACCCCAAGTTTGGGGCACAAGAAAGGACGAAAGAGCGAGCCCAAGTAACCTGCAAAATGTCCGAGAAAGCCATTGAGTTCCTCTCTTGGAAAGACGCAATCCCCTCCGAGGAA
This sequence comes from Elgaria multicarinata webbii, assembly GCF_023053635.1. NCBI lineage: Eukaryota > Metazoa > Chordata > Lepidosauria > Squamata > Anguidae > Elgaria > Elgaria multicarinata. The sequence continues at coordinate 18,050,538 of NC_086190.1, read as the reverse complement.
CAGGAGCAGGAACCCCCGCCTTCAACTTACGCAACCCCCATTGACTCCAATTAATGGCAACAAGCTGTTAAAAAGCGCGCTGGAAACCTGGCCGAAACTTAAAACCGCCGTTTTATAGCTTTGCTTCCCTCCTGAGCTACCATTTCTCTCATCGTTGCTCAAGAGTGTGGCTGAAAGACACACACACACCCCGCCCGCTCCCCAACACCCCTTTTAGAGCAAGATCGCCTAATTAAGACTAAAGGGAACGGAGATTCCCAAGGTCTCTTTTTGGACAGAAACAGAGAGAGAAAAAGAATGTCGATCGAGTGCAGATCGCAACCGACCTGAAAGCTTAACCTTTGCCGAAACGGGGATCCCACGAGGAGGACTAGACATTCCTCCACCTGGTATCCGGCCGCGGCGGGAACGCGGAGAGCCGGTTTGAAACGGCAGCGTCGTTTCTCGCCCGCCTGCAAAACCTAGCTGTATGTGTGTGTGTTTGTGCGTGCGTGCACGCAAACACGGAAGCAGCCAAGCTGCTTAATACCTGGAGCTTCTGCCGCACCTGCTCTTCTGCGGACCTAGCCGACACCTTCTCCCCGAGGTCTTGCACCGTGCGCTAGAAGCCACCTGCGCCATACTGCAAGCGGAAATTCAGGCGGCTCCGTCTGGCGCACGCGGAAGCCCTCGGGAAACGCTATCCACGCTAGTCTACACTCAACCCGGTGTCCTCCAGATGTCTGGGATTGCAACTCCCATCATACCCAGCCCATGTCTAATCTTTCAAAGACCAAACAACAGCAAATACCGCCAAACCTTTGCAGTGAGAGCCCAGGGACAGCCCAAATGTTTTTTAAAGCCCTCTTGAAAGCTGGCCATAGATGGAGACCAATGCCGACATACCGTGTAAACACACCAAAACCAGGAAGCTACTTTATACGGAGTCAGCAATCTGGCTAGTATTGACAACACCGACCAGGTTTCAGGAAGGGATTTTCCCTAGAGACGTCCAGTGTGTGTGTTGAACTTGGGACCTTCTTCATGCAAAGTGAAAGCTCTACAACTGAGATGGGGTCCTCCCCTTAAAAATAAAGTAAGATTCTAGTCTTCAATAAATAAGGTAGGGACGCAGGAAGCTGCCTTAGACGGAGTTAGAGCATTGGCCCACGTAGCCTAGTATTGCCGACACAAACCGGCAGTAGCAGCTGTCCAGGGTTTCCGGGCTGGAGTTTCCCCAGCCTGACGTGGAGCTGATGGGGATCGCATGCACGGAGCTACAGTTCGGGCCCCTTGGAAACGCGGCGAAACGTTTACATTTCGCGCAGAAGAATCAAGCTCGCCTCCCGTTTTAATTTCGGTAAAAGCAACGCCAAGAGAACCCAAAAAGCTCGGTAGAAGTTTAGGGAAAGTCGATGAAGCAACTTTTCTCTCCCGCCTCCATCCGCCAATTACACATTTTACCCGGTTGGCTCAGCGTATGAAACATTAATTAGAAGGAGAAAGGGGGCCCAGCTACAAGGGATTAACGTCCCCCCCCCCCACCGGCCCATTACCTTCCACACTTTGATCCTAACGACATGAAACAGGGGCGAAGAGCAGGGTAGGAATAAAGGAGCTCTAATTTTTACGCGCTCCAAATTTACGAGATTTTACATAAAGGCTTTTGCGGGTACATTTTAAGAACGTGCTAAAAACGTCGTCCGAGACCGCATAAAGCCATCGGAGGAACTTCCTCGCCAGAACAAGCAAGCGCGCAGATGGAAACACTCCGCAGTCGCCTTTGTACCTTTAATGAATCAAATCTAGCATTAATATTGTTTTAAATACTAACATGCTTTTCCAAGCCGGCTCGGAGCAGGCTGTAGCCGCGGCCTCCGGGACCGAGGAGGGGCGGCTGGCCAGGAAAAACAACGGAGTTGCCGTTCTGCGGTTTGGAGCCATGCTGGGCTCAACCATAGGCTCCTTTTGGGGAGGGGGGGTTGTGCCAAGGCTAGAAGGTTTCCTGGTTCACTTTTGCTACACGGCGTAGTCCCTGGGTCAAGGAGGTGCACCGTCGGGGAGCTGATTCCAAGAGAAAGGGAAAGGCTGGAGTGGACCAAGCCAAGCCCGGCGTCTTAGAATCATAGAATAGTGGAGTTGGAAGGGGACTCTAAGGCCATCCAGTCCAACCCCTTGCTCAATGCAGGAATCCACCCTAAAGCATACCTGACCGAGGGCTGTCCAGCTGCCTCTTAAAGGCCTCCAGTGTGGGAGAGCCCACAACCTCCCTAGGTCACTGGTTCCATTGTCGCACTGCTCTAACAGTCAGGAAGTTTTTCCTGATGTCCAGACGGAATCTGGCTTCCTGTCACTTGAGCCCGTTATTCTGTGTCCTGCACTCTGGGAGGATCGAGAAGAGATCCTGGCCCTCCTCTGTGTGACAACCTTTCAAGTCTTTGAAGAGTGCTCTCATGTCTCCCCTCCATCTTCTCTTCTCCAGGCTAAAAATGCCCAATTCTTTCAGTCTCTCCTCATAGGGCTTTGTTTCCAGACCCCTGATCATCCCGGTTGCCCTCCTCTGAACGTGTCTGTGTCTTGTATCCAACAGACACCTCGAAGGAGCCCACAAGCAGGGTGCGAAGGGAGCAGCCCCCGCTTTTCATTGCTCCTCAATATCTGATATTTGGGAGGGGGGCACTCTCTGTATATGGGGGAGCCCTGTAACCATCCTGGCTAGTAGCCACTGATAGACGTGTCTAATTCCCTTTTAAAGCATCCAAAGCTAAGGACAGTTCAGTGAAGGAGGAGAATTTGAACTCAGTTCGCTTTCGATACGGATCAAGCCCACGTTTTTCCACATCTGGGATGCGAAGAACTGGGAGTCGAATTCAACGGCTGCTTCCCGTTTATTCATTCGTTTGCTTTTACGGGATACGAATGTCAAAACCATCGTGATCTCAAGATGCACGACGCGGCCGTCTGAACCAACCCTTGACACATTTTGCCTTCCCCCAACTTCTGGGAGAGAGCACGACAACTCACATCTTCCCCAGTCAACAGGCCCAACTGCCCTGCTGCCTGGGGATGATAAGAGTTGTAGTCCGTGACAGCCGGAAGACGCCCAAGTTGGAGAATGCTGTTCAACTATCCTGCTGCCATTATCTCAAGGCGTACGACGACGACGTTTTTGCACAAACTAAAGCAGCTCTGGTTAGGGGATTATGGGCGTTGTTGTCCAACACATCTAAAGGTTGGGAAGGCTGGACAGATCAGTACCTGGATGGGTGGCCATCTGGGAACTCCACACACAGCCACGTTGAGCTCCATCCCAGAAGGCAGGCAGGATGTCAACGTACCAAATAAAATATTAAATCCGGTAATAGTCAGCGCGCTCATAACGCGCCCCAAATGGGCCCGTGCAGAGTTCTGTACGGAGGGTGAATGCTTGCCACAGGAGAGGATACCCGGGGGGGGGGGGGAGCATTCGCCTCTTTGGTGCAGCTGTTCCTCACCACAGCTTAAGCAAATCCGTCCCAAAACGACGCCTGTGGCTTCCGCGCAGGTATTTGACGCATTCTCTCCAGCGCGCCATGCAGGTGCAAGCCGCCCTCGAGCAAACATACCAATCCGGTTAGGTATGCACGTCCCTCCGTGCCAGGTACGCTTTTTTTTAAGAGCGCACATCTGGTCGGCAGCTGGGTGAGCTCCACCGGCCCGGGGCAGCCGCCGGCCGGGAGAGAACAAAGGGCGGATTCAGACGCGGCAGGGAGCGCTTCACGCGCTGCCTCCCGCGGCATCCAAAGCCGGCCCGGCGGCTGCGAGACGGGAAGCCCACGGAGGCCTCGGACAGGCGGGTTTTGTGTTCCGAAGTCTCCCCTGCCCCTCGGTTCTTCCGGCCGCCTCTTCTCGCCGCTAGGGCATGCACGGTTGAGGCTTTCGAGGTAATGATATAAAGGAGAGCACGGCCAAAGCGTCTGCGTCAGAGGGTCCCAGAGGAAGAGATGGGCTTTTCTAGAAAGAGTAACGCGCGTGGACACCTTCTGGACCCCCCCTCCTAGACACGTTTAAGAACATCCTAAGAGCCCTGATGCTGGATCAGACCCAGGGCCCATCTAGTCCAGCGCTCTGTTCACACAGTGGCCACGCCGCCATCAGCCAGGGACCAACAAAGCAGGACATGGTGCAACAGCACTCTCCCACCCATGTTCCCCAGCAACTGGTGCATACAGGCTTACTGCCTCGAATACTGGAGGTAACACACTAGTAGCCCTTGATAGCCTTCTCCTCCTCCAGGAATTTATCCAACCCCCTTTGAAAGCCATCCAAAGCAGTGGCCATCACCACATCTTGTGGCAGTGAGTTCCATAGTTTAACTCTGCGCTCTGTTAAGAAGTCCTTCCTTTTATTTCCCCTGGATGTCCCCACCAGGCCCTCAGAGCAGAAGGCGCTGTTCCTTAGCCTCTTCTTTTATGAGGAAAGGTTACCCTGCCTGGGGCTGCTGAGCTCAGAGGAAAGGCAAGGGCAGGGAGACACGACAGAGGTGTACAAAATAATGCGCGGCGTGAGAAACTGGGACGGGAGAACCCAAGCTCGTCCCACGAAGCGGAATTCACGAAAGACCGTTTCCACACAGCACACGGTTGAATTTTTCTCCCACTTTCGTAGTATTAGAGCCCAAGGGGTGGGTCATCCCCGAAGGTATTGGTGGGGGCAAAAGACCTGCTTTCTGTCAAGCGTCGCGTAACACTGAGCGCGCTATAGAAATACGTCAATGATTAAAAAAGAAATAGGATTGGAAAGATGACACAGGTTGACTGCTGGCCATTATCGAGAACCGTGCCACGATAGGGATTGGTTTCCTTTTCCCTCCCCACCGCTTTCTCCTCTTGTGTCGGTTTCGATTGTAAACACGAGGGCAAGGCACTGTCCGGTGTTTATTGATCTGGAAGCGGCTCTGAAAAGCTTTCCCAGGTTATGTCATTTCAATAAACAAACAAATGTAAGAGCTGACAGTTAATTTTCCCCCTTCTCCTTTTTAAATTATCGTTTTAAGTAGTTACCGCTTTGTTATTTCTCTCTCTCTCTCTCTTGCTTTTTTAAAGTGAGTCTTTTAAGTAGTTATTGTTTTACATATCGGCTGCTTTTCATTGTTGTATTTTGTACCAATCTGCTGGATTAGACCTGTGTTATCAAATGTTGCTTGCTTAAAAAAACAACTAAAAAATAAATAAATTAAAATGAGGTTGCAGGGAGGCCTAGGCGGTTGGGATGCTTTGCGAAGTGTTATCTGGATAAGCTCCCAAACCCTCTTGTGCAAGGACTTGGACCAGAAGAGGAGGAGAAAAAAGCAACCTGCGTTTCTCCGGTGCCGAGACGTAAGATAGCTTCATCTGGATTCAATCGGCACGAGTCCAGGCTGCAAAAGCTGTAGCAAATTATTGTGTCCAAGAAGCCGGGGCATTTTTTGGGGTGGGTGGGGGATAATTGCCACATGGGTTCAGGAGCCATGAGCCGAAGGCAATAAGGTTCGCCTGGCACCGACGTTATACTCTTCTTGACGCCTTTTTATTTCCCCTGTATTTTAACAGTGTCGTCTTAGAGGGTTTTTTTAAAACTTTGCTGTTTTAAATCTGTATGAAACTCTGCATTGTTGCTCAGTTTTACCCTGGTTGTGCTTTTTTAAATTGTACTTTTATACTCTGTTCTGATCCTGTTGCTTGTTTCAGATTTTAAATTGTCTTCATGGTTTTAATTTTGGTGAACTGCCCAGAGAGCTTTGGCTATTGGGCGGTATAGAAATGCAATAAATAAATAGATAGATAAAGGACCCCATTCCCAGCTGCCACATCCATTATGTGCATTGGATGCACAGGAAATGCGGTCAGGACGATGGGATGTAGAGTGCAAAGAAGGGCAGCCGGAAGCCAGGTCTGCCTGACCCACCTGAATTAAGAGGGTCTGTCTTTGCCGCTAGATCATTGAAGTGGCCTTATATATGCCATGCATCTCCAAAAACAGATCGTACCAAACTCATCTCATATGGAACTCACTACCACAAGAAGTAGTGATGGCCACCAAATTCAATGGGCTTTCAAAAGGGGTTGGATAAATTCCTGGAGGAGGCTGTACATGGCTACTAGTATTGGGTAAAAGGCAAGATACAAATAAATATAACAATAACAATAACAACAACAATAATAATAATAATAGCAGCCCTGATAGCTAAGTACAGCCTCCAGCATTTATTTATTACACATTTATACTGCCCAACAGCCAAGGCTATCTGGGCAATTCACAATTAAAACCATAGGATACAAAGGTCAATTTAAGGGTTAGGGTTAGAAGTGATATAACATCCCAGAAAAAGAAATGGGACAATTTATGAGAAATGAATTATTTGTGTGTTTGTTTATTTATTGCATTTCTATACCGCCCAATAGCCGAAGCTCTCTGGGCGGTTTACAAATGTAAAAAGGTCAGTTTAAAACTGAAAGGGTTCTGTTGCACCGTGTCCTGCATGTGGGACCCTGGTCGACAACCGGTTGGCCCCTGTGTGAACAGAATGCTGGGCTAGGTGGGCCCTTGGTGTGATCCAGCCTAAGGGCTCTTCTGATGTCCTCCAGAGATGCTTCGTTCCAGGTGTGAGATCCAGCAATAGGGGGAGATTCGAGGAGAGTCCTTACAATGCAAAAGGCAGCGAATGCCGCATTCTACAAGAGGCCAGAGGCCAAAAGAACATTCCTTCGAGCAAACCAACGTTGGTCGTTCAATTCCCTCGAATGATCAAAAGCTGACTAAGACAATGGGAACGCACGGGGCTGGTCTCATGTTACTATGCACAAGGAACTAATAAAAAAAGCTAGTCCTTGAAACAAAATAGGAGAGAAACGAGAAACGCCATGTCTTTTATGATGGAAACCAGGTTCTGCCATACCGCCCCATCTGGCAAGCGGGCGTCACGCCTCGCCATCGGGAATTTACTCTGGAAACGCTGACGGATCGATAAGTCTTTCCGCTGGGGAGGCCGTCCCCATGGACTTCTAAGGAGCCTCCTTTCAAAACTTTCGGGGAGGATTACATTCCACAATTGGATCCATCTTCCCCAGCGCCGCCCCACCCAGCGAGAGGACACGGGACGTAAAGCAGATCTAAGTCCATCCAGACACACAGCTGCTCCGCACGCTTGGTTTCCTCCGGCCAAAGATGGGCTCATTAAGTTAACGGCAACAGAATTGCAACCATGTGCCCCAAGGTATCCCCTCCTGAAGATGCTGGTGGCATGGAGGGAACTTTTAGCCGACTAAAACCCAAGTCAGAAACAATCCCATCAGCAATGCGAAAAAGAAAAGACAAAGAAGAGGACCCATGGGTGTGAAATAACCTCTCCACCCAGGGTGCAGAACTTCTTTTAGCCCAAGGGGTGAATTCTGTTTAGGAGAAGTTCTTAGAGACCACATTCCAGCTGTAGGCGGGGTTAAAGACAAAAAGGGGTGGGGCCAAGATCAAAAAACAAGACCAGCCTATTTCAGCTTAAAGCTCTTACTGACGGCGACTACATCTTAGGAGAGGCGTTTCAGCCTTTTAAAATGCAGAGATGCTGTTCAAAAGCCAATAAACCACCAAAAGATAGGGTTTTGGGGTGGGGAAGGAGCGTGACCATCCAGGGAAGCCCAGAGAGCCGGATTGGGACCCTTGGCCCCAAGGGATTACAGCCCTTGAGTCTATGGGGGAAAGAGCAATGAGTCTGCTGGCACCATCAGACGAGATAACACAGTTTCATTGTGACGGCCAAGATCCAGAGGGCTACGCCAGGCGTAGCCCAATGCTCGGACAGGCTCAGTGGAGACCTAGTCCCCCAACTGCTTGGCGGATTTGCCAGGAAACAGGAATGCAACGGACACATTACTTAAAAGGCGCACCTCAAATTAAAAAAGAAAGCTCTCGCTCTCTCGGCGTCAAACATCCACAGCGAAATCTCCAGTGGCACGGTTAGCACCCTTCTTCAACTTGGCACCCTCCAGATGTCTTGGACTACAGCTACCATAGTCCCCAGTGAGCCATGGGAATTGCAATCCAACACGTCTTGGCGGAGGCAGGTTGGGGAAACAAGATATCCAAAGCTTCTAGGCTAAAATCAAGATGGCTCCATCGCGTTGGCCAACACAACCTAAGATTGTCATGGAGGTCAAACTCTTCCATGGAGACACAATTCTCTTTGAGGCTTGGGGGACTGGACTGCTACCTACTTTGCACAACTGCTCTTATTTTTTAATTTAAAAAAATGTGGTTGCTGTTACTTTGCTTTTAGTTCTGTTTTAATTCCATTTTTGGCAACTGTAAGGTGATCCGGATGTTCCAGGCTGAACGCCAAAGAGAAGAATCATTCGGTGAATTGCTCGTATTTATAGCATCATAACATTACATCCTAATCATGGGTATTTCCCCACCCCACCCCAGTTAATGGCATTGTTTCACAGCAACTATTAACTAATTGGTTTTTGCAGTTAGAAGTATCAAACCTGGCATTTTGGCCCTGATGCTTTTGCTCCACCCTTCACCTCTGGCCCCACCCACCACTGGAACACCTGCCCCCAGGTCTTCTCCGAAGTTGAATATGACCCTCAGGCCAAAAGAAGCTCCTCACCTATTTCGAACCGCACTTTTATAATTTTTTTTTTTTTAGATATTTGTTGTCACTGTGTGCACGGTCCCCCTATGCTTTTACGTAAATGGAAAATGCATTTTGAAAGGCTTTTCGTTTTTGTGAACCGCCCGGAGAGCTGTGGCTATGGGGCGGTACCGAAATGCAATAAATAAGAATACTAAAAAGCAATTTCGGGCGCAAACCCATGCATGTTTTAGACGGAAAATAGCCCTACAACAGCCAGCATTCCCCAACCAGCCTGGAATGCGTGGATTTGTAGGACTTTCTCCTGTCTGAACATGCACAGGATTGCGCCCTAAGACATTTAATAAAGAATTAACGAGAATCAACCACCATAGCAGCATTCTTGAAAACTTGACTGCAGGTCAAATAACAGGCAGGTTGACAATACCGAACTGGTCAATGGACTGGCATGCCAAAACAGAGGCAGCTGGACAAGCATCTGTCGGGGATGCTGTAGGGTGGATTCCTGCATTGAGCAGGGGGTTGGACTCGATGGCCTTAGAGGCCCCTTCCAACTCTGCTATTCTATGATTCTATGATTCTACTACGAATAACATTTTGTCTCCTCTCCACTGACACACTGGGCCTCTGAATTCACTGAGCCAAATGCCCCGAGGTCCGGCACTTGGTCGGAGGCAGCCTTTCCCAAGTTGGGGATCTCCTATGGTAGCTGCCGTCCAAATATCTGGAGAGCGCCAGGTTGGGGAAAGCCGGTCGGAGGGCGTAACGACGCAGCAGCATGGCTGAAGCTAAGCAGGTCTAGGCCTGGTTAGTGCTTGGATAGGAGACCACCAGCGAACACTCCCAAGGCCCTATGGTAGAAGGAAGGCGGGGCCAAAATAAGTCAGTCAACGACGCTCTTCAGATGCAACCTCAAAGTAGTGTCTATCGCAGACGGCCACTGCTGGCCCAAGACGGGTCCCCGTCTCCGAGGGCCACAACACGAGCGACTGATGGGTCCGGCGGACAAGCCTCACCACGGAACCCACCAGATTAACATCTTAAGGGAGACGGCAGAAAACCCGCCATCTGGAGTTCCCTTTTGCATTCCGCTCCCCTCCCCTGACCTCGAGAGGACACGCTCGGATCGCACTTCTAAATTCTTCCCCCCCACCCCCCCTTTCCTTTTTTTGCAGTTGCTCTTAGTAACATGCCTGCTACCCCTCTGGCATAAACAGAACGGCGTACTGAGCTATTTCGGGGGAGCGCCTTCCAGCACTGCTTACAAACACATCCTCTTGGAAAAACAGCATAGAAGGCAGGATGTTTAGATTTTGCAGACGCTGGGGGCTCGGACGCACGCAGGTCCACAGCACCTGCTCGGTGCAGAAGTGCCGGAGACCCCGGTAACGGGGGCAAAGCTGGGGGGGGGCACACACAACCGGGAAGGGCCCCAGCGGCCGAGCTCCAAACATACCGTTGAGAAACCTTTGTCCCACGTCCCCAAACAGAAGGGGACTCTTTGCAAGAGAAAGCGAGCAAGGTTGTCAGGAAAGGAAAGGAACCTCTCGTGCAAGCACTGAGTCATTACCGACTCTTGGAGGGACACCAGCTTTCGCTGACGTTTTCTTGGCAGGCCTTATAGCGGGGTGGTTTGCCGTTGCCTTCCCCGGCCGTGATTCCCTTTCCCCCAGCTAGCTGGGTACTCCTTTTACCGACCTCGGGAGGATGGAAGGCTGAGTCGACCCGAGCCGGCTGCCTGAAACCAGCTTCCGCTGGGATCGAACAAATAAAAAGTTTTTTAAAATGTATGCCTTTGCACGAAACAGCATCTCAAACCGTGGAGACGTACAGATTTTGAGGGAAAGCTACGTTCCGAGTTGTGTTGGCGTGGCAGCAAATTTCGTTCGCCGTTCGTTGAGTGAAGAATCGCTTTGGGGATGATGGTATATAACTAGGAGAAAGGCAAGTCTCCCTCCTTGGAGGCCCGACTGACCCTGACACGGCCTTCATTTCGGCGCCAAGTTAAAACGCGGCTCTTTATCAAAGCCTTTGCGGGCGAAATTCTCCATGGTCACACATAGACTGCTTTAAAAAAAATAAAATTCTACCGGTTTTGATTTGTTAATGATTTAATACGTCTTTAGTCGTGTAAATCTTCAGTAGGAGAGACTGTGGATGTGTTGAACCAGTGCCTGGCTGCGACAATGGACTGGATGAGGGCTAATAAACTGAGACTCAATCCAGACAAGACTGAGATGCTGTTAGTAGGTGATTCCGCTGACAGGATGGGGGGTGTTCTACCCGTTCTGGATGGGATTGCACTCACCCTGAAGGAGCAGGTTCGTAGCTTGGGGGTTCTTTTAGACCCATCATTGTCACTTGAGGCTCACGGAGTGCCTTCTACCAACTCCGGTTGGTGGCCCAGCTAGACAGGGATAACCTGGCTTCAGTTGTCCATGCTCTGGTAACCTCCAAGTTAGATTACTGCAATGCGCTCTACGTAGGGCTGCCTTTGAAGACAGTTCGGAAGCTGCAGCTCGTGCAAAATGCAGCGGCCAGATTGATTTCGGGAACCAGAAGATTCGACCATATAACACCTGCTCTGGTTCGCTTGCAGGGGCTGCCTGTATGTTTCCGAGCCCAATTCAAGGTGCTGGTTTTGACCTATAAAGCCCTACAAGGCTTGGGATCACAATACCTGATGGAACGCCTCTCCCGACATGAACCTACCCATACACTGCGTTCAACATCTAAGGTCCTCCTCCGGGTGCCGGCTCGGAGTGTGGCAACGAGGGACAGGGCCTTTTCGGTGGTGGCCCCCAGACTATGGAACGATCTCCCTGACGAGGCTCGCCTGGCACCAACGCTGCTATCTTTTCGGCGCCAGGTTAAGACTTTCCCCTTTGCCCAGGCATATGGCGGCACATCTTAATCACCCACATGTTTAGGGTTTTTTTTAACGGTTTTTAGTGCTTTATGTGTGTATGTCCTGAGTTTTAGGATTTTACATTTTGTATACTTGTTTTTATCTCAATTTTAAAATTTCTGTAAACCGCCCAGAGAGCCCTGGCTATGGGAGCGCTATAGAAGTGTAATAAAATAAATGAATGAATAAATAAATAAATAATTTATGTTTATATCGTTTTGATTTTATCTGTACGCTGCGCTGAGATCCCAGCGATATAGGGCGGGATACAAATGTCTTAATAAATTAATTAATAAATAAATGAAGACATTTGTTAGTTACATCAGCTCCGTTCGTCAAACGGCCTCTGCACAGGCATCACAGCCTTGCTGAGCACGTAGTATGTCAACGCGGGAGGCGTTTTGAGAAAGCAGAGGAAAAGCTTCCCGTGTCCCATACTCCTAGGAATGTCGCAGAAACCCACCACGGAATCAAACGAGTTCTGATTTCTACGAATCCAACCCAGAAATCCCACAGCAGGCTGGCTTTTCCCAAGTCGCAAAGATTCTACAGACTTGCAGGCTGTTTTTTTCTTCTTCTTCTTCTTCTTCTTCTTCTTCTTGAATTTTATGCAAATTTAGTTGTAAAATAAAAGAACACCTGGCGAAAATGTGCATAGTCTAAAGCAGGCATACTTCGAGGCAATTGGCACGTAGGGGGATTTGAGAATTTGCGCAATTGTGGATTAGCGCAAATTCAGGAGAAAACTTTTAAAATCTGATTCTGTCAATCAGCAGATGACAGAACAAAAGACATCTGGTATTCCGCGAAACGTAGATGGAGCAGCGTTTACAAAGTCCATCCATCCCTACATAGGGCTCACTTTCTGACAAAGCTACCTCTCCAAATGCAGGCTGCCAAACTGGAAGATTAAATCTGATAGAGAGGAAATCAGCTCCAATCACGGGCGCCCAACAACGTGCGCTTGTTAGTCTAAGACATTCCTAACCTGTGGCAGCAGGTTGCTTCCTGTAACTTGAAGAGGATTTAAGCGTTGGCTAGGTCCGTCTGTGGTGCCATACCCGTGGGGGGCGGGGAAGGGGGGGAAAGAGTGTGAAGAATTCAAAAACCAGTTCCTCCGAGTGAAAAATCCACATCTTTCTATAGAAATAAGTTGCAAAAATAGAGGAGCTAATAAATAAGGAACTAGGAAAGAGGAATATCTTTGCCGCTAACCCACACACCCTGAGGTGGAAGGAGAGAACTCCAGATGTTTGGAGTTTCTACTCCCAGAAGCCTTTGCCACCACCACCAATGGTCAGGAATGTTGGGAGTTGATGTCTGAAACATCTGGGATCCTACTTCCCGCCTCCACCTCTGATCTAAGGTACACTTTCTATTTAAAAAATACACGGTGGATCCGTCCTGGTCAAAAGCTAACGCACCCACACCCACACCAGCCCACCGACACCCCCCCAACCGTGACATCAAAAGGGAACATACAAGTCTCTGTACTGGTCAAAGGCATTGTTCGCTTCCACTTCCAGTTTACGCAGGCGAGCGGACGGCATGGCACCATCTTCTAGGGGAGGGTCGTATTTGTTGCTCCATGGTGATCTACAGGAGAAGGAGAGATACCTTTTAGCACGGGGGCGAGCGTCTGGAGTGGCGCTCCAGACACGCGGCCGACAACTCAAGAAAAGCAGGGTGGCGTAGTGGTTAGAAGGGTGGCCTGGACTTGGGAGATCCGGGTTCGAGTCCCCACTAGACAGTGAAGCTCACTGGGTGCACAGAATCATAGAGTTGGAAGGAGCCTCTAAGGCCATCGAGTCCAATCCACCGCTCAATGCAGGAATCCACCCTAAAGCATCCCTGACAGATGGTTGTCCAGCTGCCTCTTGAAGGCCTCTAGTGTGGGAGAGCCCACCACCTCCCTAGGTAACTGATTCCATTGTCGTACTGCTCTAACAGTCAGGAAGTTTTTCCTGATGTCCAGCTGGAATCTGGCTTCCTTTAACTTGAGCCCATTATGTAGTTGCTGGCTCTGTAGCAACTCTGTAGTTGCTGGCTCTTAGCTTAACCTACCTCACAGGGTTGTTGTGAGGCTAAAATGGAGGAGGAGGAGGACCGTGTGAGCCGCCCTGGTCCCTTGTGAGAGGCAAAAAGGCAGGATATAAATGTCCTAACAATAAACGCCCTTCAGGCCTAGCCAGCAGGGGCAATGATGAGAGAAGAGAGGAGTTGTAGGCCAAGTTCATTGGGGAGGGGTGAACAGGTTGCCCACCCCTGGACTTCCTATTTTTGTAGACCTGTTTGCAAGATGTCAGTAAAAACATAGAGATAAGTAAAGGCAGCTTTGGCTACTTTGGGTTTTTTTTAAAAAAATTGTACACTTTTTAATGTTTACCATTTTTAACTGTTGTAAACCGCCCAGAGAGCTTCAACTGTGGGGCAGTATATAAATGTAATAAATAAATAAAAAAATAAATACTGGATGGCAGGGTGGATAAAAATCAACGATTTTTTTTTAAAAAAAATAAATAAAAACAGGTTTTTTTAAATTTAAATCAAAATTTTTTTTAATAAAATGCTTTTTGAGGAAAAATCTATCTAAAGATAGTTTCCTATTTAAGATACATTATAGTCCAAAGGTTATTCATCATGAAATAAGGATTAGTTTTTAATTATGTAGCATGAGGCTGTATATTCATGCAATGTTTAAATTTTGGGGTAAATGAATTCCATTCATCCATTCACCATGTCATGCTCTTCCAGAGGTTTCTGTAAGATTATGGGGCAATTTTTCTATCTAGATCAGCCTTCCTCAACCTGGGGTGCTCCAGATGTGTTGGACTGCATCTCCCAGAATGCCCCAGCCAGCTGGCTGGGGCATTCTGGGAGATGCCGTCCAACACATCTGGAGCGCCCCAGGTTGAGGAAGGCTGATCTAGAAGATATGATCACTAATGCTTGGTTTTAAAGTTCTCAAAACGGTGAATTTGTGTCTGCAGAGATCACAATCCCATTGTGCCTTTGCAAATCTATGTACACAGAATCGACCCCTTACCTCTTAAGTGCTAAGTTTCAAAAAATTCAATGAATAGAGTGCACTTTTTTGGGGGGGGGGAAGTCACATGATTAAATCGAGTCTTTCTGAGTAATGATTTAAATTGTGATTTAAATCACAATTTAAATCAAATTGATTTAAATCCACCATGCTGGACAGTATAGACACAAAATAAATAATAATAACAGTTCTTTCATTTGAGATTCTTTTTGAGGTGTGTGTGTTAGAAACTCCAGGTTTTTTCCGGCAATTTAAAAGCACCCACCTACGTTTGGAGCAGGTAACCCCTGAGCGAGTGTTCAAAGACTTTTCTCCTCCTCCCCCATCTGCCTCCCTCTTTAACAAGGTGGGCTTGATTTAATTGCGGTGAGCTGATCTCTTTCGCAGAGCACCGGGAATGGAATTTCGGAGCAACACGTCCCCGGCTTAGCACTTTTCCTGGCCTGCGGAACGTGCACACGTCCCCTTCCCCACTTTCAAAAATAAAGACCCAACGGGGGTGGGGGGTGGGGTGGAGAAAAAGATTGCTGGCTGCAGCAGTAATTTTATCCACGAGAAATCCATAAAAAAATGTTTTTATAGCAGACAAGCACTCGGAACACATTTAAGGGCTTAGACGGGAGGCCGTTTGGAAGAAAGACAGATGGAGAAGTCCGCTCGCGAGAGAGCCTGGGCTCTTCTCGCCTTTGCTGATACATGAGAGCCATTTCTGCTGCAAGCACACGGGATTCAACCCGGGCTGCTGGCACCGATTTTGCCCCGTAACGGTTCCGTTTGCGGAACACGATCAAACACAAGGAGAGGGACGAGTGCGGAGAGAGCTGGCATGAGGCGGAAATGATATGTCTCGGCCATCAAGATCTCCCAGGCGCGAGCGTTAATCGGTGTTCTTGACCTGACTGCGGCAGCCAAGGCAGGACGGTTTCCATAACAGGTTGCCCACTTCATCGGTTTCACCAACCTTGGGCTACAGCACCGCTACGCCCGTGTGGTAGCTGGGACTGGTCCTCAGCCGTTACAGCGCAGAGGAGCCAAGGAGGTTACATTACACAGCCTTTCCTAGTGTCTTCTAAGCATCAGACTACAAAAACCCTTGTCGTTTCCAGCAGAGCTGGCTGCAGACAATGGGAAGTGTAGACCGACACATCTGGGAGACGGCCAGGCACAGCAGACGCGGCGCCGAGCTGCTTGGGACCAGTGAGATGGTAGACGCAACCCTCATGGCCCCAAAAGGAGCAACAGCATCAAAGGCTCAAAAACCACAACATATGGAGAGGCAGTGTGGTGTAGTGGCTAGAGTGTGGGATTGGGAGTCGGGAGATCTGGGTTCTAGTCCCCACTTGGCCATGGAAGCCCACCGGGTGACTTTGGGCCAGTCACAGACTCTCAGCCCAACCCACCTCACAGGGTTGTTGTGAGGATAAATTGGCGGAGGAGGAGGAGGAGGAGGAGGAGGATTATGTATACACCGCCTTGGGTTCCTTGGAGGAAAAAAGGTGGGATACAAACGTTATAAATATATATGGAGGAGGACCCATTTCATAAGCCCAGAACACTTTAACCAGAACATGCTGGGTTAAACCCATTTTTTAATTATTATTTTTAAAAAAGGGATTTAGAAATTACAGGACATTAGTATAATGTCCTTGCCTGTGGGTTTCCCATTCGGCCATCACCTTGGCCACTGTATGAACAGAAAGCTGGATTCAATAGGGCTTTGGTCTGATCCAGCAGGGATCCCATATTCTTTACATTCACACAAGATTTTGTAGGTTGTTTTACTACGCTCTTCATGGTTTTAATTTTTGTGAACCGCCCACAGAGCTTCGGCTATTGGGTGGTATAAAAATGTAATAAATAAATAAATAAATTTGTTCAGCTTGTGCTAACGTGCATTAGCGCAAGAATGGAAGCGCGCGTTTGCGCAAATCTGCACGTTGGATTCATAGAAATCGGAACTCGTTTGAAACCGTTGCGGATATTCCTGATAAAGTGCTGATACACCGAAGACACAAGAGCCAAACCAAAAGAAGAAGCGAAAGGTGGCACAGATGGTTTGTCAGAAAGGGCAGAGAGAAGAGTTCCCCTGTCCAAAGGAGCAGCGCCGTCACCTGTATGAGTCTCCATCTCTATTGTAGTCGCACAGAAGGTAGTCCTTCCCCACCACTTTGTCGCGAGCAATCTTCAAAGGCTGGTCGACGGAGGACAGGAGATCTTCGCAGAGACTTGGGACCTGGGGAGAGGGAAAAACAAAACCCACGTGAGGCACAGGTGCTTCGAGGGGAGAGCTCTCGTGTCCGCACGTTTGAACCTGAGCTGCCCTTAGCCCACAGGTGTTGAAGTTCTTTCAGCTGAGGGACGAATTCCATTTCAGCGAAGCTCTTGGGGGCTGCACTGCCTTCGTGGGAGGGGCCGAAAACAAAAAGGGCGGGGCCAAAATCATCCCAAATACTAGCAGGCTGCAGCTTCAAGCTCTTCCTGCCAGTAATGGAGCCTTAGGAGAGACAAGTGCCTGTGTGCCCCAGTTGCTGGGGAACATGGGTGGGAGGGTGCTATTGCACCATGTCCTGCTTGTTCATTCCTGGCCGATGGCTGGTGGGCCACTGTGTGAACACAGCGCTGGACTAGACGGACACTTCTAATGTTCTTATTCCAGGCTTTCGGAATGGGGAAAAACCTGCGAAAAACAAAAACAACCAGAGAATCCCCAAATGACCAGTGGTAGAGGGGAAAGGGGTGCGAAGACCAGAAAGGGACAGGTGAGTTGGATTTGGCCCAAGGGAATGTTCCAGCCCAACACATCTTGAGGGCACGAGGCCGGGGAAGCCTGAATTGAAATATTCACGTCAAGCCAACACGACCAACACACGGCAGTCCAAGAAAACTATCAAAGGGCGCAAAGACCGGGCGGAGGAGTTTTTGCCAAGCGCCCAAAAGATGGAGAGTGTCCGTAGCTCCGTGGTAGGGCCCCCTGCTTTTCATGCAAACGGTCCCAGGTTCGATTCCTGACATTTCCAGGTAGGGCTGGGGAAACGTCTGTTTGATATCCGGGAACGCCATCACTGCCAGTCCGTGGAGAGGCAGTTCTGGACTGCATGGACCAAGTTCCGGATCTGTTTTTAGATGGATGTCTTTTTATGGTTTTAAATTTCACGTACTGTTTTTAATTGGCCAGCACCTGGGGGTGGCGGGGAGACAGCATGATTCCAGAGGCAGAATGGTACCCACCAAAGCAGCCTTTGCTATCTGCCCAATTTCTGACCGCAGACCAACTAGCGAAGGACCTTTGAAGACCATCATGTTCTGCTTGAACCACACGGACTACGGAAAACATGCTTCGCATGGGAACATGGCAGCTATTCCTGCCTCCACTTCCCTACTATTAAAGCACACTGTTGGTGCACGCACACGCACACGCGCCACACAGCTCTAGACAAATCCTGGCCTCATTATCACGGCCACTCGTGTGGTCTCGTAAAGCTAAATGCATGCATGTGTATGTATGCACGTGTCACGGTGTCTGCTTCTTGCCAAACCGAGGGCTATAAAGCAATTGCTATTGGGAGGGGGGGGGCGGTCTTTTTAAAAAACTGTAAATATTTATAACGGAGTGGAAATTCAAGAGCTGCTAAGAGAATAAGCTGCCCATGAACAGCAGCTTAATTTTTTCCACTAGCTCATGCTTTGGGTGGAGTTTAATATACTTTCCAGGAAGACTGCCAAATATTACCATGCTAGTTAAGTTTAGAGGGGGGGGATACATTTACCTGACATGTGTCATTTTTATTTATTTAATAAAAAAGGCAGAGAAACACTGGAATACAAATTCAATGACAGAAAGATCCTCGCTCACAAGTTACTGGTTCACAGAAAAACGAGGGTTTGCCTCCGCCTTCTCCCACCGGCGATGGACCGTTTCTCTCATTTTTCCCAGCCAGCCATGTGAGCTGGGGAAGATGGGAGCTGCAATCCAACACACCTGACTTAAGAATCAAAGCCCAGCCGTCGACCTGACATGCCCTACATCAAGGGTGCGGATCCCTGGACACAGGGGGCACCTCCGGACACCCCAAAAGTACTTCGTGCTACAATAAGGATGACTCCCAGCTATATAACGCTGCTGAGGAAATTCATTCCCCCCCTTAGCTACCGTGAGGAGTGCAGCTAAGCTCGGAGGGAACAGAGAAGCCTGAGGGGGTGGCAGATGACAGAAGCATCCCTAATAATAATAAAAAAGGGGGTCTTGTGAGTCCTGGTGGCGATCCGATCCTAACCAGACAGCAGAAGACATTAAAAGACATGATGGCTCTTCCTCCAGGCCCCAATTATTATTATTTTTAATATCTGCCCAATGAGGACCTTCTTCAGGTTCCGTTGTTTCATGTAAGCACACATGTGGAGCCGGACCACCCCGAAATAAAGGGAGAGTCTCCGAAAGATCAGCCTTTTTGTTCCCTTCTACCAGGGAATGAATGAGAGCACTATTTGGAATTAGGTTGCGAAAGAGTGGTAGGCAGATCAGCCGTAGACAAAGAGGAAGACAAATTGAAAGAACAAGGCCGCCATATTCGCGGCGGATGTCGAACAAGGATCTCCTTGTCCTTCTGAAACGCTGATCTGGCTGGAGTTAGCGAGCCAGGTACCGGGGACAAAGTTTTAATTAAAAATAAGCCATCTCTCCAACCAGCAGGACAAGTGGCCACCTGTGCATGGGCAGAAACCCAACACCTCCCTGAGCAGCTGGCCAAACTCTGGTTTCCTGGCTCCAAAGTCCGGATGCCGGCGGACTAAGCGAATATTCAGAAAGCAAAGTTATCGAGATGGATTTGTGTCAGATAGTGTCGGACAAGGTCTTCGGGATTAGAGCCGACATGGGAACATACCGGCTCGTCGACCTCCTGAACTCTTCTTTCAGAAAAGCCATTTGGGGGACAGCGAGGGGACGGAGAGGGAATGGAGAGAAGCTGGCACTTGGACCATTTCCCCCGTTCAAAATTTATTTGTGCGCATCTGTCTGCAGGCACACGTGTGCTGCGGTTTAATAGCAGAGAATCTAGAAAAGTCGCACCAGGAATTAACGTCTCTGATTTGCCATCAAGGTGAACAGCTCATGGGGCAACGCACATGCAAAAGCCTACGCCTTCAAAAAAGGTTTACGGATCGTTGGCAAAGTACTGTAGCAAGGCCCTGTTCAGCGTCCAGGTGGTCAGGGTTGGAAACCGGAGAGGGCCTTGATCCAACCCAGCTTGGCAGCACTTCTGCAGTTTCAATTAGTAAACTTTTATACTTCCTGCTACAACCTGCCGAGGTTTTGGACTGGCTCTATGCCGAAAGAAAGTTAGCTTCTCTACGCAGGAGTCGGACCCAACGCTGCATCACACACTATCATTATTCCTACCATTCCTAAAAGCGTCAAGTAGCATTACAAGAAGTAACACAAACTGACCCAGTTCTGCAATCAACCTCCAGTCGGCGTAATTGGAAGGATGTCAGCGCAACGTCAGAACCCTTCTTTTTTTAAAAAAATATATTGTAGCTTTAAACTTTATTGGCCTGGTTCAGACAACACACTAAACCATGCTGCTTAACCACAAAATGGTTAAGGGGATTTTGTGGTTAAGCAGCATGGTTTAGCGTGTTGTCTGAACCAGGCCATTGAGTTTTATTGTCTGTATTTTATTGCCTTGCATTTTATTTTATTTATTTATTTATTTATTAAATTTATATACCGCCCCATAGCCAAAGCTCTCTGGGCAGCTTACAACAGTTAAAAAAACAGTGGACGTTAAAAAGTACGCAAAACTTAAAACCATCAAAAAATATAAAAACGACAGTGTAAAACAGTATCCATTTTAAACAGCAACAGTTCAAACAAACAAACTTAGCATATGTTGTTAAATGCTGTTAAATGCCTGGGAGAAGAGAAAGGTCTTGACCTGGCACCGAAAAGATAACAATGTTGGCACCAGGCGAGCCTCATCTGGGAGATCATTCCGTAATTGGGGGGGCCACCACCGAGAAGGCCCTCTCCCTGGTTTTGGGGTTTTCATTGTTTTGAAGTGCCCAGAGTTTATCGGACGGCATAAAAATGTAATAAATGCCAATGGCAAAGTCTGCCATAGAAGGTGTCGTGTCACTTCCAACAAGAATTTCACCCATCATCTGACGACGAAGATGGAATATCGGACCAAGAGGGCCACACAGATAACCAGAGCCATAGAAACAATGGAAGTCCAGAAACCAAATTAAGGAGCAACCTTATTCTATACTGCAGTGATGGCCGGGATCTCAGCAGCTTTCTTCCAAAACATGGCATGGGGGGGGGGGGGGGAGGAAAATAACCTGATCGCTCAGTTCATTATTTCATTGCGTTTCAAAGCCTTTGAAGCTCTGCTTCGCATTTGAATTCTTGCGGGACTGATGTCACCGAAACGGAAGTGAACCACCAGGGTGGGTTAATGCCAGGGCCAAAAACCGCTTGAAGGCTCGAACCCATGGGAGTAGGGTGACCATATGTAAAGGAGGACAGGGCTCCTGTATCTTTAACAATTGTATTGAAAAGGGAATTTCAGCAGGTGTCATTTGTATATATTGAGAGCCTGGTGAAATTTCCTCTTCATCACAACAGTAAAAGCTGCAGGAGCCCTGCCCTCTTTTAAATCTGGTCATTCTAGTATAGCGCCTGCAGCTTTAACTATTATTATTATTATTATTATTATTATTATTATTATTAAGAATATTTATATACCGCTCCCCATTGAAAAATTTCGGAGAGGTGTACAAGGTAAAATGAAAATAAAAACAATAAAACAGTTAAAACAAAATTTAAAAGAAGCAATAACAGTAATCCACGGCTGCATATTAAGGAAAGGCTTCTTGGAATAAAGATGTTTTCAGGAGGCGCCGAAAGGAGTACAAGGTCGGAGCCTGCCTGACCTCCAGAGGCAGGGAGTTCCACAGGAGGGGGGCCACCACGCTGAAGGCTCTTCCCCTGGTGGACTCCAATCGGAGGATGGATCTAGGTGGAACCACTAGGAGCAGGCCCTCGGATGACCTCAGTGACTGGGCAGGTTGGTGAGAGAGAAGGCGCTCTCTCAGGTATCCTGGTCCCAAGTTGTTGAGGGCTTTGTACACAAGTACAAGAACCTTCAACCTGGCCCGGTAGCGAATAGGCAGCCAGTGCAGTTCCCTCAGCAGAGGAGTTACATGCTGGAAAGGGGCAGCTCCAGACAACAGCCGAGCTGCAGCATTCTGCACTAGCTCCAGCTTCCGAAGCAGCTGCAAGGGCAGCCCCACATAGAGCACGTTGCAGTAATCCAATCTTGAGGTTACCAATGCCTGTACCACCGTGGTCGAGCTTGATCTCCCCCATGGCAAAATCGAGACGTTAAATCCATCTCCAAGAGTAGGAGTCCACAATCTTGCACAAGTAATCCAAGCCTTGTCTATGGGGTTTCTCAGAGACTCTAGTTGTGAGAAGGAAGGCAGCAGGGCCTTCGCCCATCTCTGGTTTCATCGGTCAGGGGCTCAGGGTGGCACTAACCTTCCCCAAGTACTCAAGGACACAAGAATGGCGTTAGCCAAAGTAGTCCACAGTGACATCCCTTCCAGCGTCATCACCAAATCATTCCTCCAGTACATTAAAAACCACATCCGGCCAGTTCCTGGAGCAACTTTCCCCAACCTGGTGCACTCTGAGTCTTTTGGACTTCAACTTGGCATTCATGGAATTATGCTTCCAGAATACGCCATCAGCATACCTGGATGGGAGGTATTCAAATGTCCCTACAAGATTTCTTGCATCTTTGCTGGGAGGAAAGTCTGACAGAACTTTGGCTGAGCAGATGTGTAAACTACTTGAAGATATGGATCCTTGTGCAACTAATCCAAAAGCCTTCTTTCCAGTGGTTGCTAAAAAAAAAAATTATAGCAAGGCTCCTAAAAACCGCTGCTGTAGATCGCGCACATGATGAACCGATGTGAGCGGCTTGTTCCAACTTTTCGTTTTCTGTGATCGTTTCACTCCTGTGGTCGTCGCGCCAAAAATTGTAAGAACTTGTACGATAAAGTTGAAAGGATGGATAGATCGACTTCAACTCAGAAATTCCGGGAGTTGTCGCCCGAAACATCTGGAGCGCAACAGGCTGTGGGAGGCCAACCTAGAAAGTCCCCACAGCGCTCTAGCCAGACGTCTCGCCCCCTCTGCAAAAGGTTTTATCAGGCGTGATGGCATGGAAAAGTGAAATGCAGACTCAGCCACACAAAAAAACCGGGTCCTTCGTGCTCCAATTAACACAAGCGACAGAATGCAGAGATGAGGACACAGCTCTTAACACCTTCCCACGGGCTGCGAGCTTGCCCATGTGTCACTGCCGGGACAACTTGCTTGCTTGATTCGGGACCCCGAAGGCCGTTGCCAACTAATTCTCAGCACTGGAAGTCTCTTGACCGTCCCCGCCTGAGGGACAAGCCTCCTCTTCCCAACTTTGGGCTGGGTTTCTAGCCAGCTAGGAAGACATTGGGCCGGGAGAAGTTTAATCCACCAAAGCTGGCCTCAAGAACTGCAACGTGGATAAGTGCTGCCAACGGGGACCCGAGTTCGCACACCGCATCAACCCACGGTTTGGTAAACCCTGGACTGTTGCAAGTAAAGTGGGAGCAAATTAGGGTACCGTTTTTCGCAGCCCAATGACTCCTGCTGCAGAGCTAAACAAACCAGAGAGGATCAGGCCCTGAGTTGTTTACTGTGACGTCCGAACCCAAAATTGTGGGTTGCTGCCAGAGGCACAACCCAGGCTTGTAACTCAAGAACAAGGCATGGGTTGCAAGTCCGGGTTGTTTCCTCCTGCTGCAAGCCACAATTCTAGCAACAAACCAGAGACCCATTATACGGTGATGCAAGGATGCAAAGAGTTCCGAAAAGGGATCTAGAATAACCTTGATCTTTCTTAGCGGGCAGGATCTACCACCTCTATGGCAGCGGGCATGAAAGTCTGAATGCCACCCGCTCAAATTTAAGTGTTAATAAATCTGTCGTAGCTCCGAAAAAGGAAAGGGGGGGGAATAGATAAATCCAACAGTTTTGGCTGCAGATAAACAGATTTTACAAGGTACCTTGGGAAGACGGCTAAGGGAAGTCACTGAGCTGTGTTTAAAGGCTGTTTCCAGCCCAATTTAAACAGAGGGACCCGCCTTGGCTGCCTGTATACGTGTTTTCTTTTCCCCTTTCTTTTTAAAGAGGTCTTAAAAATGAGTTCCGAAAGCCTCGATGGTAATCTTTTCTAAGCTGAAGACATTTCCATTTACAGCCACGCTTGCTGAGTGGAAAACTGGCTCGTGCCGAGGGGCACGGCGTTAATCGTGCCAAGTCCCCCGGTTTCAGCCAATAATTCTCCGTTTGGAGCCTTGGCAGCTGCTTTCAGCGTTACGGACGGCGAGCCGCGCTGCGCCCGACACGCTCGGCATCCTTCGGTAAGAACGCCAAGTTCACGGAGGCTGCACTTTTGAACCCCGCCAGCTGCCAGTAGAAAGGGGGGGGGCGTTCTTCCCATCAAGGTGTTTAAGGAAGCTAACCAGGGCAACCTTTACGGGCATTCTGCCAAGTCCCTCTGTGTTTGCTCTACCCACACCGTGGGTTGCTAGTCCTCATGAATCCCTAACGTCCGCGTTTCAGTCCTGATGCTCACACCACTATCTTTCAAAGACTGCCACTGTTAGGAACGTTAAAGAGCTGCCTTATACCGAGAAGCCCCTAGGTCCATCTAATCCAGTATTGCTGACACTGACTGGCAGCAACAACACACCAGGGTTTCAGGCAGAAGTTTTTCCAGCCCTGCCTGGAGATGCTGCTGGGCATCAAACCAGGGACGTTCTGGACGCAAACCAGGGGCTCCACCACTGAGCTTCAGCCTCTCCCCCCAAAAGCACAGCCAATCAGTCCAGGTATAACCTATCAGTGATCCTGCATCTTGCTTCCTGGAGATGCCAGGGATCGAACCCGGTGCCTTCTGCATGCAGAGCAGAGGCTCTAGCACTGACCTACAGCCTCTTCCCCCAAAAGCACAGCCAATCAGTCCAGGTATAACCTATCAGTGATCCTGCATCTTGCTACCTGGAGATGCCGGGGATCAAACCTGGGGCCTTCTGCAAGTGAAGCAGGGGCTCTAGCGCTGACCTACAGCTTCTCCCCCAAAAGCACAGCCAATCAGTCCAGGTATAACCTATCAGTGATCCTGCATCTTGCTACCTGGAGATGCCGGGGATCGAACCCGGTGCCTTCTGCATGCAGAGCAGAGGCTCTAGCGCTGACCTACAGCCTCTTCCCCCAAAAGCACAGCCAATCAGTCCAGGTATAACCTATCAGTGATCCTGCATCTTGCTACCTGGAGATGCCGGGGATCAAACCTGGGGCCTTCTGCAAGTGAAGCAGGGGCTCAGCCAGTGAGCCGCGGAGCCTTTAGGCCTGATAGTGCGCAAGCAGCACAAGGCATCCGTTCGCCTCCAGGTTAGGAATGACGGGTGAATTCAGACATATGCTGGGCACGGGCAGCAATTCACCAGGAGGGCAGAATGCAGTTTTGGGGAGCAGAATCTGGTTTCAAGAGTCATCTTGAATTCAAGATTCCTAACAGCCTCCAAGGTTCTGGTACTGGCTGCTGAAATTGCAGAAGTCGGAGGCACTGAATAAGATCTCCAGGGGTCGCACTTCAGGGCTTCAATATTGTCTCTCTGCGTGTGCTGTTTATCCGTGGTTTTTCAATGTAAATTGTTTTTGTACTTTGTATAATGTATTTTAACACTTTATAATTATTGTAAAGCGCCCAGAGAGCTTCGGCTAAGGGGAGGTATAGAAATATAATAAATGAAGGAATCAATGTTAAACCCCTGATATCTACAGACGAAAGATAAAATAAAAATCAGCTTGTAGGTGATGACAAAGATCTCTGGCCTGAGAACCGAGTTCGCATGGACCAGGGATGTTGGAACTCTTTCAGCCTGAGAGCAAAACTCAATTTTGCTTTTTCATTCAAGGGGGCACAAACGCTAAATCATCAAGGGTTCTTCAGAAGGCCTGAATGGCCTACGAGGGAGGCAACAACCTGATTTTCGTGGCATGCCTTTAAGAAAGAAAGAAAGAAGGAAGGAAGGAAGGAACAGGCAAGCTTCCAAGACAAAATTTTCTAAGGATGAAGCTGCAGAGCAATGAGTCAGACAACATCCGTTTTCCAACTGTCAAACCACCAGTTTTGGTGCCCGTGCCGCTGGGGCGGGAGCGTTGGGGAAGGAAGTACATGAACCAGGTTCCTGAAAGTTCCTCATCCCCCTTCTCATGTGACCAAATAGTTCCTTTTGCCACGCTGTCCACTAAGGGTTTTTAATTGGGGTTTATGCCGGCCTAGAGAGTGATGAGAACTTTGTTTAGCCTACACACAGATTTGCCATGGAGCGTCAATTGTACTTCTCGATCACGCGCAGGGCTGGTTGACGAGCCACTGGGGTTGATTAACCACCGTTGTGTCATGCGAATCGGTTCAGTCACACGGACACCATGGCTGTTAACCACGAACAATGGTTTAAATCATGGGTTGTCATTACATGTGAACCCAGAACTGTGGTTTTTTCCACCCAGCTACACAACATTAAAAAAAAAACCACAACCAGCAGCTCTACGTGCCAGTAGAACGAGCAGAAGACGGAAACTAACAACCCAAGGGTTGAGAAAACCAACCATAGTTTGTTCGATCGTCTGCCAGACAAACCCTGGGTTAAATAAGCCATGGGTTAGCATTATGTGCGAACCCGTACAAACCGAGTTTATAATGATATACGCATATACACACTCTGGTTGGGGGAAATCCTATGTCAACCATACCAGGGCTTCAGCTTTACTTGCTTCCTGCTGCGAGAAAGTGTTTTAATTTGGTCAATTGTCTTAAAAACATGCAACTCCCAGCCTGCTTCCCCCACAGCGATTTCTAAAGTTGCCCCATACACAAACGTGTCTCTGAGCCGCCCATTTAGCAATGATTTGTCATTAGACTCCCGAGTCAAGCGGTCCGTGCCAAGGGAGATTACGGCACCCCCGCGGACCGGCTTCTTTCAGGCTGGGCTTTGGGGAGGCCCCGTGACTGACAAGGGCTCTAATGAACTCTAATTACAGGCTCGGCGGCCTGAGGGGGCAACAGGAGGGACAAGCCGCGCCGCTCCGCTAATGAACGAGGAAGCGTTCAGGGACCGGCAAGAGGCAGCGACCCGGAAAGCGCCCCCGCCCGCCCCCCGCCCGCCTCCTGGCCGTGCCCTTTCGCTTCACGCTCAGCTTGGACCTTTTCTCTGCTGTCAGCGCTCTGGCATTGAGGAAGCGCAACTGCATTGCTTGACAGCAGCAGCAGCAGAGGCCTCCGGGAAGTGAGCGCTAAGCTGCTTAAACAAGCTTCCTGGTCTTTTTGGTTCAGCAACCCCAGCTGCAGGAAATGGGGTGCGTGAAGTGGACCCCCTTAACCTGGAGAGAAGCGGAGCATGAAAAACTGAGACTTCGCTCAACGCCCTTTAAGAAGGCAGAGCAGCGATCTGTAACCGGAGTAAGAACTGAACCAAACCCAGGGGTGACAGAGTTTCCTCTGCGAAGGAGAGTATACTGCAACTTTGCAGTCGTTCTGTGAATGGTCCCTTCTTTCTACTGATCTATTTTCACCCTCTTATACTCCCCCTTTCTCAGCCCTCCTGCCTGAGCTGTTTTAAACTGAAGATGCCAGTGACCCATTCCGCTCTACCGCTCATCTAGGACAACGCAGCAAACCACCTCTCCGTTTGGGGAAAGGGCCAGGACAGCCCCGAATCTGAGCGGCAAACCTCAACAGGAGGCCACCATTGCTGGAGTAACCGCAGAAACCAAGGCGCCTCCCTCATACACCGCCGGAGGGTGACATCACAGGGGACCTCCTGAAGGCAGCGATGGCGTGGCTCAATTCAGACAACACCCGAGGCCTTCCTGACGATTCTTTCGCAACAGTCCTACACAACGCCCGAGATTTATTTAAAGCAAGGGGGTTGTTAGACTTGGTTTGGTCCAGGGGGGTGCTGGATTCCTACCCGGGACTAACTCGGCTGGCTAGAAGATGGGAGAAGGTGGGGTCCCGTCCCCAAGGCCCTATCTCGTCCCTGATGTTATCTGGTTCCATTTTGCTTATCTTTAGAGAGAGGGGGGCACTGATTGGAGGGAACAGAAGAGATTCATCTCCTCCAGGGGGCCTCCGTGGGCCAGACAGGGACACTCCGCGAGCCAATGGTTCTCCATCCCCGATTTAAAGCAATTTAATTCCACTCTTTAACCGAAAAGGCTCCCAGAGCTGCTTACAAATATGAGAGGTATAGTAAGGCTGAGCCTACCTTAGAGCAGTGGTTCCCAAAGTGGGCGGCACCGCCCCCTTGAGGGCAGTGGGACTGCATAGGGGGCATTAAGAGGCAAGGGGGCAGCATTATTATTTATTATTATTATTATTATTTATTTATATAGCACCATCAGTGTACATGGTGCAGAGGGACGCTAAGAGGCAAAGGGGCAGCAGGGGGGCGCTCGAGGTGGTCTTTTCCGAGAAGCGCCTCTCCAGAAGGTCTTAAAACTCAGGTACATTTTTATGGGAGAAGGTAGTTTGGTCCCAAGCCATATAGGGGAAGAATCCACACATGTATTAATACCGTTTAAGAAGAGTCCTTTTAACAGTGAATTGAAATGTTTCAAAAGCACCAAAATGCTAATGAAGAGACATACCTGCTTGGTGTGCCCCGCCACGCCGGCTGCAAAACAGAGGCGTTTGCTCTCTTTTCCCTCCCTCCCTCGGCAAGCCTGCAGTGGGTGCTTCCCATTTGAAGGGGCCCCGTGCAGTATGGCCCCTTTTTCATTCTCAGCTCAGATCCTCCGCCCGGCCGCCGCCACCACTGTTCAGCCTGGGCGCCCAGACTAGCAGGATCCAGAGGAGCACGGCCCCTTTGAATGGGAGGCACCCGCCCTAGGCTTGCCGAGGGAGGGAGGGAGGGAGGGAGGGAAAAGATGTAATTGGATTTTGAATAAATATTCAATTAATCGTTACAGTTTTGAATTTTGTTATTATCTTCCTTTTTATATTGTATTTTGTATTTGGGTTTTTAGATTGTTGGGTGTTTTACTATGTTCTTAATGGTTTTAATTTTTGTGAACCGCCCAGGAAGCTTCGGCTATTGGGCGGTATAAAAACGTAATAAATAAATAAATTAAAATTAAATAGTGGGTCGTTGAAAACTGCTATTCTGAATAATGATTTTTATAGTGTATGGTTGGGGGCACTGGGCATGAGTTTGTGGAACCAAAAGGGCGGTTACCTGAAAGAGTTTGGGAACCACTGCCTTACAGCATTGGGCAAAAGGCGGGATATAAATAAATATAATAACAATAATAATAATAACAACAACAAAAAATAAAATGACATGCAAGGAAAAAGGGATGGGGAGGGAGGAGGGGAAAAAAAAGCAAGGGCAGGTTCCAGCTCTTAAAGTTAACAGTTCTTATCATGCCCAGCCAAAGGGGAGACAGTTCAGGGAGCCTGAAGGAATGGCTGCAGGCCGGGCGGCAGTTGTGGAAAGCCAAAAGCAGCTGGTCTCCCAGGAAAGGTGACGGAATAGCTCTGGAGCATGGGCTTGGCTGCTCCTAGGAGTCACTCGTCAAACTACAGGTGCTGGTTTTAGTTGGCCAGCCACTCGCCCACCGCCTTTTGAAGTGTTCTTGGGAACTATGGAATGGCATTAAGTCTGAATTAACAGGCCACTCTTGCAGCGGTTGCTTCTCCTCCAGAGTAGACCGCACCCGGGCACAAGTGTGCCAAGCGCACAAGCAGCTTCGACCCCACGGTTTGTATATTGCATAAACCAGAGGGAAAGTCTGGTCCAGCGTGACCTCCTGGCTGAGCCCAAACGAAGGAGAAGTTTAGAAAACGCCCCGTACTCACCAAATCGATCAGGTCACTGAGGTTTTTCTCAATCTGTTGAGGAGGCAGGCGCCTCATCAAGTCCAAGGCACAATCCAGCTGCTGGTCACTCTGAGAGGGCGGGGGGAGAAGAGGGAAGGAAGGAAGGAAGGAAAAACCTTCGGTTAGTCCCAAGGAATGGAGAAGGAGCACACGACGCTGGCCAAGTCAGACTGACCGCTGGTCGAACTAGCCCAAGGACTGCAGCCACCCCTGCCCTCGTTTCCTCCAAAGGAACTGGACTTCAGTTCCCATCATCCCCAGAGGCGCTGGGGATGGGACCTTCGGATGCAGAGCAGGTAAGCTCAGCCACTGAGCCCTGCCTCCACCCCAGCCCCGTCCGCAAACCAACCCACCCCCCACAACAGTAATGTTCATTAAGCACGGAACACAGTCAGGGATGTGGGGCGGAAAACTTCCCCAAGCGGAACTGTTCCCAGTTCTTTATCCCCCCCCCCCAGCCCCACCCATTGCCTGAATTCATCAGTAACAGTGAAGGGATGCCTGATTGCAAATACAAGACCAGACAAGCTGGGCCGTTTCACCGTTGCAAAGGGGGCGTTGTTAGCATATCATGTGCAGATCCCTCGATTTCTCAAACGGATTAGGGTGCAGCCCTGTCAGATTGCTGCCTGTGGGAAGGAAACTTCCGATCTCAGAGGCTTTTGAGTATTCAGCGCCCTGCTGACAGGGTGGAAGGACCAATGGAGGAGATTCCAACCTCTCTGGCTTCCTTTCCCTCCTTTCTTCCCTCCAAATGGGCCTCTGAAGCCATCTAGAGAAAGCCTGCTAGTGAGGGCAGGGCTGAAGAAGCCGTCGGACTTCTTCTGGGCCTCCGGAACAACCCCTGTTCCAGTCTCTATGAGGTCCTCTCGAGACTGTTTTTGCCCTGTTCCTTCTGTCAGGGCTGCGAGGGGGAAGAGGAAGGGATTTGTAGCCCGACTCCCAAAGGTGTGGAAGAGGGATCCGAAAAATCACGCAGTCCCTGGGACGCTCTCCAGGGATCACGGGACTGCGTCCTTAGCGTGTCACCAGTTATAGTACCCTGTAACGGGCTCAAGTGACAGGAAGCCAGATTCCAGCTGGACATCAGGAAAAACCTCCTGACTGTTAGAGCAGTACGACAATGGAACCAGTTACCTAGAGAAGTTGTGGGCTCTCCCACACTAGAGGCCTTCAAGAGGCAGCTGGACAACCCTCTGTCAGGGATGTTTTAGGGTAGATTCCTGCATTCAGCAGGGGGTTGGACTCGATGGCCTTATCCCTTCCAACTCTACTATTCTATGATTTCCACCCCTCCGACCCCTGGAAAGATAAAACTTAAGGCAAGTACATGCTGTTGTCTTTACATTTTCACAAATATTCCTATGAAATTTTTCTCAAATATTTCAGGCCAAATACTTGCGGCATATAATTAACGTGGGCTCCATTGTTTATAGCTTCGTTTACTAAATGCGAGTAAAATAAACTTGCTGGATCACTCTCCAGGGGAACCAGAACGTATTCCGATGCCCTAATTTGCATGGGAACCTTCTCTATGCAAATTAACGTAATGTGCATAGGGCAATTTTGCACTGGAACCTTTTCTGGAATCTCTGGAATACACAAGCGTTGTACAAATTAACCCGATTTGCAAAGGGTCTTTCCCTCCAGAAACGTGCCCCATTTCAAAAAATTTCCGGAAAACCAACATCACTAAACGTGATTAATCATTTCTGCCGCGTCGTGGCAGCCTGGAGGAAAAGAGATTTGACGGACCCCTTTGGCGGGCCCTCTTTTGCTGGCTGCTCCATGGGAGTTCTTATTTGAAGATCCAACCAAGCATTTCCTAAAACGCTCCAAGACCCTTCTGTTCGTTGGATCCAAAGTAGCAAGAGCAGCTTAGCAAATATGGCACCAATCATCTACGGCGGGTGAAAGCTGACCCCCTAAAAAACGAGTGTCCCCATTCCTGCAGGTATGGCCACCAGCAACACGGCTACAGAGAAGCGCATGCCTCCCCTTAAAAGACCAGCGCTACACCCCCTGTATGCTTGGGTGTTCACCCCCCCATTCTTCTTTCCAGGCCTGCAGAAAGTGGCTTCAAGCCTAAGCAACCGGGCATGGATAAAATGTATCACAGGGACCCTAAAACGGTTCCCGTTGGGACCAACTCGGAAGACGTTGGCAACCAGAGGCCCGTGAGAACCTATCCAGGGAGAAGAAAAGGCCCGTTAGCTTGGGCTGGCGAGATACAGCGCGTACTGCAAGAAGCAGGCCTGGAATTTGCATGCCTTTCTTATCCCTCCTCTTTTCTGGCTCATTTCGATAGACGGCCCGCTGTCCCCAGCACCATTACTGCAAGGCGCCGAGAACTCCCAGCGCACCGTCCGTCATTAGCAAATGGTGTCAGCGTTTCCTCCTTTACGGGAGGCTCGAAATGCCAGCCTCGCACGGAGCCTGGGAACCGACGCTTGGGTATGAATTCTTCAGAGGTCACAGCACCAGCAGCCTGCACAGAATGTGCAACTCCCAAAACGGACGGAGGGATCCCAGCACAGCTGGCGGTCGCTTTTACCGGGAGCTCCTGAAGCCGAGGGGAGATGCAACTGAACACCCTTACAGAACCCACAGCAGCAATACTTGCAATGAAGCCACAAGCCCACCAGCGCTTTGACTGGCTTGCTCACAACGCAGGCATCTGCATTTCCTGTTATGGTTACAGGGTACTATTCCTGACGGTTTCATGAAAGTCACCTTGAGCCCATGAGCAGGCAGGGAAACAAAATATAAAAAACAAAGTCGTTCAAGGGTTTTATATGAAGCAGCCTTCCAGATGTTTGGGACTACATTTCCCAGGATTCCTGACTGACCATCGGTCATGCTGGCTGGGGCTGATAAGAGTTGCAGTCCAAACCATCTGCAGGGCTCCGGATCGGGGAAGGCTGGGATAACCCTTCATAGCAGCAGTGTACATTAAAACAAAAAAACCTAGCAATAAGAAAAAAAATCCAACCCATCACTGTCAACCCAAAACATCAACATCTAGAATGAAGAAGCCTGGCAAGAACCAATCCTCAAAACGTCTCTAGCCAACTATGGAAGGACAGCAGGTAGGAAGCTATATAAAGATCACCTGGGGAAAGTTTTCAAAGCAATGGGGCTGCTACCAAAAAAGCCCTGCTTCGTGTGGAGGCTAAGGTGGCCTCCCCATCAGATGAAATCTAGAGCAAGACCTTGTCAGGTGCGTGGGTGGGTCCATTTGGGAGTTGTAGCCCAAAACATGTGGAGGTCATTAGAGAGCCAAGGTGGTTAGAGTGCTAGACTGGGGAGACCCGGGTTCTAATTCCTACTTTGCCATGAAGCTCACTGGGAGACTTTGGGCCAGTTACTGACTCGTAGCCTAATCTACCTCACAGGGTTGTTGTGAGGATAAAATGGAAAGGAGGAAGACCCCACACACCGCCTTTGAGCTTAAGAGAAAAAGCGGGGTAGAAATGCAATAAATCTCTTCTCGATCATCCCAGAGTGCAGGACATGGAATAATGGGCTCAAGTTACAGGAAGCCAGATTCCGGCTGGACATCAGGAAAAACGTCCTGGCTGTTAGAGCGGTACAACAATGGAACCAATGACCTAGGGAGGTGGTGGGCTCTCCCACACTAGAGACATTCAAGAGGTAGCTGGACAGCCATCTGTCAAGGTTGGTTTAAGGTGGATTCCTGCATTGAGCAGGGGGTTGGACTCTCTCCTGCTACCAACTGTCTCTGCAGAGACCACCAGTGAGGGAGGAAGCAGCAGCCAGGCACCTCTCCGTCGTGCCTGGGTCCAACTCCAGCTGAGAGCCCCTTCCCTCCTGCTACCAACTGTCTCTTCAGAGACCACCAGTGAGGGAGGAAGCAGCAGCCAGGCACCTCTCCATCGTGCCTGGGTCCAGCTCCAGCTGAGAGCCCCCTCCCTCCTGCTGCCAACTGCCAACTTTAACTGCTGAACTTTGCAACTAAGATTGTAGTGCCTGAATTTGCTTTCCTTTTCCCCCTCCTCCTCCCTCCCAATCCCCTTTCCTTTTGTGTCATGACTTTTAGATTGTAAGCCTGTGGGCAGGGATTGTCAAGAAATACTTTTGTAAGCCGCCGTGAAAGCCTTTTTTGGCTGAATGGCGGCATAAAAATCCTTAAATAAATAAATAAAAATAAATAAATGGCCTTAGAGGCCCCTTCCAACTCTACTATTCTAAGATTTGATGATTCTATGAAATAAATAAGGTTGCTACCTGTGTTCCAGACCATAGCTTGGAGGATTAACTTAATTGACCGTGGCTGTGCTTGGTTTAGAGGGACACTTCGTAACTTTGCCCGCACACACACCAGGCTACTAGCAGAAGCTATTCTCAGTACGGAATTCTGGTTCTTTTCTTCAGCGCATAGGCAGAAATTATTTCACTCTCTCCTCCGCACCCTCTCGGCCCCCTCAAAGGGAAAACGCTGTTTAGCTTGGCCCGTGAAGATGCAACTCTAGCAGCTCACCCCAGAAAGAGGATCCTTCTGACCACATATTGTCATTGCCTCCTGCTGCTTCCTACACATCGTGGATTTTTTTTTTTTTAAAAAAAAATCCAAATGCACAGTTGCAAGGTCAGGCAGGTTTAACTCCAGGATCGTGGGAAGCGCTCGTCACAGCAGGACCAGCTGCAATTGTTTAGCAGGAGTGGGGAAAAGAAGAGGAAAGAAGAGACAGTCGGCCTCAAAGGCCGCTTTGAGTCTTTCCTGTGACTCAGATTTTTGGACTGAAACCTCGAAACGTTACACGTCTTCAGAAAGGTTTAAGGTTTCAGCGCTGCAGGTGAGTTATGCTCAGGGCTGCACAACGCCGCAACGCGCTTTCGTGCCGTCTACGCGGGATGATCGTAAAGACACCTGCGGCCCAAAAGACTTTTAATGGGAAACGCCGAAGGCTCAGCTTTCTAGCCCTCCTGATGTGCTGGGATGCAACTCTTAGGATTCCCAGCTAGCCTGGCCAGTGATGAGAGTTGCAGCCCAACAGATCCGGAGAGGCCATCAGGCCGGGGAAGACCAAGCAACGCTTCTCAACATCAACACACTCCTGCAGCAGGCAGGGCTGAAGACAGAAGGGGAAGGAGCAAAAGTTTATTTATTTATTGCATTTATATACCGCCCCGTAGCCAAAGCTCTCTGGGCGGTTTACAAATGTTAAAAGCAATGAACATTAAAAACAGATATACAATGGGGCAGTGTAGAAATGTAATAAATAAATAAATAAAAAAATACCAGCACATTTGGGTTTGCGGCTGGTTCTGTAGCCCTAGAACAGCCTTCCTCAACCTGGGGCGCTCCAGACGTGTTGGACTGCATCTCCCAGAATGCCCCAGCTGGGGCATTCTGGGAGTTGTAGTCCAACACGTCTGGAGCGCCCCAGGTTGAGGAAGGCTGCCCTAGAAGCAGCATTTCAGCCATTTGGAATGAGAAAAACAACAGCCCTACCGCACAAAATCCAGACAGCGACCCAAAAAAAAAAATCAGTGGTGGGGCCAGGTTTGGCCCAGTGGGCTGAAGGTTCAACACTCCTGAGTCCTGACACACAAGCAGAGGACAGTTCAATGGAATATTCAAGGGATAAGAGAGGCAGTGTGGTGTAGTGGCTAGAGTGTCGGGCTGGGAAATCCGGGATTTAGTTGCCCACTAGGCCACGGAAGCTCACTGGGTGACTCAGGGCCAGTCACAGACTCTCAGCCCAACCTGTTGTTGTGAGGATGAAATGGAGACGAGGAGGATTATGTATGCCGCCTTGGGTTCCTTGCAAGAGGAAAAAAGGCAAGATATAAATGTAATAACTAAAATAAATAAGAGGCGACTAATTCACACTCACATACATCAATGCATTCTTCAGCTCATGGTTTTCCCCCCTAAGCAATACTTTTTGAAGAGCCGGCATGGTACAGCTTTGCAAATAGAGACCGAGCAGAGGAGACTCAGGTGTCTAGCCCAGGTGTTGCTGGATTGTAGAGATAGATCGCCAAACTAGAGTGGCCTGGGGCTGGAGGTTGATGGGCCAGGACTCCCATCAGCCCCTGCCAGCATAGCCAATGGTCAGGGATACTGGGAGTTGTAGCCCAACATCGGGAGGGACCCAGGATTGCCCACATTCTAACCACGTGCCCCACCCATGTTCTAAGGCGTCTGATAAAACAGATAGGGTTGAAATGGTCTCCACAATGCCAGGTGAAATCTCTGGGGTAAGAAGGGCCAGCCAAGTAAGCTTTGGGCGGTCAGGAGGGTGAGCTTCAGGGACTCAATGACCTCCGTGTCCCACCCCACGACCAGGAAAATAAATATGAAGTTAGCAAAACTCAGCAGATTTGCATCGTTTGTGCAGGGTGCAGAAATCATTTCCTCTCAGCTCAGAATTTGGGTTGTCTCACTCTTGCACACAATCTCCAAAGTTACTAGTCCTTGTGACTACACATATTGGTGCCACGCTGGAGACCTGAAAAGGAGGGTGGAGGGGACGCAAAGAAACACACGTCAAACAACTCTCTTCCAATTTACTGCCCTGGTTATTTTTGCGCCCGGGCCACCTTGTGAGAAGACTTCTGAACTGTTCAAGCACACGCAGTGCTTCTGAGGCACTCAGCATCCTCCACCCCTCACCTGCCGAAGGAAATTTAATTGGTCACGTGCCCGTGTGGCCCTACATCCTGTTCCTGGCCGGGGTGGTTCCTCTTGTCCCAAAGGAACGGGAAAAGGAAGAAAACATAACCCTTTGCATGATGAAAAAGGCAACTGTGGGGCCTTGCATACCAACCCCAGTGTGGGCTGCGGACGCAGCCAAGATCTTCAAGGCTTTGGGACTTTGGGGGGGGGGGGCGGTTTTCCATCCCTCGCATCTTCGCTCCGGGAGTAAACTCCTGAAGGAGCAAGGAGCACGGAGAGAAGTTCTAAATGAACTTTTAAAATTACAATTCCAGCCGCTCCAGGACGGAGAGATCTAAGAGCATGGGAATGAGCCTTCGCCAAGGTAAAGCCACTTTTAAAAGCCTCCTGCAAAGAGGCTTCGCGTCCCGGGATCTTCGCCTTCAGCATCTGTTTTCTTACAACACAGCAGCCTGTACTGACCCGCTCCCTCCCAATTTTCTGGCCAATTTATTCCACTGGCTGCCAGTCTTATTTCTGGGCCCAAATCAAAGTACTGGTACTAACCTATAAACCTCAAAGCATCTTGGGGCCAATTTACTCAAAGGATTGCCTCCTTCAAATATACGCTCAGATTCGAAGATCACTTTCAGATACCCTTCTCCGGTTGCCCTTACCAAATGCGGCAAGTTAATTTGCCACAGAGGCAAAGATTCTGAGTTTTGCAGAACTTTCCAGGAGACGGAATGGATAGAGCACAAAGTGCATTCAGGTTGGGAGAAGCAGCGAGCTGCAAAAATCTGGAACGAATGACGACCGAGGTCCCCACCATGTTGAAGGATGCCATCTCAGAATTCTTTGTGGAATTCACCAGATCTAGGCCACCTTCGGTCCATACCACCACACGGACAAGCCCAGCTTCCCAAACCATTCCGATTTAGAAAGCCACTAACCAAAAAGCAAGACACCCTTCTTCTCAACACACAACCCACCCTCCTAAGGAAGTAGTGGGGGGAAATGCCCCCCCAGATGTTCTCAGGATTACAACTCCCATCAACCTCAGCCAGCATAGCCCATGGTGTGGGCTGAGGGGAGTCGCAGGCCAACAATACCCAGAACTGGCTACACACGCGACGAAACAGGCCTAAGACCGGGAGAGGAAAAGGCCACTTTTCATGACCTGGCAGTTTCTGTGGCTATGTTTATCTTCTGGATGATAGAAAGGATGTTGATTATTTGTACGACTTGTCATTAACCATAACTGTGTAATTTGGCTGCTTTTATCCGGTGCCAGAGAGACCCACGGACTATAAACTTTACCCAAAAGAGGATCCATTACTCAATAACGTTGGCGTCAGGAGGAGGGTCCAAGTCCCATCAATTAATATAAATGAGGGGAAACTACAGCTCTATACACACAACACAACACAACACACAAACTCCTATTTTTACTAAGAAGTAAAAAATTACACCAATTACACTTTAGCCAGGGGCATTTCCCAAACTTGTATCGGGGCTGCCAGCAGCAATCAAGTGTTTACCGGCAAATCTAACTCCGAGAACGTCGCTTCCTGTGCCTCTGCAGCAGTGAGGCAGCACCAGGAGTGCACTGATACACATAGCAGACAGTGACTCAGTTTTCTAGATTACAATGTTTGAACTGAGTATGAAATCCGAAGTGTTTACGACGGACCATTATACGGAGACACCTTGGTCCCAACAGCCTGTTGACAAGACCATTTCTGTACATCCTATACTCCTACATCACACACACACACGCACACAATTTCTTGCACGTGCATCCTGGGTCATGGGTGGTGACACAGCAACGTCATCTGCTCCCAAAAGGAAGAAGCGAACATGGAAGTCCATACTGAAATCGACATAGGTGGGAAACTATTCCGAGTTGCGGAAGGTCTATGCTGGTGTTGAATTCAGTTTCAGAGAAGCTCCCGGGAGGTTTGAAGCTCTTGGTACCAGTAACTAAGTCTTGGGAGAGGCATTTCATCTTTTTAGAATGTGTGTGCGAGCACAAAACCATCAGGAGAAAAGGAAGAGGGGACACCGAGAGGCCTGCAAGGGGAGGCTTGGGATGCCAGACCGGACAGATTTGGCTTGAGGTTCAACAACCCTGCCCTGTGCCAACATACAGAGAGCTCTGAACGAAGACAAAGAACAGGGCCATCGCGTTCCGATTTCAACTAAGCGTGGCAACATATTGCCTGGCTTTCTTGTTTGTAACTTACTCCCACGTGCAACCCGCAAGCACCAGCAGTGCTTTGCGTGTGTGTGCATATAGGAACAACCACTGCTTCTTTCCTCATCCACTCGTCATTTCACAGATCTACATCCAGGGCACGGAGAATATCTTCTGACTGGCATACGTGCAAGCCAGCCAAGTGGACTGCAACGGGGGCACCGGTGGGAAAAGAGACGGAGGTGGAAAAGACTCGCCTCGAACCATGCCGGCTTCCTGGGACAGTGCCAGGGCGTTTATCGCAAAGTCCTTCCCCGCCCCGCTCTCCCAAAGCAAACAAGAGGGCTCTTGGTTCACAGTCCATTAAACGTTATGAGACGGAGCCCAATCTTTCATTTCTGCACTAAAAGCCCAACCGTTTCGTACAGATAATCAGTAGTTTGATACCCTGCTGACTTGGAGTGTAGCACAGAGAGTCGCCAAAAGCCAGAGAGAAAGGTGAGGGGACGAGAAAGATACCTGGAGGGGCTCATAGGAATTATTATTATTATTAAGTTGCAGAGAAAAGTCCCCCTATTCACCCGATTCTCTTTTTTTAAAGGGCCCGTAGTAACTCAGAGATCTGAACATTTTAACATTGCACCTTGACAATATTTCAACTCTTCTTTTAGCCTTTTA
The DNA here is from genome assembly GCF_023053635.1 of Elgaria multicarinata webbii. Classification (NCBI taxonomy): domain Eukaryota; kingdom Metazoa; phylum Chordata; class Lepidosauria; order Squamata; family Anguidae; genus Elgaria; species Elgaria multicarinata. Next base: position 18,011,495 of record NC_086190.1, on the reverse strand, counting down.
ATTGCAATGTTCTATGGCTGCAAATGCTGCATTTTGCTTAATTTTATTCACCTTCTTGATGTTTTATGTGTTGATTTTAAATTGTGATCTTTGCTCAAAATACGTAAAAGCCTTTTACTGTTTTAATGATTGATATTGCTTTTATCTTGCAATGGTCCTCGGACCCCAAGCAATGAAGTACTATATTGTTATTATTAATATTATTAACAATATTTATAAACAACTTCTCATTTGAAGCAAATCCCAACGCCCACAGGCCAGATGCAGGCCAGGATTGCTTGAACATTTCCCCCAATCCCCGTCTCTCTACACTCCAGGCGTGAAGAACCTCTTCCAGCCCAAGGGCCAAATTCAGTTTCGGAGAAACACTTCCAGCGGTAGTACAAAAGATACCAGCAATAATTTAACTTAAAGTTAGGAGAGGCCTGTCAAGCTTTAAGGAGAAACCGTAACAAATGATTGGTGGGCGGGGGGAAAGGGGCGGGGCCAGTTACAGATTTGGCCCACGGGCCTGAGGTTCCGCACCTCTGCTGTAGAACATCAGAAGACGAAAGAACAAGGTTTTGGAAGAACGGCCAACAGCTAGCAAGTTTCATGTCTGCGCATCTCCGTAGAGCCAGCTGTAATCTGGCTTTGCATTACGAGAACAGCTCCCTTTCCAGCCAAATCTTATTACTCCGGGCTGGCATTTTGCTCCTGCAGTTCCATTTGCGTCTTGCTTTTCTCAACTTCCATTAAAGCCCGGGTTATGTTTCCGACCCTGGCGGCACGGAGATGCGGCGAGCAGAGCAGGGTCCAAAGCCGCAGGCACCAGCCCTCCGGCCTCTTTCTATTTCTGGTTCGCACCAGTGCAAAAAATAAACTGGGAAAGGCAGGTAGCTGAAGATCAGTTTCAAACTCAGCCAGCGCCGTCAGCTTTAAAAGAAGAAGGAAGGAGAGGGGAGGGCGGGAAAAGGACAGCGAATACCCTAGAGAAGTATCAGGGAGGTTTTTATTTACAGCGCCTATAAAAATTACTCATGCGAGGCAGGTTTTAAATGGCAAACAGGAAGTACGGGCGACGTCGCCAGATTAGAAAGTTTGCCACGAAAGAGGAACTGCATTCCCAACTGTAAAGCAAAAATAATAATAATTCAGAGGGCGTGTCTGAGATGTTCTGAGTCCTGTAACACAGGGCAAGAGCTAGGTTGTGATCCTAATGGTAGATCAACAGTTGATCTGCAAAGAGCTTCCACTTTCAAACAGTTCAACAGGCAAGCAACAAGACAACTACTTCAACCTCCCTCCTAAATTCGGCTGCTGAAAATCAAGAACGCTTGAGAGAGAGACGAGAGTCATTTGAGAGCCCAGTGCTGGAACTGAAAACTAGTTCCTGGGCTGAGCACCACGTTTCACCGTTGTGAGCCGCAATTTTGCACCAGGCTCTTGCTGCCGGACCTGGAGATCCGGGCGAAGAGTAGATCCCGCAAACTTGAAAAATCTACAGTCTGCTGCTGTGTCGAAGATCTACGAACAGCCACCCTCCTGCAGCAGTTAGACATTCGTCGGTGTTAGGAACATAGCAAGCGGCCTTATATCAATTCCAGCCAGGAGTCCGAAGTAGCCTAGCGTTGTCTGTCACTATCAGCCCGAGGGCCGAAATCCATTTCAGAGACGCTCCCAGAGGCCGCATTCCAGTGGTGGGCGGAAGGGGCGTGGCCAAACACCAATATATATTTTAGCTGTAAACACTTAAGAGGCAGTTCAGCCTTTCAGGATGGTTTTTTAAAAATGGAAAAGGTCGGGAAACCAAGTCAAGGAAAGGGTTGCGCCTTGAGAAAGCGGGCACACCCAAGATTTTGACAGCCACACCCAAGATTTTCAGACAGGGGACTGATGCTGGGGGCGCCTCTGTGCAGAGCATGTGTTCCACCACTGAGACAGAACCTTTGCTAAACAGCCATCCATAGCTCCCCTCTCCTCTGTAACCGTGTCTGGTTTCCAAGCCACACCTTGTGCACAAATGACGACCCTGCTGGCTTAGTGGCTCCTCCCTAACGACCGCCTGAAGCGCCGAAGGAAAGGACCGATGTCCACTTCAGCACCCAGGCTGTCACCCAACTTGCAGACGCGTTGAGCCCCGGAGTGACCCTCTCAAAAGCTCAGAAAGCCTCCCCAGTCTGCTGCACATGACCTAACCAAGCACACGGTTCTTAATGCCCCCCTCTACTATACCCCCTGTTTTTCAAAAGGAGGCCATCTGGCTCCTTCGCCTGACATTTAAGCAGCACTCCGCCCTCCCGTTGACTAGGAAACCGAGTGCAAATTGCTCGGTTTCACGATTGATTGTCCTTGGGAAGCGTCGACGTGCCATACGGCACAGGGGCTATGGGATGCGGCCCATTGAAATCTCACAATTCACCAATTGGCCTGGGCTCTGAGAACGTAAGAACATCAGAAGAGCCCTGCTGGATCAGACCGAGGGTCCATCTAGTCCAGCACTCTGTTCACACGATGAACAAGCAGGACATGGTGCAACAGCACCCTCCCGCCCATGTTCCCCAGCAACTGGTGCACACAGGCTTACTGCCTCAAATACTGGAGGTGGCACACAACCATCAGGGCTAGTAGCCATTGATAGCCTTCACCTCCAGGAATTGATCCAACCCCCTTTTGAAGCCGTCCATGTTGGTGGCCATCACCACATCTCGTGGCAGGGAGTTCCATCATTTAACTATGCGCTGTGTGAAGAAGTCCTTCCCTTTATTTGTCCTGGATCTCCCACCAACCAGCTTCATGGGATATGACCCCAGGTTCTAGTATCATTTACGTACTAAAAACGATTTCAAATAATCAACAATAAAAAACCCAGGACCAGTTTAAACCTTATCATTTGCTGGCAAATGCCTGGGAGTAGAGAAAAGTCTTAGCCTGGGACCTAAAGAATGCTAATGCTGTCGCAAGGCAGACCTCACTGGGGAGAGTGTTGGATAATTAGGAGGGGGCATCACCAAGAAGGCCTTGTCCCTTGTTGCCATCCTCCAAACTTCACTCAGAGGCAGCAACTGGAGGAAAACCTCAGATAACAACCATAGTACCTCCCACGAGAGGTGCTCCGTCTATTTTCTACATGCTAGAAGATAGCCACGTTTTGCATTTATATCTATTTCATTTTTTTACATTTATATCCCACCTTTTTTCCTCCAAGGAACCCAAGGCGGCATACACAATTCTCCTCCTCTCCATTTTATCTGCACAACAACCACCCTGTGAAGTAGGTTGGGCTGAGGGTCTGTGACTGGCCCGAAGTCACCCAGTGAGCTTCCACGGCCAAGTGTGGACTAGAACCCAGATCTCCTGACTCCTAAACTAACACTCTAACCACTACACCACACTGGTTCTCAGTGCAGCCTTCCCCAAACTGGGGGCAGTGGGGGGGGGGCAAGGGGCAGGTAACTAATTGACAAAGAGGTAATGCAAAGAACACTCCCTGAAAGTGAAAAGTTTGGAGGCCCCAGGTCTATTCTTAGCATTGAAACATGTGCCTTGTTTTAGACCTGCAGCCTCTCTTGGTGAGAGATAACCTTGCCACAGTTACCTTTAGCTGGCTAACCTCTGGACTTGACTACTGCAATGCACTGATGTCTGGAGCTGCCCTTGAAGACTACTCCCAATTAATACGAAATAGGATGGACAGATTATTACCAGGAACTGGTCACAACAAATACATCTTGCTAAAAGGTGGGATCCATGTATTTTAAAGTCAACTGAACAGTGGATTTTCATCACACCCCCAGGACCAACTCTCAACTACCCCTTGGGAAGGATTCCAGAAGAGGGAGGTAAGGATGCATTGAAACCGTTCACCTGCTCTTTTTTCACCTTTATTTGTTAATCTTATTTATTGTGGTTTTATTTTTAGGCGACTTGGCAGGATTTCCAGAGGCCTACAGCCACGTTAGTATGCTGTAGCAAAAACAACACAGTGTCTTGTAGCACCTCGAAGACTTATGACAGATTTATTCTGGTGGAAGTGTTCGTGGAACGCTGTCCACTTCGTCAGACGCGTATCGGATCTGCAGCAGGATTTTGTATCCCGTGAAGCAGGATATAAATAATCGTGATAAACATTATATAAAGAAAATCAATAACTACGGCAGACTGGGGGGGGGGGGGAGAGAGACAAGACACACGGCCCAGGCAGGAACAGTAGTTCAAAACACCCGTTCTACTCATTGCTCCTTTCTTGACATAGCTCGAGAGACGGTCTACTTCTAGTTTCACACTACAGTGCTAAGTCAGCTGTAGAGGAGGGGAGGGAGATGCAGTAAAGAGAGAAGAGAACTGCTATTTTGCCACAGCCGGTGCCTCCTCCAAAAGGAGTCGTTCCTATGAGCAAGTACAGTACCAAGAGCTCTAAAAATAGACCCGCGCTACATTATACTGTATGCTTTATGTTTTACTGCTGTTTGGCGCCGAGTACCGTATAACCGCTACTAGCTATGCACACCAAACCAGGAACATGTCACGCCGGAGACTTAACACGCCTGATTGCCGGGGCTGGAGAAATGCTACAGGCTGGTGCCTGTAGAACAGCCATACCCAAGACCGCTGTACAAAGAGAACTAAGGTAGCGCACCCTTCGTAACGGCGTTTGCCACCTACTAAGCTTTTAATCAGACAGATACCCATCTACCCAACTGCTCAGGGGAAAAGAAAACTACCCAGTTTGAGCTGGGGTTAATTGAGGCTTCCTTCGCGCACAAACGAGAAGTTAAGTGGACAACCAGTGTTTCCCCGGCGTGCCAGAGGCAGGAAAGAGACTGACTAGAGGGCATAGTAGGGAAATTAAGGTGGGTAGGCCTTTTAATAACATCAAGCTTGATTAAGGAGGCACAGGGAGTCCTGGGTGACGGGCAAAGTTCAGAAGCTACCTACTTCAGGCAACGTTTTTGAAAGTGAATCTGTAAGTATGTAAGAAGAGCCCTGAGGCTGGATCAGGGCAAGGGTCCCTCCTGGGTCCAGCATTCTGCTCACACAGCGGCCAGCCAACCAGCTGCCTGTCGGAAGCCCAAAAGGAGCACGACAGTGCAACAGCACCCTCCCGCCCATGTTCCCCAGTAACTGGCGTCTGTAGGCTTACTGACTCTGAAACTGAAAGTAAAAAAAAAAAGCGAAGGGATTCTCTCGGAAACTTCTTTGAAAATTGGGCTATGCCAGGTTTTATGAACATCGTAAATTGCCTTTTTCTGAGTCAGACCTTTGGTCCATCCAGCTCAGTATTGCCGACACTGACTGGCAGCAGCGGCTCTCCAGGCAGGGTTTTTTCCAAGCCCTACTTGGAGATGCTGAGGACTGAATCTGGATAGAAAGCACGGGATCTACCACTGAGCCACAGCCCAAGGTTTTAGGAAACCACTCCACACAAAATCAAACTTTAAATTTTTAAAAATGGAGACATTATGCAAAACGCGCCAGCTTCCAAGACAGACTTCACATCAGCCTGAAATTCTGAAGCTATGCAGAATTGCGCACCGAAGCAGGGTTGTTTCTCGTCATTCGCCTCCCAACTTCCTTTAAACAAATTCACTTCTCATTTGTAGTGCGAAAAGAAAAAAACACGCTTCAGGGGCTATTGCATCCCTAACACGGCTGCGTACTCCTGGGTGCCTGCAAGCCCCAGTAAACAGAAATCAGGGTACATCCCTGAAACTAAACAAACATAGGCTGCTTGTGACGTGTCATTCGTGCTCAGGAGTTCTGCAAGCATGAATCTACATTCCTGGCTGCTACTGGAACAAACATACATCCCACTGAGGCCGAGCAATTCCGTAAACTGAATTTTAACTGTTTTCAGATTGCCCCAAGTATCTGGGCTACACACCCAGGTGTCAGCTTTCTGACTAGAGCGAAACAGAATGATTATTTCAAAACAGGAGTAGGGAATTTGGTCTTCTCCGACCGTTTTGAACTACAACTCCTATCAGCTCCAGTGCAGAAATTACGGGAGTCATAGTGTAAAATGTCTGCAAGGGAGCAGGTTGTCTACTAACCCTGTTTTAGTTCAATCGCAGCTTTTAAAGCTCAGCTAAAAACTTTTCTTTTTCCTAAAGCTTTTAAAACCTGATTTTGTTCTGACTTTTATACTGTTAGTTTTACTCTACCCTGTGCCTGTTTGGTGCATTCTCTTCCCCTCCTTATTGTTTTATTATGATTTTATTAGAATGTAAGCCTATGCGGCAGGGTCTTGCTATTTTATTGTTTTACTCTGTACAGCACCATGTACATTGATGGCGCTATATAAATAAATAATAATAACAATAATAATAATTTTAGAGGTTCCCTTGATGTTGAGGGAAAGACCTACACCTGTTTGAGACATCAGGATGAACTTAGGGCCAGATCTACACTACTGCTTTAAAGCGCTTTATAACAGTTTTGACAACTGTATATGGAACGAGTCCTGGGCCCCAACAGTAGTGAAAACTGTTATAAAGCGCTTTAAAGCAGTAGTGTACATCCTGTCTACGTCTGTGCCAAATTTCCACTAAGATATAGGGAGGTGGCCTTTAACAATTTGGGTACCCCCAGTGAATTTATATAATATCAGTCTTCCCCAAACTGGTGCCTTTCAGATGTTTTTGGAATTTGACTTATCAGACCTGGCCAAAGACCTGGAATGCTGGGAGTTGTCATCCGAAGGGATCAAGGGATGGGCATTGCTGTATAAGTGATATCTGAGCTAGCACAGAGTTCTGTATTGAAACCTACAGACTATGAGACCATGCTAGGCTCGTACCTTCTACCTAATCCTACAAGTTCATATTGGACAACGCAACGCTTGGCAGACAGAAGCATCCAACATCTGGCACCTCTGGCCAGGGAATGACTCTCAGCCCTGGCTCCTTGGGGAACTGCCGCTAATCAAAGTAGTCAATATTAAGGTAGATGGACCAACTTGTCTGGCTCTTCACAAGGCTACTTCCATATTTACTGGAACAACAAGCAGCTTAATAAAGAAGCCCTCGTTTGATCCCCGTTGTAGCAGCCGTAAAATAAAGGCAATTGCCAAGGATAAGCATGAAGTCATTCTGAGTGAATAGATGGAATAGATCTGCCAGATTGCCCTGTGACTCGTAGGTAAATGTCTGCACCCATCTACAAGGCAGATTTAACATTTTGCTCTTCCTATCACCGCCTCAAGCTTCCCAGCCGACTTACAGCAAAGGCAGCCTTTGAAACAGGAAAACCGCATGACCCTGACTGAAAGGCATAAGGTGTGTCCTAATAAGGGGTCCTCCCCGCATCCTATACGCTGTGCCGACACCACAATGCAACAGTCACTGCCAACGTGCCCCACCTTTGTGACTCAACGAGTGTCTCCTACCAACATCTCTTCAGCGGAGTCCAGTAGGTGCACACGATGGTGAAATATGTTTTGCCTTTCAGCCTGTGCAAGACAGCAACGCATGTCCATTCTCCAGGCAAGCTCCAGCAATTTCCAAGCGTACAGGCCATGAACTCCTGGCCCATGAAGAATCACTTTCTCCCAACGGGGCACTGGAAATCCCCAGATAATTCTTTCTCGCCCCGCCATCACACTGTTTGCATCCAAAGTGATCAGAAGCAACCCACGGTCCCCATCTTTCCCTTAGTGTATCTAAGTTCTAGCATCGTGAATCCACTCTGCTCCACAATCCCTGAGGGAAATTCCTTTGCCCATCATATTTCTTCCCCTGCTTAATTCTCAACCTTCTGGGGAAAGAGGGAGAAGAGTTGGATCTCGTCTTCTTTGCCCTTAACACCCTCTAGCCTGCTCAGCCTCTCTTTCCACCAAAACACAACCCAAGATCAGCCCTCAGAGCCCCTCCAGTGATGAGGGACTGTCCCCCCCACCCTAAACTCAGCCTTCCTCCAGATTGCTCCCTTCCTCCTGCACACACATTTCTACCTTCTCCCATTGATATTCCGGAGTGCCACAAATATGTACAAAGTAAACAAGCAAAATAACAACAATGATAATAAAGAGTCAAAGCCCTGCCCCAAGTAGCTTACAAACTAGGCCAGCTGCTGGCTAGGGCATTCTGGGAGTTATGTGGAGGGCACTATGTTGGGGAAGACTGGTCCAGACTTAGAGAAGGGGAAGGCGAGTTTCAGTAACAGACATACACACATTTAGGAAGCCTCTAAGACCTTCCTCCGCCGCCTAGCCCTTATTTTCCCCTATTGCACCTCTCTTCCCCAACCAGCCGTATTTCCTTTTCCAGCCCCTCATCTCCCCCTTTCAACACAACACTGGGCGAAGGGGCAGTAAGTGATGCTTTTCACCGCTATTCCCACCACCAACCCACACATACACACACTTTCCCCTTCCTTCTCTCCCCACAGCACCTCTTGGGGAAAACCTCTCTCCACCCTATCTCCACCTTCTCACTTGTGACCACCATCACTACAAGCCCCCCACAAACTCACCAGCTCTACCTCATAATCCCCAACTCTATGTCACCACTCTAGGTGGGAATGGTCTCAATGGGGTGTCTCTCTCCATTCTCCAGGGGTGGGGTGATCTCAAGGGGATATCTCTGCCCCTTCTGGCAAGGAGGACGGCCTCATGAGGGATCTCAATGGGGGGTTTCTCTCTCTCCCTAATGTCAAGAGGTGGGGGTCTCCCTTCCTGACAAGGGGGATGTTCTCAAGGGGGTGGGATGATCTCAAGAAGGTCTCTCTTCCCATAGTGACAAAGGGGGTCTCTCTCTCTCTCCCTACTACCGAGGGGTAGGGGTCTCCCCCTCCTGACAACGGCTGAGGGTCTCATAGGAGACACCTCTCTCTAATGCCAAGGGAAAGGGGGTCTCCTGACTTGGGGGGGTCTCCCCCTCCTGACAAGGGGCGGGGGTCTCCTGACTTGGGGGGGGTCTCCCCCTCCTGACAAGGGGCAGGGGTCTCATGGGGGTCTCTCTCTCTCTCCTGTCAAGGGAAGGGGGGAACTCCTGACTTGGGGGTTCTCCTCCTCCTGAGAAGGGGCGGGGGTCTCATGGGGGTCCCTCTCTCTCCCCCTCCTGACAAGGAGCGGGGGTCTCCAGTAGTGGCGGCCTCTCTCTTCCCTTCCTGACAAGGGGGATGGGGTCTCATGGATCCCAAGGAGGGGGGTCTCTCTCTCTCTCTCTCTCTCCCCCCCTCCCTCCGCCCTTTCCCCTCCCCCTGTTCTCTAGGCCCCTCCCCCTGTTCTCCCCCCTCCCCCGCGAGGCCAGGCCTGCATCCCTTCCCCCTCCCCCTCTCACTGCAGGCCCTGACAGGAAACGCCGAGGCCTCCCCACCCGCGCCCAGCCCCCCGGCCGCTCCTCACCATGGTGTCTCCGCGGGCCGGGGCTCTCAGCAGCAGCAGCAGCAGCAGGAGGAGGAGGAGCAGCGGCGGCGGCGGCGGCGGCGGCTCTCCGTGCCTGGGTGCGTGCGTGCCCTGCGTGCCCCTGCGTGCGTCTCCGAGCGCTGAGCCAGGCCGCGGCCCTCCTCCACTGCCTCCGCCCTCCTCCGTTTCTTCCCCCTCCCCCCTCGGTGTGGGAGCGCGCGAGCCACTTCCGCCGTTGCCTAGCAGTTGCACATCCGGGTCAGCGGCGCCCCAACCGCCGCCAGGCCCCGCCCCCTCGCTCCCCGCGAGCCTCTTTCCCTCCAGCCAATCAGCGGGCGCCTCGCCGGGCATCGCCAAGTATGGAGCGGGGAGGCACGCGCGCCCGCACGCGCCTGCGCCTGCGCCGGCTTGGCAGGGGAGGGAGAGACCATTCGGGTGCGGCGCGTTGTGGGAGGGGAGAGTTACGTGTGGGAGAGACCATTGAGGTGAGACGAGCGGGGGGGGAGACGGAAATGGGTATCATTGGAGAAAGAGGGGACAGGAGGGAGAAACCATTCAGTGGGGGGGGAAGGCTCACAGGAATAGGGAGGGAGGAACCAACTGGTGGGTTTTAGGGGGGGGAGAGAGTTGGCATCTGTCCCAAAGTGTGTAGCCAAGCTGGCGCCCTCCAGATATTTTTGGACTGCAATTCTCATCACGCCGACCACTGTCGGGGGGATGATGGGAGCTGTAGTCCAAATCGAGCGCCAGGTTGTCTACCCCTTGCGTTGAGCCTTATCCCACCTTGGCCCGCTCCAGATATTTTGGAATGCAATTCCCATCACCCCCAACCACTGTCTGGGGGTGATGGGAGTTGTAGTCCAAATCGAGCGCCAGGTTGTCTACCCCTTGCGTCGAGCCTTATCCCACCTTAGCTCCCTCCAGATATTTTGGAATGCAATTCCCATCACCCCCAACCACTGTCTGGGGGTGATGGGAGTTGTAGTCCAAATCGAGCGCCAGGTTGTCTACCCCTTGCGTCGAGCCTTATCCTACCTTAGCCCGCTCCAGATATTTTGGAATGCAATTCCCATCGTCCCCCATGCCACAGCAGGCCAAACAATTCGCACACACACACCTGTTCAATAACATCCAACCAGGGTCAGGGGTGCCATGAAGCAGAGTGAGGTGGTTTCCTCAGGCGGCGGATGCCAGGAGGTGGCAGCAGGGTGCATAGCTCCAAGATCTATGTGCCGCGTGACCTGGCATGAGCCCTCTGTTGCAGCAGACGATGCTCTTCCAAGTGAAGAAAGATTCAAGTGCTGATCCAGCCACCTGTCCTACCTGGAGTGGGATGTGGTGCTGAAGGAACATAAAAAGCTGCCTTCTACTCCGTCAGGCCATGAGTCCATTTGGCCCAGTATGACCCTGTTCAGACAACATGCAACACCATGGTGGTTAAGCATTTTCGACTAAACCTTATGGCTTAGCGTGTCATGTGAACAGTTTAAACATGCTCACTAACCATTTGCTACACAAGGGTTAGCGGCCTAACCGTGGCTTAGCGTGTTGTCTGAACAAGCCCTAGATCTGCACACTGACAAACAGCGGCTCAACAGGGTTTCCAGCAGATATGTTTCCAACCCTAACAGGGATTGGACCTGAGACCTTCTGTATGCACTCCTAAGTCTCAGCCCCTCTTGGCCTCAGACAGCAAAACATCTGGGTTCAGCCTGGTATCCAACTCTATAGCCCTTCCAGGATCTGTTCTGGTTTGGGTTTTAACTGACTCCCACCTCCCACCCATCCCTGTTTTTGTTGTATGGCTGCATCCACTTTTCCCATGCTCAGAAGTAAGGTGGAAACCGTATGCACTTTTTAACAGGAGTCGCAATTCAAAAAAAGTGGGGGGAAACGTTTGCCCGACAAAAATAAAACGACTGGAGCTGCTGGTGCATTCTTTGATACGGATGAGATGGGGCGCTCCGTGACCACTCGAGCTGTAACAGGAACCGCATATCCCCAGGGGGGAACTGTTTCAATTTTTCCATAGACGTCACATCAAACGAACAGATCCTGGAGAGAGGTTGGAGGATCGCTTTGATCTCGCCGTGATTTGTGTTACGGTCGCTGCTTCACGGCTGTGAGCAGAAATGCCGCCTGTTCTTGCACGACCAGCGAAATGCCCGTCCTTGCGGCGGTGCAGGGATGGCAAATGGGTTCCCCCTGCCCTTCACCCGCTTTCCCTTTTGACTAGGAGATTTCTAAAATGAATTCCAGAACTGGTGCATGGACAGATTACTATTATGGAGACCATGGACAAGGAGACATCATTCTCTTCTCATAATACTAGAACCCGGGGTCGCCCCATGAAGCTGATTGGTGGGAGATTCAGGACAGATCACAGGAATGACTTCTTGACACATGGCTACCACACAGGATGGCCATGTGTCCTGATACCCCAATATCCAGTCCAAACAGCACCGCTGGAGCAGAAATCCCCCCACATTCTCTCGTGTGGCTCCCCCCAAGGCGTTCGAAGCCTCCTCTTTCCAAGCAAACAAATGTGTCCGTTTCAAACAGGCCCCACCATAAACATTTAAGCGCATGCAGCTGGTCCTCATTTCAAACCATGTTCTTCCGAGGCGGAGAGCGCAAACATTTTTCTGGCTGGCCAACTTAATGCAAATATTTGGGGGCAGGGTGGGGGAATGAAACACAGCTGTTTGATCCTGCTTTATACCTCGAAAGCACAAACCGAGCCTTCGGGACCCCTCTGAGCTTGTCCCTGTGCCATGAAACTAAGCATCCTCGCCTTGAACTCTGGATGTATGCGAAACAGCGATTAGCAAGAGGATGCTACGTGGATGGACGAATCGTACGGGGATTTTTTGCAGCTCTTGAAGACACACATAATGCATCCCCCACCACTTTCCTTGGGGCTGGTGAACCAGAAGTGTTCCCAGAAGAAAATCCAATTGATTTTGTTTTGTGGCTTGCTCCCACCCACTCCCTCAACGGATGGAAAACGTTATGGGTATACTGTTCTAAAGAGAATGGGGGTGAGAAATTAGTAGGGGCGTCATCAAGGGTAGGCATGATTGGGCATATTTATTTTATTTTATTTATTTATTACATTTTTATACCCCCCAATAGCCAAAGCTCTCTGGGCCAGCCTTCCTCAACCTGGGGCGCTCCAGATGTGTTGGACTGCATCATTCTGGGAGATGCAGTCCAACACATCTGGAGTGCCCCAGGTTGAGGAAGGCTGCTCTGGGCGGTTCACAAAACCGCACATATGCCCAGCAGGGCCTCACTGAGAACAGCCCCCCTGGAATTTGCTTCTCTTCCACATTGCAACCTGCTTGTTTACCTCTGGCCCAGACAACCGTGGTGGTGGTGAGAAGATGCCACGACCTATTTGCTGTCTGCCTGTGAAGCAAGAAGAGGAAGAGCATGAGCAGGCAGTGACTGTGGCAGTGAAAACAGAGTCTCCCTGAGGGAGCGGGACCATGGAGGGGGGTCTTGCCCGAGCACCCTTCATAAGGTGGAACCGTCCTGCGAATTGAATCACAGGCGCTTAAAAATAAGTTCTGATGGTAAAGATTATTCGCCAGAGGAACAAGAGAAGATTATTCCTAATATCCAGTAACGGGTCAAGCTACTCTTAAGGAGCATAGGAGCAGAGCTGTTTAAAAAGGATTTGGTAACCCTAAGCGAGGCAGAGTACCACTCCCCCCCCTTTATTTTTCCTTCCACCCAGAAGATCAGGCTGCAATAGATGTGGAGAGACTCGGAGAAGCAGTTTGGCAAAAGAAACATGCCACCTGCTTGGAGCTTTAAAAGACCGAAACTAAGTTTCATTGCATGCGTAAAACAGGCCCGACAGGAGAGATTTCTTGTCTGCTTTATGCATCCTGTTAAGCAGAAAAAGGCATCTCCACACAAACACGCACGCAGGGTCAAACAAAGAGGTTAGGTCGACAGCTGAATGTCTTTGCAAAACCACATTCATGTGCATTTAATAACGGGAGGTTTTGATCGCGAGGTCAGGGATGGGAGAGCCCCCCATGTGCTTTCCCTATGCGTTGTAACAAAGCAAAAAAATAATAATCATTAACAACCATCAATGCGCTCTTTTTTATGAGCGTTGGAAAAGATTTTGATCCACAGGGAGCCAGAATTTTTTTTTTTTTTTAAAGGGGTTGGAAGTCGATCGGATTCATGCCAAATCTCCCTCTATTTGCCCCCAAGGTGGAAACAAATCTGAAGTTTTGCACTGGAGGAGAAAAGACCGGTGTAGTGGAAGAGGAACAAGACATTTTTCAGGGCAAGAGCACAGCCAGACGCTCCTTGCTGTGGCAAATTAAGTGATAACGAGGCTTTCAAGCCATGCTGTCTGTGGGGATGATGGTTTTTGCAGTCCAACATGCGTTTGCATATACAAGATACAGGGCCTTCTCAGTGGTGTCCCCCTCAGCTGTGCTGACTTTACCTCCCTCTCTGTTTGCTCTTAAGTGGGCGTTTTTATTTCAAACCCACTTTTTCTTTAAAACAACAGGTTGTTTTTTTAATCTGACTGAAACGGCTTTCTGCTGCTGTTTATGGTTAATTGTTTTTTAAAAATATTGATTTTAAATGTAAAATAAATAAATTTTAAATAAAATATAATAAATCAATCTGTGTTTTCTGATACTAATTGTAAGCAGATTTGAGAAATCTTTTATTTTGAAAGATAGTATGACAGTTCTTAAATATATAAATAAAGTCGTGCATAAATAAAATAAGCACAAACACACACACACACACACACACACACACACAGTGTTTTTTGTGGATGGATTTAAAAAAACGGGTATTTAATGCCTTTCAGTCCAAATTCAGTTTTGTTGAAGTCCTTGGGGGCTGGATTTCAGGCAAAAGAAGGTGGAGACAAAATACTGGCATATTTCTGCTTAATGCTCTTCCTGCCAGTAACAAACTTTGAACATTTAGACCTTTCAGAATGGGGTGGAAAAACTGCACAAAAAGCAGGAAACCGCAAAACTATTAGTGGTTGAGGGAAAGAAGGCGGGTGCAGTGGAAGGGGCGTGGCCTTCTGGAGAATCCCGTGGGCCAGATTGAAATGGCCCACGGGCCGCACGTTCATCACCCCTGATCTAAAAGAAGCCTTCGGTTCATTTTTTCCCCGTGCGAGTCAAGTTTTGCGTCTAGTTTGCCTCAAAACACACTGGAATGTCAAGCAATAGCGTGGGATGGGACAGTTGACTTTAATGTAGTAATTGTGAACATGGATGCATTAAGCTTGCTCATTGTGATGCTGTGATCCCGATTCATTTCTGGCTCTCTCTCTTCAAATGTCCCTCGCTTCTTTTCCTCTTATTTATTTATCAGGCTCACATTATGAAAAGTGCTCGTAAAAACCCCGTGTAATGCAGCGGGGAGGATTTGGAAATCGCGTCATCCGATAATAAATATCCACAATTGCATTGGATGGGTTTAATTGCCGGCATGTATCTATGGCAACAGAACGAAAAAGCCTGACCTTTGTATACATTTGCTCTTCCATCAACTTTTTCCCAGGAGGTGGGAAATGGATTCAAGTTTGTTAATGGAAAACGTCTTCCAGACCGCTCTTTGATTACCCGGCGACTCGCAGATTAAAAAGAAGCAGACGGAATCCGCACAAGAAAGAACAGTCGGACTTTGGAAACAATTAGGCAGAATATTTTCCATATCTCTCAAAGAGAATTTTGCACCGTGGGGAACCCTTAACGCATGGCCATCGAAGATGAGGGGGAGAAGCTCAGGTTAATACGATCCATCTTGAAGAATGAGTTGATGTCGAATTAAAGGGGACGAACTGCATTTAAAACTTTCTTGAAAGCAAGAAAGGATTGCAGCCTTCAATCCTGAGCGAGATGGCAGATATGTTGGCTTCGAAGTCAAAAATTCTTCCGGCCTCACTCTGGATGCATGGAGTCTGGTTGGAGTTACTTAGAGGAAGCACTCTGCACTTTCTCTGAGATACATTCAACTTCGTTCCCAGGTTCAAGGGATGACGTAGGGTGGCCAACTGTCCTCTCTTTGAAAATCTTGCAAGAGGGCAATCCTCTTTTTGCAGGGCTGTTCAGTCATTTTTTATAATGCATGTCCTCTTTCTTTGCAACATGTAATTGGCCATCCACAGGAGGAATGTCTTCACAGACCTTAAGTCCTCCCTGTGTTATCTTGGCCACGGCATTCATAGGAACATCAGAAGCGGTCTTATAGTGATGTGGTTCACACAATACGACCAGCGAGAGTACGGGTTGAGTATGGGTTGTCATTGAATCGTGGGTTGTTGTGTTTGAACCCAGCCATGCTAACAAACCATAGTTTCTTAACCTGAACTAGCCAACCCAGTAAAAGAACCATGGGTTCTCTTGGTGGGTTGTTGTGTTGTGTCAACCCAGCCGTGCTATCAAACTATGGTTTGTTAACCATGAACATCCCAGAGTCCACAATCCAATGAACAACCATGGGCTTTCTTTGTGGATTTTAGATGTATTCAGACTACACAACAACCCATGATTCAAGAGCAACTCATGACTTAACCATAACCCATGATTCCACAACAACCTAGCTTTGTGACCCCAGCTACTGAGTCACACACCCCTGGTACATCTAGCTCAGGGGGCTTCGTTGGGAGATTAAAGGAGAGCACCCCTATGTATGTTTAGATAGGAAAAAGTCCTAATCCTCCCTGCACTCCTCAGCCAGCCATCCCTAGGCTGCTGAGTCAGAAATGTAAATGTGAGCTGGGGAAAATGGGATCTTCCGGAGGGTTTTGCATTAGGGGAAAATGAAAGCGCTGTGTGGGGATGATGAGAGTTGTAGTCAAGCACATCTGGAGGATGGCAAATTGTGGGGGCTGCTCTAACCAGTGTCCCATGCTGCCTTTCTTGTAGATCTTTTATTACTGCTATTGTTGCAAAGGGAGGGTTATGAACACTGCAAAGAAATACGAGACAAGAAATGGGTTGGCAAAGGCGCGTGTGTCTGCTGGAGAGGAGGATGCCTGCGGATTGGATTGAGGCCTGGGTCTCTTGCAGCCGCTCCCATCCCTTTCCGGCCTAGCCCTCAAGGTCAAGCCTTCGGCCCGGTTGCTAAGGCTCCCCTTGGTCACCCATAGCAACGGGACACCGGGCGGCGAGGCGGAAGCGGAATCCCTCTCCCCCTTCCTTCTGCCCGTCTGAATTCTCGCGAGAGCCGCCGTGCTTAGGCCGACTGGGCGGCGGCTCTCGCGAGACTGGTGCCTGAGGAGGGGCGGGCGGAAGGGCTTGAGTGGCAGGCGGGCGCGGGGGAT
Organism: Elgaria multicarinata webbii; assembly: GCF_023053635.1. Lineage (NCBI taxonomy): Eukaryota > Metazoa > Chordata > Lepidosauria > Squamata > Anguidae > Elgaria > Elgaria multicarinata. Next base: position 17,994,843 of record NC_086190.1, on the reverse strand, counting down.
CGCTGGAGGAGGCGGTGGCGGCCAAGATGGCGTCGGAGGGCGAGCTGGGTCGGAAGTGGGACCGGTGTTTGGCAGATTCCGCCGTCAAGCTGGGTAAGAGGTGGTGGTGGGCCTGTGGAGGGGAAGGGGGGCTTGGAAAAAAGGCAGGGGGGTAGGAAATAGGGGAGGGGGCTTGTGTCATGGAGGGGGCTAGGAAATCGGGGAGGGGGCTTGTGTCATGGAGGGGAGGGGGCTTGTGTCATGGAGGGGAGGGGCTAGGAAATAGGGGAGGGGCTTGTGTCATGGAGGGGGCTAGGACATAGGGGAGGGGGCTTGTGTCATGGAGGGGGCTAGGACATAGGGGAGGGGGCTTGTGTCATGGAGGGGAGGGGAGGGGCTAGGAAATAGGGGAGGGGAGGGGGCTTGTGTCATGGAGAGGAAGGGGGTAGGAAATAGGGGAGGGGCCTTTGTGTCATGGAGGGGAGGGGGTTAGGAAATTGGGGAGGGGGACTGTTTCATGGAGGGGAGGGGGACTGTGAAGGTAGGGTGGTGGGATGGGGGACAGACCTTGCTTCAGACTCTGGTAGCATCTCAGGGTGGCTTCTGCTCATTGGCCTGGCAAGAGGCGCTGGGCCTGGAATAGCTCTGAGCCCCTCTCAGCAAATGCATCATCGAAGGATGGACTTGGGTGGGTCCGTGCAGCTGGTCCACACTGCAGGGTGCAACTGCAGCATCCCTGACAGATCACAGAATCCTGGAGTTGTAAAGAGGCCGTTAAGAACATCAGAAGAGCCAGAGTTGGGCACAGTATTCATGGTGACATCTGAACAATGCAGAGTTTGGTAGATTTGTCACTTCTGATGATTTAGAAACTCTATTTCTGTTTCTAAGGGTGTAATCATAAGAACATATGAAGAACCTTGATACCAGCACTTTGAATTGTGTCCGGAAACAGACTGGAAGCCAGTGGAGCTGTTTTAACAGGGGAGTTGTCTGCTCCCTGTAACCAGCCCCGGTCAACCAGCCCCTTAATCCCTTAATAAGAAATAGTTTTTCCTAAACATTTCTTGTCCTTAGACTTTTAGTCCTAATAGCTTAAAAAGGGGAGATTTTCTTCCCAACCAAGTTCCTATTCACTTCTGAATAGACTATTCAACTAACAGGTACACAGACCTGGCTAGCTACTAATAAGAAACTCCCGCATTCTACAATCAGCACATATTTATACCTTTTCGTGTAGAAATTATCTCATCGCTAATATTACCTGCTGTCTCGTAAATTACGGCTCAGTTTAAATTATCTTATCGTTAATAAACATTCCTAAGAAATTAGAACATACAAAAAAAGCTTACACATACATCTCTGAAGCTAGATAAGATCAACTCTGAATCAGACCTTTGAGAAGAACTTCATATTCAAAATATGCTAATGATACCAAAGTCTGTAATTTGTTTAGACATCTGTCTATCGGGCTTTTTGATGTGTATACTGTATATAATTTTTTTTTTTGCTCATTAATTGATAAGCGAAAGCTTACACTGCACTTTTGAATTCAAATAATACAGTCTCACACCCGTTCATTATTCAAATCACTCATGGGCACAAGTGATATAGCTATAATTCAGCATTTTCTCTTTAGATACTGTCCAGGTCACCTCAACAATTATTTTTTTATGCCAGTTACTCAGAATTCACTATGAACCCATCTTTGTGTGCCTTCCCTTTAATATAATTGCTACTTTCTACTTACTTCCATTTTCAAATTCTCAATTATTTATCATTAAACATTTGGCATTTTATAATAAGACGCCTTCTGTTGTTCTGAAAAAGGTGGGCTAGCATTTTCCTAACAGCCGTTCTAGCAAGTCCAATAAAGCAAAACTAGCTGTGTCTTAAAAATCCTGGACACGGACACACAGGCAATAGTATCACGAGGTTGGTACAACGATAGCTTTTGGCCCTGGGGAAAGTCAAAGCAAACAGATACGTCTTCAATAAAAGCCTTTTGGCCTTGAGGCTTGACATACATCAGAGGGGAGATCATTCCACAGGGCATTGAGAGGTAGCTAACAAGTTTGTGGCAGACGTGAGAGTCAGAACTATTTATGTACCTCCATACTTTGGGGGGGGGGGGGAAGGATTTTGCCTATTTTAAATTTCTGCCTGACTTCAGCTATTAAAACACACCTTTGTTCAGGAAAAAAGGTAACCACTCTAGCTACAGTCTGGAGCAGGGTAACATTTTATTTATTTATTTATTTATTACATTTTTATACCGCCCAATAGCCGAAGCTCTCTGGGCGGTTCACAAAAGTTAAAACCATAATAAAACAACCAACAGGTTAAAAGCACAAATACAAAATACAGTATAAAAAGCACAACCAGGATAAAACCACGCAACAAAATTGATATAAGATTAAAATACAGAGTTAGAACAGTAAAATTTAAATTTAAGTTAAAATTAAGTGTTAAAATATTGAGAGAATAAAAAGGTCTTCAGCTGGGGACGAAAGCAGTACAGTGTAGGCGCCAGGCGGACCTCTCTGGGGAGCTCATTCCACAACCGGGGTGCCACAGCAGAGAAGGCCCTGCTCCTAGTAGCCACCTGCCTCACTTCCTTTGGCAGGGGCTCACGGAGAAGGGCCCCTGTAGATGATCTTAAGGTCTGGGCAGGTACATATGGGAGGAGGCGTTCCTTCAAATAACCTGGCCCCAAACCGTTTAGGGCTTTAAATGTCAATACCAGCACTTTGAATCGGGCCTGGACCTGGACTGGCAGCCAATGAAGTTGTAAAAGGACTGGACATACCCATTCAGTGGGTATGTTTTTCAAGAGGCTCAAGTCACAGTGAGAACCAGGACTTCCTGCGAGATGTAATGAGGGGAGGATAACGCAGAATTTAGATCCATGTTGGCACAGTAAACAGCGCGTGGGATTTGGGCTGGGAAGACCTGGCTTCAAATCCTCACTCCGCTCCTTTCTCAGGCTGGGAGTACGGTTGCCACATGATGCAACGCTGACTCTGTCGTCTGCCGCAGCCAGCCGTGAAGTGCCAGCGTGCCTTTCCCAGCCTGCTGTGCCCTGATGTTGGCTGCCGTTGTGAGATTTCTGTCTGCAACCAACTCCCCCTTTCCCATGCAGGGGAAAGTGCTTTTAAGTTTTGTGTTATAAAACTTGTTTACCTGAGATGGGTACTTTTGAAAAGGGTGGTGGGGAAGCACCTGAAAGCATGACTCAGTTTGAATTGCAAATGAGTTAATATCTGATTTGTGCTTGTTGCTGCAATTTTAACCTCTGGCTTCTTTGCGCAGGTAATAATTTGAATAGGGGAGCGGGTGGCAGAACGGAACAGAGTGAGAACTTGCTTTGTAAGTGGGAATAAGGATGATAAGATTTCTGGTAGGTAACAGGAAAAGAAGAACCTTGCTGGATGAGACCAAGGAGAGTCGAAATAATCCCATGTCCATCTGGGATGCTACCAATAGGTTCACAGGTGGACTACAAAGGTGCTTTCTCTTTATTTTTTCCAGAGGCCTAGTTCACGCATAAAGAGAAGCCACCGTGTGATTTGTTCGAATCTTGGCTTATTGTCGTGTCTGAATCCATCTCTGCAAACAAACCGTGGTTTTGACGGTAGCTTACGAAGCCTGATTTGTTTAAACCGGTTAACGAGACAAAAATATTGCGGACAGTGTTACCATGCCTGATATATAGATCTCTAGAAAATGTAATGCACTTACATTGTAGTGCATCTCTGAGTAAGAAATCGCATTGTCGAAGGCATATATCGAAATTAATTGTATCTAACTTGAAAAGTGTACGCTTGAGTTTTTGTAGGTGTGTTTTGATCATGGAGGATCTTTTAGAAGTCAAGTTTGTGAGCTTAGATTGATGAAACCAGAATTAGTGTTGACATATTGGCAGTGAGGTCATATTTTGGAAGCTGTATAACTATGGTCTGATTCCAGGGGTCATTTATTTTCTTTGATATCGACATTCCTTTCCTGTGATACCCCATAGAGAAGTCTTGATAAGGAAAATGGGCTCAACAGTCCTCTCTTTTGTGACAAGAAATGCCTAGGGAATACAATTTTAGTTGCTTTTACATACTTGACTACTTGTGTTAGAATGGGGAATTTTTAGTTGTATGAATAAAAGAAAGAAATGGACTCAAAGGTTCCTGTACTATAATTAGTGTTAGTACTGGACCTGGATTGCAACCCACACAAAAACCTTAAGAGTCCACTTCGTTTAGAAGCGTTTTTCTCTACTGCATGGAGATAGTGGGCCTGTTCAGACAGCACACTAAGCCATGGCTAGGCCGGTAACCCTTTTGCAGCTAATGGTTAGTGAGTGTGTTTAAACCGTGGTTATGTAGCCACCGTGGTTAGGAAGGGTTCCCACAACACGCTAAGCCATAATGTTTGGCTCGACATGCTTTACCACCGTGGCTTAGCGTGTTGCCTGAACAGGTTCAGGATACCAAACTTATAAGCAGATGGCTCGTTGTAAAATTGTAACGCCACCCTTCTGACTGCCCTTGGACATTCTTGGGTGAGATGAACGAAAAATCTGGGCTGGTGTAAGATAGCTTTTTCTACCCATAAGCCATGGGAAGACCTTAAATCAGCCTACCCCAACCTGATGTCCTCCAGAGGTGTCAGGTTCAAACTTCCAGCACTCTGGGGATGCTGAGAATTGTAGTTCAACCCTCTGGAGGGTACCACGTTGGGGCGGATTGCCTTAGCTCCTCATATAAAGTGTCTGAGGTCTCCTTGGGGGCCAACACCCGCCCGGCCTTGCTAAACCACTGCACGTCTTCTTCCGAAGACCGGCCTCCTTTTGCACACCCAAACTCGCCCGAGTTTTCCCCCCAACTGGGGCCCTTCCTGAACTTCTCAGCGGGAGTTTCTCACTGCCTGCCAGATTGGGCCAGAGTCGTGTTTGGGCACAGGCTTTTTGGCCCCGCGTCCTAGAAGCAGCCGTGCTACTCCTTTCAAAGGGAAATTAATTCATGCATGCACAGAGCCAGGGCTGTAGTTGCAGAGGTAAGCACAAAAACGGCATTCTCTGGTTGACAATTAAGTTGCAGTCCCACCGGGGCCTGCGTTACGGCTTGGGAACACTGGGTGCAGCAGATTTGCTGGCTCTTAAAACTGGCATGGACCTGATCCATGCCTCGGAGGAGAAACTATAATGGAGTCCCACGTAAGAGAGCGGTGGAGGTTAAAGCTTCGAACCCACCAAGTTTTACTTTTATTAATTCATTTGCTCAGCAGTGCAAAACATATAAACAGACAGCAGACACAACACACACAGGCAATGTTTATCTCAAAACATTTTTTTAAACCATCAACCAAAGACAATCCAGGGCCTGATTAAAAACTCATGATAGCCTGCCAGACGCCGGAGAGAAAAGGGCAGTTTTCACCTGGCGCAGAAAAGATAACTAGGTTGGCAAAAGACGGGCCTCGTCAAGGAGATCACTCCATAAATGGGGGGCCACCACTGAGAAGGCCCTCTCCCTGCTTGCCGCCATCTGAGCCTCCCTCGGAGGAGGCACAGGCAGGAGGGACTTACATGGTGAACGTAGTGTGCGGGTTGGTTCAGTCCCTTTCACGGCCCTTTCCCCCAACCCTCAAGGATTTTGCAACTTCCCAGCTTCTGTGCAGATGCTCTCCTAAGGCTTAGTTCCTAGAATCCTAGAATAGTAGAGTTGGAAGGGGCCTCTAAGGCCATCAAGTCCAACCCCCTGCTCAGTGCAGGCATCCACATTAAAGCATCCCTGACAGACAGCTGTCCAGCTGCCTCTTGAAGGCCTCTAATGCGGGAGAGTCCACAACCTCCCTTGGTAACTGGTTCCAGTCTCGTACTGCTCTAACACTCAGGAAGTTTTTCCTGATGTCCAGCCGGAATCTGGCTTCCTTTAACTTGAGCCTGTTATTCCGTGTCCTGCACACTGGGATGATGGAGGAGAGATCCTGGCCCTCCTCTGTGGGACAACCTTTCAAGTATTTGAAGAGTGCTCTCATGTCTCCCCTCCATCTTCTCTTCTCCAGGCTAAACATGTCCAGTCCTTTCAGTCTCTCCTCACAGGGCTTTGTTTCCAGACCTCTGATCATCCTAGTCGCCCTCCTCTGAACACTCTCTAGCTTTTCTAAATCTTTCTTGAAATGGCATAGAATCATAGAATAGCAGAGTTGGAAGGGGCCTACAAGGCCATCGAGTCCAACCCCCTGCTCAAGGCAGGAATCCACCCTAAAGCATCCCTGACAGAGGGTTGTCCAGCTGCCTCTTGAAGGCCTCGAGTGTGGGAGAGCATCTTCTGGTCCTAAACTCTGCTACTTAATTCCGAGCGATATGAAGCCGTCTTGCTCCTTTGCGAGCAGCTAGAGCCTTAAGTTATAATTGGACCTGCCCTCTTTTGCCTTCACCTCTGCCCACCACCAATGCGGCCCACGTGACCTTCTCTGAAACGAAATCTGGCCCTTAGTCTGAAAGCGCTCCCCCATCCCTGCTGCTAGAACACCCACAGACATTATTCTGGTTCATTTATTTTTATTTATTTATTTATTACATTTATATACCGCCCCATAGCCGAAGCTCTCTGGGCGGTTTACAAAAGTTAAAAACAGTAAACATTTTTTTTAAAAAAAGCATACAAAATTTAAAACCATCAAAAACATGAAAACAACAGGATAAAAACAAGAGTATCCATTTAAAAACAGTTCTGGGGGCCGTTAAAAAAATAAACTTAGCATTGTTAAATGCCTGGGAGAAGAGAAAAGTCTTGACCTGGCGCCTGAAAGCTAACAGTGTTGGCTCCAGGCGAGCCTCATCGGGGAGATCATTCCGCAGTGGGGGAGCCACCACCGAAAAGGCCCTGTCCCTTGTTGCCATCCTCCGAGCTTCCCTCGGTTAAAAGCTGTGCAAAGAGATAAATCTTATCTTGGCACTTAAATGACGACAGCAGTGGCGCGCCATGTCTGGTAATTTGCCCAAGCGAGTGAGTGCTGACGTCGGTTTGCGAATACAGACCAGGAAAAGCCTTGGGCCTGCTGGTCTCACCTGACGGACAGGTTTCTCTGCGCCTAACCTGCTCCATGCGGCCGTGGAAACAGCATCCACGTTGTGCAACGCGTTATTTGGCTGCTGCCAGACCTTGATCTTCCTCCGCCTTCTTCGCTAGGAGCTGCTCCCGTTTTGAAGGCTGCTGCGCCTTCAGGAAAGAGTCCTGATTTCCCTGAAATTCGGCCTTGTGTTTTTGGAATCGGGACGTGTGCCTGTGTCCGTACGTACCGTGTGAAAGACGGGTTAGAGATCAGAAGGCAAGGTGCCAACAGAGACTGCAGGGCCGATACAGGACATTCGGCCCGGGGGACCCAATCCGGCCGCTGCCCCTTCCCCGCAGCCACAAACTCTTTCTTGGTTCTCCGGCTTTTTGTGCACGCACACTCGCAACTCCTAAAAAGTCAAAACGCCCCCCGTAAGGCTCAGTAAGGTAAAGAACAGTGGTATTTTTGCCATTCTTCGCCCCATCCTTTTGCCTTCAGCCTCGCTCATCCTTGGAATCAAGGACTTCTCCTGAATTGGCTTTGGTCTGCTGTAGGCGCTTCCTTCCCTAACCACGGTCTAGCACGGAAATAATAATTATAATTATTATTTCTTACTCGCCTCTCCCTCTGGATCGAGGCAGGGAACAACGCTAAACAAAATATAATACATAAAACTAGTGACAAGAGCATATAAAACCAATACGATCTTAAAATAACCATCACAACATCTTCAACATGCTTAGGTTGTATATACTTGTTTTTATCTCAATTTTAGAATTTCTGTAAACCGCCCAGAGAGCTCTAGCTATGGGGGCGGTATATAAATGTAATAAATAAATAAATAAATAAAAATAAACTTGCTTAGGTTTAAAATTCATCTGGGTAGGCCTGCCGGAAAGAAATGCATTGGTGGGGAATCACGTAAGCCAGTGATTCCGAAAGTGGGTGGTGGGATTGCATGGGGGGGCGCTAATAGGCAAGGGGGCGGCAGGGGGGCGCTCGAGGTGGTCTTTTCCGTACCAGGAGTTTTGGTTAGAGAAGGAAATTTCTGGTCGCTATCCTGCACTATGGAGAGTGGTTCAGAAGCTCCTGGTTACATTTCCAACATCATATTTGGTGGAATGTGGTTTTAGTGTGGTCTGTCTACTTCTCTCCAAGCAAAGAAATCAGCTCCAGATTACAAAACGTGGTGATTTAAGACTCATGTTAAGTGACTTTAAACCAGACATTGGGAAACTGGCATCACTTCATCAAGCCCATCCCTCACATGAAGAATTTACAGAATAGTGAAGTACTCTACCCTAGTTACTAAATGCGATCATCTAATATTCTTGCTAAATGACTATCAGACTTTGAAAAGATGATATCACTGGATCAAGTTCATCAGTTAGGTTTAACTTGAATAAACTAAAAACATGTAATTGGATTTTGAATGAATATTCAGTTAATTGTTACTGTTTTGAATTTTATTGTTATTATCTTCCTTAGTGGGTTCCAGTATTTTGAGAGAAGTTTGATGGGGAGGTGTCATCAATATGAAGGCGACACTCAGCTCGTATTTAGAGTTTTCAGCAATTTGGGGCGAAGCGGTGGAGGCGTTAAATCGGCGCCAATGGAAGAGAACCAGATTAGCAAAGGTGGCAGAGAGAGAGAGAGAGAGAGAGAGAGAGGTCCCTGAATTCAAGGAGCTCCCAACCCACATTTGGACAGTGGGGAAGTCACAGGGGAAAAATTAAGTAAAAGAAGGAACGGTGTTCTCGTCTTCCTTCTTGCCCATCTAAGTTAGGATGCAAACCTTCCAGGTTACTAGAGAAGTGTGAGCCATAGAATATCCTGCTTTTGGTGAAGGCATTTAGCATCTAACTTCCTTCACACCAGAACTGAGGAAGAACCTTCAATGGAAAACCTGGCCAGGGTGGGAAGGAGGTTGAGGGGAGACATGAGAGCACTCTTCAAATACTTGAAAGGTTGTCACACAGAGGAGGGCCAGGATCTCTTCTCAATCCTCCCAGAGCGCAGGACACAGACTGATGGGCTGAAGTTGCAGGAAGTCAGATTCTGGCTGGACATCAGGAAAAACTTCCTGACTGTTAGAGCAGTATGACAATGGAATCAGTGACCTAGGGAGGTTGTGGGCTCTCCCACACTAGAGGCCTTCAAGAGGCAGCTGGACAACCCTCTGTCAGGGATGCTTTAGGGTGGATTCCTGCATTGAGCAGGGGGTTGGACTCGATGGCCTTAGAGGCCCCTTCCAACTCTGCTATTCTATGCAGCTCTGTCATTTTCAGCCGGCCGGGCTATGCGTGGGGGAGAAGGCCGCTCCGTAGCATCGAATTTTTGAAAGGTGGGCTGTTTGGGGGGTGGGGGAGTAATCCGATCCCTCTCTCACAAAAGGAGGTACAAGCTGGAACAACATGTTTCTCATTGTTCCACAGAGACATTGACAAGCGAAATCAGCCGAATTCCCTCTTTGAAATTGTCTTTTAAGGAGAGATTTTGAGATGATTAAGCGAAGGAAACGGTTTTAATCGCTTTAATCTGCTTGTTGCTGGAAAGGCAGCTCTGGGAGAGCGGCTCCTTTTCCTGGCATCCATTTCAGAGGGCTGCCTTGATATTGCCTTTGGAAGACATGCGCCTGTACATGACCAGGCAGCAGCCTGCAAGCTCATAACTTGCCTGTTGCTCCCTGGAAAAGAAGAAAAAAACTCCCTGCATACTCCTTCACCTCTAATCCTTCGTTTGTTTTGACATCTGAATGTAAAATGCTTATAACTATTAAACCTTGGTGTGTGTGTGGGTGTGTTTTAAAAAAACTGTTTTAATTATAAGAGTGGAAAAAAGCAATTCAGGTTTTGATTCTAGTTTCCTGGAGCTTATAATTGAGGGCAGGGGAATTGAATTTAGATTGAGTCTGGGGGTTGACAGCGCGTCCAAAGGACTTTATTTATTTACGGTTCCTTTTTTAGTTGTCTACGCTGCCCGACTGGCAAATGCCTTTAAAATGGTTTGCAATCATTTTTTTAAAAAAAGAAAAACACAACCAAACCAAAATAAATAAGAACTAAAACCATAGCTACAACGAATGAAAATATCAAAACAAATATAGATAGATAGTTTTTTTTAATTCCGTGCCTTCAGTATTGTGCAGTGGGACTTTCCCCCATTCAGGAGATGGGGGGGGTGCTCTGTCCCCCCCCCCCCCAGTTGTGTCTTCAAGTCTTTCTGAGTTTGAGCATATATCTATCATCTTTTTCTTCCCCTCTTCTCCCGTTCTAGGTGGGCGGGGGATGGAATTTGGGAGACGTCTCCTTCTGCATCTGTTCAGCTAATGAGCTCACGGGGGGGGGTTGCATTTGAGGGAGGGGGGCTTTGCTGTCTGGCTCTGGCTTCCCCACAGCTGCAGCGTGGGGGTCCGCTGCCTGGGGAGAAGAAACCTTTTGAGGGCTGGTTCTGTGGGCTGTGAAACCGTGCCGCAAGTTGCTTTGAAGTTTTAGAACGGATCAGAGAGTCCGGGAAGCAGAGAGGTTACTTTCTCCGGTATTTTGTCCCTCCCAAACTCTATGGTACTTTAGTAGGATGTGTATGCTTCCGGGGGGGGGGGGGGGAGGAGGAATGGCAGGATATAAATGCACTCAATTTGGACAAGAAAGCGTGAGCCCCCAGAGACCCACTGCGGTCCAGGGGTGGACAAAACGTAGATCGCCTGGTGGGCTTCATCTCCTAGCAATCTGACCCTTGGAGTCAAATTCCCAAACAGCTGGAGACCTCCTTCCCACCCTGGCCAGGTTTTCCATTGAAGGTTCTTCCTCAGTCCTGGTGTGAAGGAAGTTAGATGCTAAATGCCTTCACCAAAAGCAGGATGTTCTATGGCTCACACTTCTCTAGTGACCTGGAAGGTTTGCATCCTAACTTAGATGGGCAAGAAGGAAGACGAGAACACCGTTCCTTCTTTTACTTAATTTCCCCCCTGTGACTTCCCCACTGTCCAAATGTGGGTTGGGAGCTCCTTGAATTCAGGGACCTCTCTCTCTCTCTCTCTCTCTCTCTCTCTCTCTCTCTCTCTGCCACCTTCGCTAATCTGGTTCTCTTCCATTGGCACTGATTTAACGCCTCCACCGCTTCGCCCCAAATTGCTGAAAACGCTAAATACGAGCTGAGTGTCGCCTTCATATTGATGACACCTCCCCATCAAACTTCTCTCAAAATACGGGAACCCAACAGGGTCACCCCATGAAGCTGACTGGTGGGAGATTCAGGACAAATAAAAATGCATAGTGAAATGATGGAATTCACGACCACAGGATGTAGTGATGGCCACCCATTTGGATGGCTTTAAAAGGGGGTTGGATAAATTCCTGGAGGAGAAGGCTATCCATGGCTACTAGCCATGATGGTTGTGTGCCATCTCCAGTATTCGAGGCAGTAAGCCTGTGTGCCCGAGTTGCTGGGGAACATGGGCGGGAGGGTGCTGTTGCACCATGTCCTGCTTGTTCATCCCTGGCCGATGACTGTGTGAACTGAGTGAACTGCGGCCACTGTGTGAACAGAGTGCTAGACTAGATGGACCCTTGGTCTGATCCAGCAGAGCTCTTCTGATGTTTTTTGCCCTGATCTTACCTCCGCCTCCGTATCAGAAGCAGTAAGCCTCAGTGATCTTGAGCATTGTTGTAGTGGAAACAGCTCTCACAGGGTCGAAATCCCAAGACTCCTTTATCAGCAGGAACGACGGCGGAATATGCCAGTGCCCCCTCCCAACTCCCCTGTTCCCTCTGAGCTTCGCTGCAATCCTGACAATAGCTTGGGGATCATGGATTCCCCCCCCCCCCCCAGTAGCAATATATTGTTGCCAGTGTTCCTGGCCACGCGCAATGTTTTTTGTGTTGGCTTGCTCTCGAATGGAGCGATGGAGACCCGTTCGCTTCACAAAAAGACCTGCTGCCAGCAGATGAAAATGCCTAAGAAATTAATTATCGACACGAATCAACTCAGCTCTGCTAGGCGTTTTGGATTCTCCTTGGGGGCGTGGCTACGGGCACCTTTGTGCCCGAAATTCACCACGATACCACTGATCTCAAGGCAGAAACATGACCCTAAAATGGCCTGCCAGCTGCAACCCAGACGCTGCGTCGATGGAGGATGGATTAGCCTAGACGGCCCATTTCTGCTCTTTCAGGCGTGCGGATCCGCACCAAAGGGGCAAACCCGCTCTCTTTAAAACCCCACCGTCTTGAACCCGACACAGCTGGGGAGGCCAAAGCAGCCTGGCACCGTGCGATCCGTCGCTTTTCTTCCGCCATCCGTTTGTTTTCCTTGTAAGCGAGACCTTTCATGTTTTATTGTTATGAAGTTAAAGGCTGGCCCTGGAGGTGCCGGTCTTTAGTAGAAACAGCTGCCGCGGTCGGTGTCCCTCGGTCAGGGGGTGGGAGGCCCTTTTTCGGAGCGACGGGCTGCCCTCTTAAAAGGAAATGGGGCATGCCAGGCCCGGAACCCGCGAAAGCCATCATCTGCCTGGGCTGTTCTGCTTCTCTTTTTTTTAATGGGTTTTCTTTTGGCCTCTTGGTGTGCGACGCTGTACAGGCCCAGCTGGGCAACTCGCCCGTCCGCCCCCTGGCAACAACTCTTGCGTGCGACCTGCTTGTTCCAGGAGGGCTTGTGTAGGACAAGGAGGGTTTGGTTCCCAAGAAAGCTTGGCTCAGGTTTTCTGTTGCTGCCTTGCCGACACCGAGGAGATGACCACAGAACCGCAACTACTTCCCAGTGGGATGGAGAATTATCCACAGTAACAGTTTCCTAAACCAGGCAGGGTGAAAACGTCTCAGCCTAAAGTTTTGGAATCACTTTGTGAAATCGTTCGTGGCCCTAGGTCCGCCTCTTCTCTGCCATCCCTGAGCAGAGCTGGTGATACTAATACTTGAAATTTCCAGCTTCTGTAGTCAACTTGGGCCTACGGTGTAGTAGATCTGTCTTATCTGGACAGAGATAGCCTAGCTACAGTGATGCATGCTCTGATAACCTCTCGTTTGGATTACTGCAATACGTTATACGTGGGGCTGCCTTTGAAAACGGTCCGGAAGCTTCAGCTGGTACAAACAGGGCAGCCCATTTACTAACAGGGACTGGCCGGCAAGATCACATTACGCCAGTCCTTTTACAACTTCATTGGCTGCCAGTCCAGGTCCGGGCCCAATTCAAAGTGCTGGTATTGACATTTAAAGCCTTAAACGGTTTGGGGCCAGGTTATTTGAAGGAACGCCTCCTCCCACATGTACCTGCCCGGACCTTAAGATCATCTACAGGGGCCCTTCTTCGTGAGCCCCTGCCAAAGGAAGTGAGGCAGGTGGCTACCAGGAGGAGGGCCTTCTCTGCTGTGGCACCCCGGCTGTGGAATGAGCTCCCCAGAGAGGTCCGCCTGGCGCCTACACTGTACTCCTTTCGTCGCCAGCTGAAGACCTTTTTATTCCCTCAGTATTTTAACACTTAATTTTAACTTAAATTTAAATTTTACTGTTCTAACTCTGTATTTTAATCTTATATCAATTTTGCTGCGTGGTTTTATCCTGGTTGTGCTTTTTATACTGTATTTTGTATTTGTGCTTTTAACCTGTTGGTTGTTTTATTATGGTTTTAATTTTTGTGAACCGCCCAGAGAGCTTCGGCTATTGGGCAGCATAAAAATGCAATAAATAAATAAATAAATAAATAAATGCTGCCACCTTTCCTTTCATCCCCCCACTCCCCTTTAATTCCATGCATTTATCATCAACGCTAACCCATTGTTTATTTAACCCAGGGTCTCTCCGGCAGATGATCGAACAAACCGTGGTTTGTTTTCTCAAACCCTGGGTTGCTGGTTTCCCTCCTTCGCCCGCTTTCTCCCTGTATCTCACTGGCTTGCGGAGTGGCTGGGTTTTTTGACCCTTCTATAGCCTGGCAAAACAATCCACGAACAACAATTTCTGGGTTCGCACATAACAGTCAACCAACAAACCAGGGTTTAACTACTGCCATGGCTATGTTCACACGTCACGACAACCCAGAATTCAACAATCCGTAACGTGGGTTAGGGTGATGCGTGAACCAGACTAAAGGCTTTCTCTGTGCAAAGAGAGGCACAGAGTTCCAGAAGTTAAAATGGACCGGTCCAGCTGAGTGAGTCCCTTGGCTTTGAGCAGCCTCTCTCTGCTTGAAAGGTTAATGCCAGTAAATAGATGTTAGCCCAGAAACTAACAAAATAACTGGTGGAGCGCTCATGGCTCTGGGAAGGTATGTTCCACATGGGCAGGCCGGAATAAGAACAATGATTCCGTCTTCTAGCAGGAAGTTGTGCGTTTCTCCTACCTTCGCCATGGCACCAAAATGGCAGCTTCTGAATGGAAAGCAGGGTGCGTGTCACCCTAGCCTTCTCTGCGCTCTGCGGCTATATCCTACCCTGGGCAACGGTTGGGCGGCTGCTCTCCCCCAGCAGCATGGAAAGCGCGCTAACGGAAGCAACCGATTTAAGGACGGCACTTGCGTGATTCACGACCCATTCCCCTTGTAAATAATTTCTCGTTGATTAGCTAACTTGTTTGGGTTGGCGGCGGGCGAGACACGGTCTTGGGGCAGGAAGTATAAAACCGGACTACGGCATGACTGGCTAGGCCAAACGCCCAGCTCTCTCGCTCTCGCTCTCCCCGGGCGCGTCTTGCGTGTTGAAATGATTATTTTTCACTCTCGATGGCTTGAATTCCAGCCGTCGCGCTGGAAAGGGCAGCGTGGCCCCACGTAGGAAACGGGCTCTTTGCACCTGGGCCTAAAGGCCAAACCGTTTGAACGTTTGATGGATCTTTGCAGATGGTAATTTGTTTCTGAAGTGCATAAACACCCTCAGCCCCTCTTCACTGACATGCACGTCCCGGCCCCAGCTTTCTGCATGGAGGCTGCGTGGTGGGGAAGAAGACATTGGCCATGGCTCACTCTGGCCAAACATAAGTTCCCAGTGAATCTTAAGACATGACCCTGAAGCAACGGGTGTTTGAAGACCAGTTGCATCTCTTTTTGAACTGCGAAGAGAGATCAAGAGCAAATGTTGAGACAGTCAACTTGGACACAGGTTCACTCTCAAATCCGCCTCTGCAGAGGTTGTTTCCATTGCTGGTTCTGAGGTGACCGAATGCCCCAGAGCATGGGCAGAGAGCTTGCTAGCTTTCATGGGTTCTAGGCCTGGCATGCCCCATTTCCTTTTAAGAGGGCAGCCTGTCGCTCCGAAAAAGGGCCTCCCACCCCCTGACCGAGGGACACCGACCGCGGCAGCTGTTTCTACTAAAGACCGGCACCTCCAGGGCCAGCCTTTAACTTCATAACAATAAAACATGAAAGGTCTCACTTACAAGGAAAACAAACGGATGGCGGAAGAAAAGTGACGGATCTCGCGGTGCCAGGCCGCTTTGGCCTCCCCCCTGCCCCAGCCATGAGGAGGGGGGTCCTCACGGGAAACGGGTTTTCCTCTTTTTTACACAGCTCTGGCCGTTCGACTAAGAGAAAATGGGTCTTCCGGCAAACTCCTGTCCATCGGCACAGGACGTAGTTCGGTTCCACCGGGTCGTTTTCCAATCCCATCAATGCCTTGAAGACCTTTCCTGAAGGTTGCGTGAAGCCTCCAGGGTTTTGTTTCTCCGCTGAGTACTGGGCGCCTTGACACGTTGTTGGATCAAGTCTTCTGCTGAGTTAAACTCCAGCTGAAAGGATCCTGGGTAGCACGATTGAGTGGGCCCCTGAGAGTCAGAAGAGTCCTGCTGGATTGGACCAAGAGTCCATCTAGACCAGTGGTTCCCAAAGTGGGTGGTACCACCCCCTTGGGGGTGGTGGGATTGCATAGGGGGGCGTTAAGAGGCAAGGGGGTGGCAGAGGGGTGCTCAAAGTGGTCTTTTCCTAGAAGCGCCTGTCCAGAAGGTTTTAAAACCCAGGGACATTTTTTATGGGAGAAGGTGGCACCCTTCCTCCCAGGAGCTCAAGGTAATATACATGGCAACCTTCCTTTATCCTCACAATGGCACTGAGATGTTGGCTGGCCTGAGAGTGTGTTCAATGTCACCTAGCAAGCTTCGTGGGCTGAATAAGGGTTTGAACCCAGGTCTTCCTGGCATAAGGCCAGCGCTATCTACTACACCGTAGGCCCAAGTTGACTACAGAAGCTGGAAATTTCAAGTATTAGTATCACCAGCTCTGCTCAGGGATGGCAGAGAAGAGGCGGACCTAGGGCCACGAACGATTTCACAAAGTGATTCCAAAACTTTAGGCTGAGACGTTTTCACCCTGCCTGGTTTAGGAAACTGTTACTGTGGATAATTCTCCATCCCACTGGGAAGTAGTTGCGGTTCTGTGGTCATCTCCTCGGTGTCGGCAAGGCAGCAACAGAAAACCTGAGCCAAGCTTTCTTGGGAACCAAACCCTCCTTGTCCTACACAAGCCCTCCTGGAACAAGCAGGTCGCACGCAAGAGTTGTTGCCAGGGGGTGGACGGGCGAGTTGCCCAGCTGGGCCTGTACATAATTCCCTTGTTGCCATGTGGGGAGATGGTGGTCTCTGTTAACTCTTCCTTTTCTCTTGCAGGTGCTGGTTTTGGGCTGGGCATCGTCTTCTCCGTCATCTTCTTCAAAAGTAAGTGCCTCCTGGCTTTCTTGGGCTTTTTCCACATCTGGAAGTAGGGCCCGGGGGTTCTTCTCCCCTACATTCCACTCTGAGGCCAGGTTTGCACGTTACATTAACCCATGGTATGGGTTGTTGAATTCCGGCTTGTTATGATGTGTAAACATGGCCGCGCTAACAAACCATGGTTTGTTAAGCACAAACAACCCAGAAAGAGAACCCGTCTCTTGAGTTTGGGTTGTGAACTCTGGGTTGGTTAAGCCATGGTTGGTTGATAGATGCAAACACAGAACCCTGGGTTGTCCGTGGGTTGTTTCGCCAGCCAGCCACTGCACTTGTCAGTACTACAGTGTCACAAAGGCATCTGGGATACAGGGAAAATGTGGGCGAAGGAGAAGGGAGGTGAATAACCCAGGGATTGAGAAAACAAACTGCGTTTTCTTGGTCATTTGCCAGACAAACCCTGGGTAGGGCAACAAACTGTGGGTTAGTGTGATGTGCAAAACAGGCCTACCTGTGCTTATGTCAGCTTCCCAGCTTCTTGATCTTGACCAATCAGTGAATGGAAAGGAAACGTAGTTCAGCAGTAGAGCACCAGTTTTGCATGCAAGAGGAGCAAGGTTTAATCATTGCACCTTGTGCCTGGGTCATAACGGCAACCCAACGCAGGTTTTTCCATATTGCCTACAGTTACTTCCAGGTAGAATTAGTCTAGCCAGTTTAAAAGGAGTCCCAAAGTACAATGCATTGCAATTCACATTGGGGCTGGTTTTTGTCTGGCGAGTTTCAGACCCACCGTTTACTTAGGGCAGGCTTGCAGACGGTTGCTCGCCTATGGCGAGTCGAGAATATGCTCCAGGTGAAAGAAGGCAGAGAGATTTTAGAACCCAGGTGAGATTTGTGTGTGTGTTTGTGCTTGCGTGTGTATTCCTTCAGGCTGCTGGTGTGCCTCGGATTATTTACATCGGCACGTACAAGGATATGCATAGTTCATTCTGATTCTGCTAGTCATGGGAGTGTGGGCAGAATTTCTACGGGGCCCCACAGCCCTGCCACTGGAAAGATTGCTTGGCTGGCTTCTGAGCTGTGAGCAGGGAGGTGCCAACAGTTACTCGAGGAGGTGCCTTCTCAGCCTGTCCGGGCAGTGAGGTCATCGGAGGAAGAGCTCCTGCTGATTCCGCACAGGCCTGTTTAGAGCCTAATCAGAGCAGAGGCTCCTCTCTGTGGCACTCCCTGCCTTTTGATGTCAGGCAGGTGCCTACATTGCTTTCTTTCCGGTCACTCCTAAGCACATTTTTTAATTTAAAGAAACGTCTCACGAATAATCAGCCCCGGTTTTATCGGTAGAACTTGTTTCCGTATTCTTTTCGTTTGTTTCCTTTTAGATACCGAACGGTTTGTACATTGTGCAAATATACGAACAAACATTTTGGCTCGCCATGGCGAGCGTAACCCGACGTCTGGCGAGCGTGACGAGCGACAGAACTTTCAGATGGTGCTTGGTGTTGGCCGGGGTGGGTGGGATCAGAGCCCCCACTCTGGTCCGTCCCTGTCCCCCCCCCCCGGCTTTTCTCCCAGGCATTTAACACCATATGCTGAGTTTTTTAACTGACCCCAGAATAGTTTGTTTTAACGGGACATTGTCTGTTTTTTTATGCTATTTATGGCTTTTAAATTGTGTATACTTGTGTTTAATGTTCAATGTTTTAATCTTTGTAAACCGCCCAGAGAGCTTCGGCTATGGGGCGGTATATAAATGTAAATAATAATAATAATAATAATAATAATAATAATAGCTCCTTCAGTTGCTGAGTGGTGGTGGGAAGAGCTAACTGCAGCAGAAGTAGGCAAAAGTTAGCCCTCCAGATGTTTTGGACTTCATCTCCCATCATTCTCGGCCATGCTGGCAGAGGCTTCTGGGAATCGAAGTCCAAAACACCAGCCACTGCCAGGGCCCGTCCAGCCTTAATTCCTAACCATCCGGAGCTCGATTTGAACCCCGTTTCTTCAGCGCTTTCCCCTTCCCCCTCCTTTCAGGGCGGACGTGGCCCATCGCTTTCGGATCGGGGACAGGCCTAGGGATGGCTTACTCCAACTGCCAGCATGACTTCCGGTCTCCTTACCTCCTCCACGGGCAGTTCGTCAAGGTGAGTCTGCGTCGGGTGAGTCCCGGTGAAGATCGCTTGCTTAGTCCCCGGGCGGTAATTCTTCTGAACGTGGCGGTGGATTCTCCTGCAAGGTGATTCTCCTGCAAGATTGTTTAATCCGGCAGCAAACGACCAATGTTGCTTTGGCCATTGGGAGTTTGGGGCATGCCATCTGCTGTCTTGAACAGGCGTGCAGAAGTTCAGGCCCCCGGGGGTGGGGGTCATATGCACCCCTCTGGAATTACCCAGAAGCCTCTGCCTGCTTTCCCTGGCTCCACTTTTTTGGGTGGCTTCCTGGGTCTTTTACTTCTTCACGCACACCCTTTCGCAAGAGGTCAAAACGCCTTTCTTAAGGCTTAGTTCGTAGCAGGAAGAGCTTTTAAGCGACAACTTGCTGGTATTTTGGGGGGTCTTTGATCCTGGTGTGTGGAGAGGATTCATAGAATAGTAGAGTTGGAAGGATCCTATAAGGCCATGCAGTCCAACCCCCCGCAAAGCATCCCCGACAGATGCTTGTCCAGCTGCCTCTTGAAGGCCTCTAGTGCGGGAGAGCCCACCACATCCCTAGGTCACTGGTTCCATTGTCGTACTGCTCTAACAGTCAGGAAGTTTTTCCTGATGTCCAGCTGGAGTCTGGCTTCCTGTCACTTGAGCCCATGATTCCGTGTCCTGCACTCTGGGAGGATCGAGAAGAGATCCTGGCCCTCCTCTGTGTGACAACCTTTCAAGTATTTGAAGAGTGCTATCATGTCTCCCCTCAATCTTCTCTTCTCCAGGCTAAACATGCCCAGCAGTGTAAACTGTGGGACCAAAAAGCCATGAAATCCAAGGGGACGTAGCTAGTGACAATTCTGCATCAAGCTCTAAGAAGTACAATGCAAGCGCTGTGACGATGCACAACAGGAGTGACCAGTCACAACAACCTGCTCATCCTCGCTTTGCTGTGATCATTTTTGCACTTGTAGCAGGGGGGGAAGGACAACCCTGATCTCCACTGAGCCCTAAATGAATACAGACAAACTTACGGGGGGGGGGGGGGGAATCTAGCCCGGCTGTTTTTCCTCAACGGGAATCTGGGATGCCTTCTGTTCCCACCAATCTGGAAACAGTCTAGCTTTGGGGATTAGTTGCAAAAGCTTTCATTTTGAAAGCCTGACTGTCTCTCTGCTCCTTTTGATCCAACAAACAGCTGGACAACCATCTGTCAGGGATGCTTTAGGGTGGATTCCTGCACTGAGCAGGGGGTTGGACTCGATGGCCTTGTAGACCCCTTCCAACTCTGCTATTCTATGATTCTATGAAACCCATCTCCTCCTCTGTGTTCTTCTGTATTGTCGGCCCAGCCGTGCCTGAGCCAACTTAGCTGCATCCTTGCCAACGTACCTGCTGCCATCTGGTTCGCCCATGACATCCTCAGCAAGTGTTTTTCCTCCGCCCTGTGCCCTCGGTTGTGTGTGAGTGAGTGAGTGTGTGTGTGTGTGCGTCATGCAGATGATTAACCTTCTGCCCAGGAAACCTTTGCCTTGAAGTACAGCGCCTTGCACAGAGTCATCGCAAGTTGGATATTGACTCCGCTCAGCTCCCACTTGTTCTGGCTTTCTTCTGCGGGGCGGGGGGGGGGGGGAGGCGTTTCTCCACGGCCTCCGAGCCGCTTGGCTGCCAACTTCAAAACCTTCGCGTCATGGTTCCTGCAGTGTTGCAGAACGGCAGTAAAAAGTTTTATCGCCGACTCTTATTGGTGGTTTCGTCCCTTCCCTCCTTGTTGAGCGCGTGCAAAAACCTCCACAAACCACCACCCCCGTCATACTGATGAGCAAACCCTAAAACAGCCTTGGAAGGGAGTAAACCCAGCCTCCGATCCCACCGCGGCTTTACGCCGGGGCGCTGCGGAAGGCGTGAATCCCTTGGTCCAGGAAAGCACACAATTTGTTTCCTCATGGGAGAGGCGGGGACCGTCGCCAGAGAAGGTGGCGACGGGTTCTGCCCAGGGACGTTGGAGCGCTTTTTGCGGCGTCCTCCTCCTCCTCCTCCTCCTCCTTCAAATCCTCACTCATTCCGGTTCGCACGCTGGTTTATGTGGTCCGCTCTGGCTGGCTGCAATTCCCCGAGGGGCTGCCCAGAGAGCGGTCTTTCCCCCGCCCTGCTGAAAAACCCCTCTAGCTGCAAAACACGGGCTGGACCGCAGAGCGACAGCCCGCTTGCCACCTCCTGCAGGGTCAATTCCTGCAGGGAGAAAGGCGTAAACCTTACCTGACTTGATTGTTACCGCTTTCCTAGAACTGCCCTGTTAGTAAACGGGCTGCCCTGTTTCGTACCAGCTGAAGTTTCCGGACCGTTTTCAAAGGTCGAACACGTTGCCGTAATCCAAACGAGAGGTTATCAGAGCATGGATCACTGTAGCTAGGCTTCACAGGGAGCCACAGCGAGTCCTGCCTGCGAAATCCACGTGCCCGTTTGATGCGCTGGTTTCCAAACAGGGCCGGCGCCCAGGGTTAGCATGTTTGGGCCCGTGCCGAGGGCCCACACCCTAGCAGGGGCCCACTGACAACAGCCCCCCCACCCCCCTCTTCCCCATGGCAACCTGGTTGTTTGCCTGCCTTTCCACCCAGAACGAAGGTGGTGAGAAGAGCAGGAGACGCCATGGCCTCCTCGCTCCCTGGCTCTCTGCCTGGCCAGCAAGCAAGTGGTAACAAGTCCTTTCCTAGAACTCTTTTCATTGCGGCACGGTTGACCGTCCTCCGGTCCTAGGGTCCGAATTGCAACACATCTCTCGCCCTTCCCTTCCACAGGAGCAGTGACGCGGGCCGGAAAGACCCCTCCGTGGCAGAGGAATGCAGGCGCCTGGGGCACGATGCCGGAGGAAGATCGCCGCCTCCCACCCACCCCTTGAGTCGGCAGCCTCCAGGCAGCGCTCGCCCGCGGCTCCCTCCGGCGGCTTGCTCTCGCTCGAAACCAGATCTTCGTTTTGTATCTTCTGGCAACGGCAAGGAAGGTGCTGTGCTGGGAAATGAAAATAAAAACGGCAAGGGACACACACGTACAAACGCCCCCTCCGCGCTCTGCTTGGTCTGTCGTCTTTGTGTAGCGAAAGGGAACGGGTGGGAAGGCCTCCGTTTGAAGTAGCAGCTGCAGCCACCTGGTTCAACCCTCTTCGGGAAAACCTCCCCCTGCCCGTCCCCACGGCAGCTGTCTTCTGTTCCTCTCCCACTTGTGGCCAGGCCTCACTGAAGTTTACAGTTCTTTATTTTTAAAAAGCATTCCCACCCCACAGACCATCCATCCCCCCACTCTCCTCTTTTAACTTCACTGCCGGCGCTTTTGTTGGGAGACCCGCTTTTGCCAGAGCAACGGCTTTCCAAGACAGAAATTCAGCCGTGGCCTTGAGGAGGAGGCACGTTCCGGTCCGGTGTCTACCCCAAGACAGGGACATCCCGGTTCTGGAAGCATCCTACCTGTTCAGGCTTCTGTTGTGGTTCCTTTGCTGTGCAGCTCGCTGCAGGGCGTGATGTGGCACTACGTTGCTTAAAGGGTGGAAAGGACATTGCTAAGTAGCGTTGGGAAGGCCCAGAAAAGCCCCAGGAAAATTTGGAGGAGGGGGAGACAGAGATAATAATAATAATCTCAAATTTTCCAAAAATTCCCTGGAAAAACTCTCAGGATTTTTTTTTTAAAAAAAACCTGTTTTTCCTGTCCATCGTTCTCCCCCCCCCCCGGGGTTTCCCATCTCTATTCCTTTGAGCAAAACTGTGTAAAACTAGGGATGTGCTCCGCTTCTAATCGGACCGGCGAATTAGAAGCGGAGCAGGGGGGCTTCGCCTGCCCTTAA
Source organism: Elgaria multicarinata webbii (assembly GCF_023053635.1). NCBI lineage: Eukaryota > Metazoa > Chordata > Lepidosauria > Squamata > Anguidae > Elgaria > Elgaria multicarinata. The sequence continues at coordinate 17,972,209 of NC_086190.1, read as the reverse complement.
GGCGGAGGCGAAGAGGATTGGGGGGCCGGCGGAGCGTGGCGAAGAGGATCGAGGTGAAGGCGGATCCTTCGCCACGATCCGGAGCTCCGCCGGAAAGGTAAGTGGGGTTTACCGGGCCCTGCTGCTGTCGCTGTCGCCCATGTGGCGACAGTGGCAGGGCCCGGTAACCCCCCCTCCTCTCCCTTACCTGCGCCCATCCGCGGTCCGTCGGCTTCTTCAATTGAGCCCGCGGTTCAACCAGGAAGTCTAGGCCGCACTTGCGGCCCAGACTTCCTGGTTGAACCGCGGGCTCAATTGAAGAAGCCGACGGACCGCGGGCAGAGGCAGGTAAGGCCCCCCTCCCCCTTGGTCCCTTACCGGGCTCTGCTGCCGTCGCCGCACGGGCGGTGACGGCGGCAGGGCCCGATAAACCCCCCCGCCCTCCTCTCCCGGCCTTACCTGGCGCCACTCCCCTCCACTGTGGAGCTCCGATTCGGAGCCGGAGCTCCGCGGCGAAGAGGAGCGGAGTATGGGCAGAGCGGCGCAGAGCGGGCCGATCCGAAATTTTCGGATCGGCCCGCGGGGCGGAGTGGGGGGTCCATGCACACCCCTTTGTAAAACCATGGCAGTTCCCTACAAACCTGGCTGCCTTGCTTGGTTCCCACATTCCATTTCAGAGACGCAGACAACCCAGTGTAAAAAGTTGGGGGAAAGATGTGAGCAAAGCCTCCTCTTCCTCCTCCATTGTCCCTCACAGTGCCTTCCCCTGCCATTGCTCCCAAAGATAGGCTGCCTCTCTCCATGGAGGTTCCATTCCTTCCTAGCATGGCTACCGAGGGCGGAAGAGCCCTGCTCCACCCGTTTGCTCCCTTTCGCAGCCGATGAAGGCAGTCAATTTGTCTCTGGGCTCCACCACGGCAGGCGTGTGGGGGAACCCCTGGGTTAAACGCTTCCACACCGAAGGAAAAGTGTCCTGCCTCTAGGGGGGAGAAAGACCCTGACGTACTTTTCAATCTGCAAGACCTCCCCGTGAAAAGTATTCAAGGGGGCCGTTTCCTCCACTTTTAACTCGGGAGTGGTTCACCTTCCCATCAGCTGTTTGTAAAAACACGCCTGCATGAAAAGCGTTTTTTTTTTAAACGAAGAAGATAAGGAGTGGGCCCTTTGTTCATGGAGAACCAGCAATTCAGAACGGGCCTTTCGTTTGTCAAGATCGCTCTGTGTAGTTTGAGCCCAGCGCAAAAGTTGGGTGTGGAAGACCGAGAGTAGTTCTGGTTTGGGGTGGGGGTTTGCTTGTTTTTTGACGGCATGGCGCTACTTTCACCGTCCGGTGCCCGCTTAGGGAAACGTTATTTTTGTGCCTGTCTAAATCAACAGGACCGGAGCATCTCCGCACGCGCGCGCCGCCTGTGATGTCGGAACAAAAGCAATTACGGACGGGGAAGCGAAGTGCTGGCGGAAAACCTGACTTAAGTGCCCGGAGGAATGCGAAGTTCAGTACGTGCTCATCTGGAAGCAATCACCGCCTTCTCCCCCGGCCGCCCCGTTTGCTTTTAAGAAATCTGAAATCGCCCCTTCCCCTTTTCAATCGAAGCGCGTGAATTTGGTATTGGGAAAGCGCGTCGCTTCATTATTATTATTATTTTTAAAATGCACACGCACACGTGGGGGTTTGAGCTCCGAAACACAAAACCGTCCCTTTTGAACCAAAAGAAAGGCGCCCCTCCGCTTTGAAGCATACCAGCCTCCCAGTTTACAAAATAAATCTTAGAATTAAAATCAGAAATGACCCCTACCGAGGCTCCAGTGCAGAAGCGCAGAACCCTTTTGAGTCCGGGGGGGTCGCATTCCAGCGGTGGGTGTCGCCAAAGGCCCAAGGATATGGGGGCAACAGGGACAGGACCCAAAATACCAACGTATTTTAGATTAATGCTCTTACTGTCGGTAACAGCCTTTCAACCTTTTAAAATGGGGAAAGAAAAAGAAAAAAATGATTGGCGGTTAGATGGAAGGAGGTGTGGCCTGTTGGGGACCACCCAGAGGCCTGCTCCCCCCCCCCCAGAGGGCTGGTTTGAGACACACCCACACCCAAGGAGACTCAAAACTGATTTGCAGAATCCCAGGTATATCTCTGGCGTGGGGCACCTCCAGAGATTTTTGGCCTGCACCTCCCATCAGCTAGAATGGCCAGTGGTCAGGAATGATGGGAGCAGTAGTCCGCCTGTTGCCAATACTGGAAACATCCAAACCCAACCAGGACGGACCTATTCCCGCAAGAACCTGTCTCCTTTGTGAAGGCGGACGCATCACGCAGAGACGCGGCCGGCACCTTCCTCGTCAGCAGGGGCGATGCATGAAACGATTTCTTGCCCGGCGCCCGGTTTCGGAATGAGTTGCTGTGGTGGTGGTGGTGCAGAAGGGCGGAACGAAGCCTTGCAGGGTACGAAAGGTACAATTGTTAAGAGGAGAGAGCGACGGTGGAAGAGGATGACCCAACTGGAGCACGGCAGGGAAGGAGAATTAAACCTTTCTGCCAGCCTTTCTGCCAGCCTTCATCGAGGGTGGCGGTGGCCATCTCTTCGTTCCAACCTCCTTCCCGGGCGCCTCGAAGTGTTCTCTTTCTCCTGGGCCTGAACTGCCAAGTGGCAGGGCTTTCCATATATTAAAGCATCCTTCTGTCTCAAGGAACAGACACAAGGCCATCTTCGGCCCATGGAACAGCGCAAGCATGCGCTATGTACCAAAACGCTGAGAGAGAACGGGCCCTGGTGAGGGCCCACAGTGTGCGACCGAGTCAGATCATAATTGGGCGGGGGGAGAGATGGGGAGGGAGTAGCAATTTCACGTAGTTCAGCTGTGGGTACCTCTCCCTCTCTGAAACGTCTTGCGCATAGCTGATGTCCTCGTTTCTCCTGCTTCCTTTCGCCACCTAAATGGGTTGGTCGGCTCCTGGCTGGGCCTTTTGCTTTGTTTTAAAAACCCAAGGAAAAGCCCTGCTGGATCAGACTAAAATAAATAAATCCTTCTTACTCTAGTATTCTGTTTCCAATAGGGGACAGCCACCTGCGTCTGGGAAAGCAAAGCAAGAGTTGAATGCAAAATCATCCCGACATACATTGGCCCCAATTCCTGGTACCCAAAGATACCTCTGAACATGACAGTTGCATTCTTAGCCCTCATGCTAAAAGGCTGCAGAAAGCCTTTCTTGTAGTGTATATTTTATTTATTTATTTATTTATTACATTTATATACCACCCCATAGCCGAAGCTCTCTGGGCAGTTTAGGAAACATACACTGGAGATCTTAAAACAGAGACCAATCTTTCAGAATGTTTCATTCTAGATTTCCCACATTGCACTGGCGGGTTGGACTAGATGACCTCTGAGGTCCGATCTCCTTGCGCTCTTTCTCTCCCATCCTCAAAAGATTCCCAGGCAGTAATCTGATGCCTCCACGCAGAACAGAACCGCCGGAGGCCTTTGAAGATCAAAGCAGCAGGACTTCTGTACTCGCCCTTTGGGACGGAGATTGTTGCGCTCAGTTTATTTACTTCTGCATTTCTTCATTTGTCTTCGTTCGGCAGTAGGATCTCGGGATGCACGAGACGACACGGTGAGGGGGAGGGCAGATTTTAAGGGCCTTGTTAAGACACGGAAGTTGGCCTCTGATGAAAAAAAAGAAAAGGAAAAACTGCACAAGTTTATTTTTCGACAAGGTGATGGGGGGAAACCATGTCAAAACAGCGGAGGATAGGAATGTGGGGCGGGCACATTCTTCCTCCCCCCCCAACCAAAATAAAATAAAAATTGGGGCCCCTGCAGAAAGTGGGGTGGAAGGTAGAATATGGCAGCGGCTGTTTCTGTGCTGACCTGCAGGCCGGGGGGGGGGGGGTTTCTCACATTTGGGGGCCTCCGGAAGATCCCTGCTGTAGATATGCATTCCACATCGGCTGCTGAGCCCAGATGTTTTCATATGACGTCTACGACGGAGAAATCCTTTTGCAGCTGCCGCGATTTATTAATACATTTAGTTGCTCCGTTCATATCCCTGCCGTTTCCTCCGAGGAGGCCAGAGCGGCGGATCCATTCCTCCTCTCCATTTTATCCTCACACAACGACCCTGCGAGGAAGGTGAGGCAGAGAATCAGTGACAGGCCAAAGTCGCCCAGTGAGCTTCGTGACTGAGTGGTGGTGGTGGGACTAGAACCCAGGTCTCCCCTAAGGATGTCGGAAAAATTCACAACAGGTTCAAATGAGTGCAGATTTTATATGAATCCGACCACAGATTCCGCAACAGACAGGATTTTCTCAAGTCGCACGGATTCCGTGGACTTGCAGATGTTTCTGTTTTTAAAAAACTTCCCGGAATTTTACGCAAATTTAGTTGTGGGAAAAATACGTGGGGGGAAAAATACTGGCCCAAAATGCACATTTCCCCCATAGGTTGAAGCGTGAAACTGCACATTTGGGGAGGGGGGGGGATTTCTGCATTTGCACCAGTGCAAAATTTGGGCACATTCAGGAAATTAGAAAAAGTCCAATTCTGTCAATGAGCAGACGATGGAAAGAGCAGCAGCTGACAATTCGCGAAACACAGACGGAACGGATTTTACGAAATTGGCACATTCCGCGTCTCCCCAATATGCTAACTGCTAGGCAAGACTGCCAAGTTTTGCTCATCCCGGATGCTCCGGGCTTCTTGGACAGCTTGCATGAGTTGTTTGGGCAGGAGAATTGGCACACCTGGAGAACTTGCAGAGGCTGGAGAAGATCCAACCAACGTCCCATAGATGGAAGGACTTCAGCTGCCTTATACTGAGTAAGACCGTGAGTCCATCCAGCCCAATATTGTCAGCACTGACTGGCAGCAGCAGCAGCTCTCCAAGGTTTCAAACAGAATTCTTTCCTGGCTCTACTTTCAGGTGTGGCCAGAAATCGAACCTGGAACCTTCTGTGATCTCTACATGACCCTCAAATTTAATTTGTTTTCTTGTATTTCTGTACCGCCCCATAGCCGAAGTTCTCTGGATGGCTCACAAATATTATTAACCCACCACACCCTCTTTCCTTAGCCCCTCCCACTTGCCCCCCACTGTCAAGCACTTGGTAGTGTCCCAGGTTTTACACATTTTCCCTCCCGCTGCACCGCCAATTCTGAAAGATCAAAACGCTTTAGTTCCTGGCAGGAAGGGCTTTTCGTAAAAATGTGCTAGCCACACCCCTTTTGCCTTCAGCCATGCCCACCATTGCGATAGGTCCCCCGAGGGCTTCTCCGTTCTTGAATCCGGCCCTCGGCTGAAAGAGGTTGAACACCCTTGATCTAAGGGAAGACCAGCGCCTTCACGCCTCTCCCCACACTGTTCCCATCTTTGAACCCACGATCAAGTCCAAACAAAGTCCGTACCCATCCTTTCGACTCTCACACCCACGCGGATCTGGGCCGTGTCTCGGCACGTCCGCAGCCCTTGCGGCAACCCTGGGTACCTGGCACAACCACGGAGGGTAACGAAGCCCGGAGCAGCGGGGAGAGAACCTGCCAAGCATATGGCGTAAGAATGTCAGAGTCGATGTGCAGGATGAGACCAAAGGGCCTGCCACCCAGTGCCACGTGTCCCTGACTGGCTGCCTCTGAGAAGCCCACCCCTCCCCGGACGTGGTGGAGAAAGACGTCTCTTGTGCTTGGCCCCCGGTATCGGGCAGTTGGAGATATACTGCTTCTACATGTGATGAAGCTTCCGCTTTCCTCTCTGTGAGCCAATGTGGAGTAGTGGTTAGAGCATTCGTCTGAGGTCGGCGAGATCCGGGTTCTAGTCCGCCCCACTCAGCCACGAAGCTCACTGGGTGACTTTGGGCTGATCGCAGACTCTCTGCCTCACCTACCTCACAGGGGTGTCGTGAGGATAGAATGGAGAGGAGATGGTCTACGTATGCCGCCTTGAGCATCTCAGAGGAAAAGATGGCATAGAAATGTAACAAAGAAATAGAACCTGAGAATTGGTTTGCTAAATCAGCCCCTTGTCTAAAAACCACCCAATAAGTATGCAACTGAGGGGTATTCCACCAGTCACGCTGAAAGATTATTTCATTTTTTCCTCTGCCCTTCCCATCTCTCTTTCCTTGTGTGTCGTGTCTTTTTTTACATTGCAAGCCTGTGGTGGCAGGAGCTGTCTTGTTTGATTGATTCTATGTAAGCCGCTCTGGGAGCCTGCTTTTTCCTTTCCTTTTTCCTTTGGCTGAGGAGCGGCATAGAAATACTTTTGAATAAATAGCTTGTGGTCTTTCTCAGCCCTAACTGGAGGTGTCAGGGATCGAATCTATTTATTTACTTATTTCATTTTTATGCCGCCCAACAGCCGAAGCTCTCTGGGCAGTTCATCTGGGACCTTTGGATGCAAAAGCAGCTGTTCTGCTAGCAAGATGTGTCAATTCCCCTAAAAAATCAAATCAAGATACTAGTCCTCATGGCTCTGAATAAAGCGGCTGGTTTTAAATATTAACCTGCCTGCTACCAAACCAGACCACTGGTTCATAGGAACATAAGAAGAGCCACCCAGGGTACATCTAGTCTAACATTGCGTTCACACAGGGGCCGACCAGATACCCACCAGAAACTCGCACGCAGGTTCATTTACTTAAGTATTTTCTACGGAGGTTAAGCAGGGGTACTGAGCTAAGGCCCCTCCTGAAAGACCAATTTCCACCGTCCCAGCCTACCATCCTGTTTCCAACAGAGGTCAGCCAAAACCCTATGGAAAAGCTCACAAACACCCATCTTTCGCAGGTAAACGGCTTCTGACTGTGGAGTCTCCATTTCTAGCTCTTAAGGCTAACAAGAACGTAAAAAGAGCCTTGCTGGATCATACCGAAGGTCTATCAGGTCTTCCATCTCACAGCCAACAGCAGGCAACCACCTGCCTCGGGAAGGCCATGAAAGTCCCACAGCTGTTTAACCCCCTCTCTTTTTTTTAGGGATAGACTGCCACCGTCCAGGGAAGCACCATCTAGCAATCAGGGCTACGAGCCGCCGAAAGATCCACCCTCCTTAAATTTGTCTCGTCTTTTAAAAAAATAATTATCTCACGCACACCCAACACAGCATTAGTGAAAGATCTCTTCCTCTTTTCTGTTTTCCTTTGAGCGTCCAACTTTTGCTTCCCCGGCCGGTTCGCAGCAATTGTTGGCCTGTGCCCAGACCAAGAGAGAAGCATCCAGAAAACCTCTTTTGGGGGTGGCAAAAGAAAAGGTGAGTGTGCTTTTTAAAGAAAAAGAAAAAAACCAGCCCACATTTCTCTTGCCTTTCGCCATCTGGCTCATTCTTGCCTCTTACAATATAATCAGCCCTAGTCAAGAGAGGCAGAAGAAGTTCCCTCCCCGAATTGGGAATGGTGAATTGACTATCCTAGGAGAGAGAAAGAAAGGAGGAGGAGGAAGAGGAGGAGAAAAGCGGGGAATTGATTTACAAGGCACAGAGCTGCTGCCTCTTCTTTTAGAGGCTAGCCAGGAGCCCTGCAGTTTGCGCTGTTCTCAGAGTTCTCCTCTGGAAAAGAAAAGAAAAACGCATTTCAGAACTCACATCGAAGGTGATGGGAGCTGCAAAACTCTGATAATAATTATTATATTAATTATTATTATTATTATTATTATTATTATTCTTTTCCAAGTTGTTTTTCTTACGGCAGCATTTCATTTTCAAACTTTTTTCCTCCTGTTCTAACAGATCCTTTGAACTCCAGGGCTGATCTAGCCACGATTTTCCTTTTTCCTTTTTCTTTTCCAGGGGCGTGTGTCTTTTCGGATATTTTTCAACGCTTTCGCTGCCTTTCACGGCTGTCTCTCTTGCAGGGTTCTGCCTTGGCAGCACTGCGAAGGAGAGAGAATCCTCTTTGAACGGACTGGATATTTTGACTCCTTTGAGGTTCTGGTGCCTAGTTTGGAAATAAGTTATTTTTCTTGTCTCTCTCCCTCTCTGTCTGTCTGTCTGTCTCTCTCCTGTACCTGCTAAGAAGAGAAAGTTTTCTTGAGGTTATAAGGAATTGTATTTTTTTTTCTTCCCTCCTCGCTGCTGCCTGAATGTTTGGGATGCTCTGAAGCAAATATAAACCTACGGAGAGAGCTTATTGGGAAAGGATACAGATCCGATTCTGGGCTGCGTAAAGGACGATTCTTTGTGCTGCTATACTGGATAAGCCTGTGGCTGTATTTCCCATCGAGAAAACCATCATCACGAAGAAACTTTTTTCTTTAATGGAATAACCCTCCAGTTTTATTGAATGGTAAGTAACCCCTTTTTTTGGTCTCTCCTCCGATCCAGTTTTCTAACCCATTTGGCGCCTTGTTGATCCGTGCGGTTTAGCTGCCCGACAAAGCGTCCTGTGCAATCTGAAAGCCTGCCAATTCCTCCGGCCCACAGGCGGAAGCAAGTTGTGATGCGTCAGGTGTTTACCTAAAATGCGGTATATAAATTTATCCAAAGAAGGAAAGGCAATGCAAGTGGCTGTTTTTTACGATGGGTGCTGCTTAGGACGAGATGAAAAGGTGTTTTTAAATAATAACTTTAAAAAAGTAATCCCTAATCAGAATGCACACTGGTTTTTAATCAGGGCCGGGCTCCACTTCCTAGTCCAGAAAGTCCACTTTCTTTATAAACGTGGTTCGCTGGTTCACGCAAACATCAGCACAGAACACAGCGAAGCAAAGGAGACCAAAAGGTGACTTTCGCTAGACCATCTTAGGACTTTCCCAAACATTAAAGCAGCAATAAACGTGGTTTACCACTGTGTCCGCTCCTCTCTCTCTCGATTTCTGATGCGGGTCTTTCAAAACGTAGGCAAGGCTATATTTTCACGTGTATCCTGAGGCGTAACAGTCACAACCCAGTGGAGAATTTCACGGTGCAACGCTGCGCCTGTTTTTCTTGTGTTCAGTGAGGCTTACTTCTGAGTAAGTGAGTTTAGGATTTCAGCCATCATCCTGCGTATGCCTGTTAATTTCAACAGGCTTTTGCACACACTCATTCTGTGTGGGGCTGTGGCCAAGGTGTCAACTGGCCCTCTGGTTGTTGAACAGAGAGACCATCTTCAGAGATCCACAGAGAATCTTCAATTAGGCTTGTAAATAGCTTCCTGGGGTGAGTAGCATTTGTTAAGAAGAAGAAAACGACTGCTTAGGTTTTCCTTAGGCTTGTAAGTAGCCCCCTACTCTCCTGGGGTGAGTATATATCTCTTCTAAGTGATGACATTGGAGAAGCATTTGTTAAAGGTAAAAGAATGAATATTTCAGCTTTCCTTTCATGCTAGTAGAGAGGGTTCCCGCTCTCCTGGGGTGAGTAAAATATCTCTTCCAGGTAACCACAGTGTAAGGTGGGGGGAAGGGAAGGGAGAAGCATTTATTTTTTAAAAAAAAGAATTATTATTATTTCCTTTCATGCTATCAGTTAGACCTAAATAGCTTCCTACTCTCCTACGGTGAGTAAATATCTCTTTTAGGTGATCAGATTTGGTTGGGGGCGGAAAGCATTAAGAGGAAAAGAAGTTTCCTTTTCATGACACATTTTCAAATGTTTAAGACAGGTGGGCCGTCAGGCTTATATTTTTAGGATCATTTACAGGGCTGCCTTCATGTGTACCCACCGACCAAAACTTCCTGGCATATCTATGATAGATGCCAGCCGCTAGGACCCTGGGCTAATTTTCCCCCCTCCTATTCTGCCTGTGTGAATGTGGAGAAGGCTGCATTAAATGGAAGCCCAACCTGTTTCTCTTTTCTTCTCCATTTATCAAGTCCAGATTGTTACGCTTCTATTCCACCCCCTTCCACAGAACACTTTCTTTCCCTTTCTCCTCGCTGTGATTGATGGTTTGAAAGACGAGAAATCGTAGCATATATAAATCAGTTACAGATGAAACACGACTGGGGCTACATGTGTGTGTGGGATAGCTTTGGAGTCATTAAAATATTTTCATTCTCTCTCCCTCCCCCCTTTACACTCTCTCTCTACAACAAAAGAGAAGAATCCATGAAGAATTGTATTTTGGAAATGTCTTTTGTGTGTGGATTCTCTGATCTCTCTCCTATTTATTTTTTTAAAAAACCAGTTATTAAAGAGAGGGAATCGCTGAGCGGAGAGAGTTCTGAAATTAATTAATTTGGGGGTATCGGGGTATGGTGCGTGTGTGTGTGTGTGACAAAAATAGGATCTTCAACAAAGAGAAGCTAAAACAAATGTTCCTGGCTCAATTGAAAACAGCAACAGCAAAAAAGCCCAAACAGAAAAGTGAAAAAGTTTCACGTGTTGGGTAAAATCCAATATGTGTCTACTTAAAGGAGACCCATTGAAATGAATGGGAATCAAGTTACTAACTTGTCCTTTTCATTTCAGTGTGTCTACTCTAAGTAGGAGTTGGATTTTAGCCGGTTGAATCTGACTGCTTAGGAATGTGGGGTTTTTTTTGCTACTCTGGGGGTAGAAGCAATGTATAAATGCCAGTGTTTCTGTAAAAGAAGAAATGACATTTACTTCCATGCATGTAAAGAAAAACATCTAATGTATGTACCAGTGCCTGGTAATACAAATATGCCTTCTTGATAACTTTTGCTGGTTGTTAAAAGCAGCTTGCAATGTGAATCAAAGTGAACGTTTTGTTGAGAGGGGGAAATTTGGGGTGACTTCCCAAGAGTTAGGGGGAAACCCAAAACTTCTCCCCATAATTATCTTCCCTGACATTAAGCGTGTCTCTCTCTCTCTCTCTGAGGGAGTTTGGGGGGGAAAGCATTGAAGTTTTTTTTTTGTGGGGAGGGGGATCAACCTCAAAAAATCAAAAAATCCCCTCCACCTAATTGCCCATAAATGAACGATAATGACAAATGTCTCTTCTGGTTGTGTAGGAAATGGACTGCAATTGTGCTTTCTAGCTTTTGGAGAAGGTGGTCATACAGCACATACAAAGGAACCAGCTAGGCTGTTGGTGTGGAACAGATTTATAAGGGTGTGTGATTTTCTGGGGATCCCTGCCAGAAAACTCTAATAGATTCAAATAGATTTGCCCCCCAAAAAACTGAGGTTCTGCACACCTGCGTTGGAATCCTCAAGCCGGCAAATGGCCCGCTGCCCTCAAACAATTTTGACATTCTCATGGAACATCCCAGGAGATCCAGTGATTTTCAAGTTTCTCTTAGCATCAAAGAATCACAGATCTGGCAGGCATCATTTCGTGGAGTCCAGTTTAGGAATCCCGTTTAAGGCATCCCTGACAGATGGACATCAAGTTTCTGCTTGAATATCTCCAGGGATAGAGAGCCCAGCCCACCACCTTCCTAGGCTGCCATTTTGTGATTCTTTGGACAACCAGGACGTTTCCCCCCCTGATGTTCAACCGAAATCTGCCTTCCTGAAACTTCAGCTCTTTTGAGACCTGCGGTCTCGGATGACAGAGAACAGGTTGAGGCCCTCATCTGCGTTTCCACGCTTTAAGGACTTGAAATGTGCTATTAATCTTCTCTTCTCAAAACAAAAACATACTAAGTTCCTTCCATCTTTCTTCGGGATGAAGGGGTCCCAACGGATGTACCTAGTCTTCAAATTCTGAGGTCAACCCTGTGGCCAATTCTAAATCTGAACGCCTTTAAGGGGTGTGTACAGTCTTTTCCCCAAACAGGCAAAATCTCCATAGATGTCCGGTAATATTAAAAATGGACTTTTGCGAAGGGTGTGTAAGGAGGAACGAGATACATCCAAAAAGAATAAGGAATGAGGAGGAGGCAGTATCCAGACGTCTTTGCATTTCTTTGGAAGGCAAATCTGAATTCTTGTTCAGATTGGGAAGTCTGGAGTCTTTGCGTTAATTTTTGCTAGGGGCTATGCCAGTTTTGGAGTTTCACAGGGCTCTTTTCTGAAGCTGCACGGAACGGCGGAGAAATCTCAAGCCCGTGCAAAGCTTGAGATGCAAAGAAGTATCAATATTAGCACGGTCGATCGTGGCTGACTTGCAAAGTTCAGCGTCAAAGGACTGAAATGCCTGGTCTTGCTTTCAAAGCAGTGTCTTCTGTGTGGTTTGTGAGGGTGCCTTAAAGGCATCCCCAGATGGGACTTTTGATGGAAGCATTTCACAGATTCCCTTATTTTTAAAGGTGGTGTTGTAGAGACTGGAAATTGAATGGTCACACTTGCTTACAGCGGTCCCCAAAGTTGTCTAGTTTCACCTCTTTAATTTCCTTTCTAGTGACAATCTCCTGGAGTTCTTACGGAATTATTGACATAGAAGGTGGGGTGTGTGCGTGTGCTGCTTTTAATTTCAGGCCAAAGTTTCAAATCCTGTTCAAAAGAAGGTTTTGGAGGGGGAGGGAATACGTTAGAGGTTTTTAACACGGTTCACCTTCCGTGCTTTCTGTCGGTGAGGCCAGTCAAGGGAGCTTTATTCAATGACCCTGTTGATGTTGGACGACATTAAACCCATCTATGTTAAAGGAAGCGTGCAGTAAGTAATCAATGGCATTAAATTTTTGATTGATTTTTTTTTGCTAGCAAATTCGAAGGAGGGGGATTAATTCAAGGATTTAGCGACAACCTGACCCAACTACACTGTGTTTATTGGGATGCTGTACTCACAATTAATAAAGTAGATTAGAATCTTAGCTTTGCTCACCAGCAAGCTTTGGAAAAATTCCACCCCGTTGCCACTTATATTGTGGGCTTAGCAGGGTGCAAAAAGACTGTTCAGTCAAAGGGGCTGTTGTAGTTGCCTCTGTTACCTGTCAAATCCTAATGCCATTGCATGTCACCTATAAAAGACCATCATGTATTAAATGCCATTGCAGGTTATCTGACAAACACTGTCAGTTCCTAATGCCATTGCATGTCACCTATTGAATACCGGCAGGTATTAAATGCCATTGCAAATTACCTGTCAGATACTGTCAGGTGCAAATACGATTTCATGTCACCTGTCAAATACAGTCACGTGTTAAAGGCAGTTGCATGTTTCCTGTCAGATACTGCCAGGTGCTAAATGTGATTGCATGTCAGCTATTGAATACCATCAGGTATTAAATGCAATTGGTTGTTGCCTGTCACATACTGTCAGGTGCAAAATGCAATTGCATGTCACGTATTGAATATCATCAGGTATTCAATGCCATTGCACATTGCCTATCGGATGCTGCTAGATGCAAAATGTGATTGCATGTCACCTATCCGCTGCAGCCCAAGAGCCTCATATATATACGCCCCAACTCTTTACCAGGAGTGGTCCCTGCCTGCTGTTCCCATTTCTGGCTTTTGGAGAGGTGTTTTGGTGATGCCTCCTTAAAATGTCATTAACTGTCCCAGTGGGATGTGAGTGGGTCATCTTGTACCTTGTCATAGATAAGGCAGGGGTGGACAGACCTCATGCTTGTGGGATCTAACTTAGTTTTTTTTTCTCACTAGAACCCCAAGATCACAAAATATCTACACTTGGAATTAAAGCATTCTGAACCCAGGAGTTTGTTTTTGAATACCAGAACTGGAAGGACCTCACAGTCCTTGTACACAAAAATCCACTCCTGGTTACCTTAAGCTTTCATCATTTCAGCCGCATCATTTGGGGCAGCGGTGGGATACTTTGGTTGCTGCGATACTTAAATAACTGGGAGTCATAAATCCCTGACAGTCTCTGGCAAACCACTCTGAAATCCACCGGTGGATCCAGGTCTATCTTCTGCTTCTCCCTTGCCAGAGAGAAGCTCACTTTGTGTATTTGATAACCGGTTATTTAAAAAGAGAACTGATGTTTTCCCAGCATATGTTTAAACTAGAGAACTGTTAGAACCAAACCAGGCAAGAGAGACCGAATGAACGCAGCTCACAGCCAGCCTTCATCCTTGGGTGGAGCAATACATGAGAATAATGGTGTCACAAATCTGCCCCTCCTTTTCCTCTGTGACCTATTTTTAGAGAAAATTTGGAGAAGGAAGAACTTGCGTTTACGCCCTGATTTGCAAGGTAATATATAAGCAAGTGTCTTGTGACACCTCAAAGCCGGGATGCTGAACGTCTTTCAGCCGGAAGGCTCAATTCCATTCCGAATAGTCTCTTGTGGGCTGGATTCCAGTGGTGGGCGGGGCTAAAATCAAAAGAGGCAAGGCGAAATACCCCCCAATACCAATCGCTTTTCCTGCCATTAACGCAGCGGTAACCTTTTAGAATGGGGAAGGGAGAAATTGCAAAAAAAGAAAGTTGAGAAATGGCCGGACCATTGGCGGTTGGGAAGAAAAGGGGTAGGACCATTTGAAGAAGGCGTGGCCCTTTGGAAGAATCCAAATTCGCTTCCCCCCCCCCCCCCCGATATGAATTTATAAGGACTAACAAATTGTTCCTGACATCAGCTTTCGCGGGCGCTGTTCACTTCATCGGAGGCATGAAGTGTTAACCTCAAATGAATTAAGCTTGGGTTCTAAAGGACAGAGGGAATTATTCATCTGTCGTACCACGAATCGAAAGAAGTCCATTACGGCCCAGGGAAGCTGATGCCAGAGTAAATACGGTGGCTTTAAGGTGCCGCACAAGCCTCTTTTGTTAGCTTCACTGCAGCAGACCTACCCGGCTGGGAAAAGGCTATAAACATTGCAGTTTGGACACCTGTAAGAGCGTTTCCATACACGGTGAGCGTAAATGCGCTTAAAATGTGAGCGGTGGACCCTTCCTACCAAAGTTCAGGCTTCGGAATTCTCCTCTAACAGCTCCCCATGTTTTGCTTGACTGCTCGTGGTTCTTTGCTGCCTGCCAAGATCTCTCTCCCTCCCTCCTTCTCTCTCTCTCTCTCTCTTTCCAGCCACCTGCTCCACATCCTGTCTCACTGAGCTACATATCTCGGCGAAGACAGTAATCTACGTGTTCTCCGTTCTTCCTTTCTTAAAAGCAGATGGCCTGTCCTCTTGGTTTTCTTTTTCTTTTTAAGGGGGAGAATGCATCACACTAGGTAAGTTATTTGGGTTACCCAAGGGTGTCCTCCAGATGTTTTGGACTACAACTCCCATAAACCCCAGATACCATGGCCGATGGTAATGAGGGTCCCAAGTTGCTAACTCCCAGCATAATCATTCATTTAAATGCTTTACCTAATCATTGATTGATTGATTGATTGATTGAAATGGCCTACCCAATGTCAGGATGTTTGTGTCATTATCAGTAATGACTGCTTTTGTGACAATATCATTGTCACTTTCCGTATACTTCCTGACCTTTCGTTTGCCCTGTTTACAATTTCCCCCTAACTACGTGTCTATATATCCTCTGAGGATAACATTTCATGTGACTCTGATGAAGCGTTGTCCGCAAAAGCTTTTATTTTATAATAAAAAACGTTAGCCTTTATGCTGTCTCCCAAGAATTGGCAAGTTTGAGAGTAGTTACTTCCAATCCGTATGTAGAAATAATCCCAATTTGGAAGACGGTGGACAGGACAGATGGAGACATTTGGGGTGGAGAGTAATCCAAATGGATCTCCTCTCCTTTGGTCATTAACATTGGGCACAATCCGCCAGAAAGGTTCTCCTGCATAAGCCTTGTGGGCACGCACAGGAGCTGTGCAAGAGCTATGCTTCCTTGGACTGCAGCAAACTCCCTTGATCAACATCCCGAGGTCTTTCATCCCGACGTCCGAATTCCATTTCGGGGAAGCCCTCGGGGGGGGGGGGGAAGGGTGATTCCAGTAGTGGGCAGGGCCAAAATTCGCAAATGACCTGCCTTACGGGAGACCTTTCAAACTTTGCAAAAGGGGAAAGAAAACACTCCAAAGCCAGGAAACCGGCAAATGGTAGGCCTTCAGGGGAAAGGGGGCAGGCCCAGAGAAAAGTGGGCATGGCCATTTGGGGAACCTAGGGGTGGAGCTAGAGTGAGAGTTCAGTCCGGCCGGATTTGGCCTGCGTCCGGAGAATCAACACCTCCAACTTGGCGATTGGGTCCAGAACTCCAAGAATGAGTCTGTCTGCCAATGGGTCACTTACATCCTTTTGTAAAATAATAATAATAATAATGTTGTGTGTGTGTTTGTGTAAGACATTCAATTCAGAAATCACGTGCATTTTACAAGGGAGGCCAATGCACTATTTCCCATTGCCTTCCTGGCTTGCTAGTTTGACTTACCGGGCTAGCAAAGCAGTCCTGCCCGGGCCAGGTTTGCATCCACAATCCCAGGTGTGATAACTTTGGGTGTTCTACGCCGCTGCCTTCTTTTCCTCCCACGGCAGACTTCAGGCTTGGCTTCACCCCATCGTGCAGGTCTGAGCTCGCCGGCAGAGCAGAGCACTTTAATAAACAAGGCACAGGGTAGGGGAAAAAGAGAGAGAGGAGAGAGAGAGAGATTTGGATGTGGTGATGGAGGCCTGTTGGTGGATTTTCCATCTTGGCCTCCGTTCAGCTGCAGTTGGGCAAGGGCTTTTTGTCCAAACACGCCCAACGGGTACCTGGTTTGTTCTCGCCATCGATCGGGAGGCTGTTTCCCCATCGTGCCAGGCTGCTGCGCGTGAAAGCTCCCTCCAGACGACAAGCCCGTGCGGGAATTTCCCGTCGGGCACTTTCGATGCAAAAGGTTGCTGATTTAACAGGAAAGCCGACGGGTGTGAGATGGCCCAGGTAAAAAAGATGTACGAGTCCTTTTCTTAAGAAGAAAAACAAAACACATGTGTAAACTTGCAAGAGGCATACATTAAAAACCATAAAAAATATTAACGTATAGAATCAAGAGGGGTCAAGCAACTCACAGGGTATTCTAGAACATGGACATCTTATAATACAATGGATTTTAAAAAACAACAACCCAGCAGTATCGATTCTTTATATTAAGGAGAGAAAGATGGTCTTAAAACGGTCAAAGTTGATGGGACCTGCAGTCCTAAACATCTGGAATGTACAAGATTAGGGAACCCTTCTCTAACCAAATTGATTCTCTATCCTCCTCCTCTAACTTAGGCATTGGTGTTGCTAATAATAGCTGGAGAAGTCCGGTAACCTTCATCAGGGTGGACTAGCTGACCTCTAAAGTTCCCTTCCGATTCTAGGATTCTGCATCCAGGGCTGGAGTGTGGAGATGGGGGGTGGGGAGGGAGTGTAAGGAAATGTTATGTTTCCCCCTTTAGGAGGAGTCAGGCTTTTAGGCAATGGAGAACAGCTGTTGGCCAGAGGAAAAACAGCTGGATTTGCATCTTATATAGATGGTGCAGACAGAGGTGAATGAGGTGTCTGTGGCTGGACCGGACCAGGGTCAAAAAAGACCAGAGGGCCTTGAGAGTGATTCTTCTTCTTTTTGGCTCATCGTTTGTAAAGTTGTTATAGTGGTTTTAAATGTTACGTGCATTTTGCATGCTTTTGTGGTTTTTAATTTTTGTATATTGTTTTTAAGTGTTTTTATCTTACGTGAACCGCCCAGAGAGCTTCGGCTATGGGGCGGTATACAAATGCAATCAAATAAATAAATAAATAAATAAATTCAATATAACAACAATAATAAAATAAAAAACATCTGTGTTATTGTCAAGATGTAGACATTTCTTAAAATAAAAAGTGGGGGATGTGAGTGTGGAAAGGAGGGGAAATTCCCCCCCCCCCAATTGGGGCAATTTGATATTTTCTAATTCATTGCTGTGACAGGAACACACCGGAATCGAAATAGCTTAAAATTTAAATTTAAATGGCGCCCTTCACACGTCCAGCCTCTGCCGGATTAGGCTGACATCTCTCGCAATAAATTCGCTTTCTAAGGATACACCCATGGTACATCTTTAATCTGTACGTGCACAGCAGGCTTCCACAACTGGCTGCACTCCAGATGTTTTGTAATACAGCAACCATCAGCCCCAGACAGCACTGCCAATGTTCACAAACACTAGGAGTTGTTAACTGAAACCTCTAACAGGGCCTAGATTGGGGGCGATGGCCACAGACAGAGGTGAGCCGAAAATGGATCTCTAGGTCCAGGTGTTTTGGACTACAATTCCCAGCATTCTTGACCATTGACCATGTAGGCAGGGGCTTCTGTGAGTGGATGCCCTAAAGAGCTACCTTCTGTCCATCCTTCATGTGGTTTGACTATTTTCCAGTTGTTTTGAGAGGGCGATTGTGCATGCTGGCAAAACGAGCATGGCCGATCCATTTTCGCAGATTGAGCTGCCCCTAAAGGCACAAGATCAATTTAGGATGTTTTTTTTCTGGTCAGTTGGCAACCCTAGGGAAAAACATCTTCTTGGACACCTTGTCCAAAAGTGACACCTGCTGGCCACACTCTGCATTTCTGACCATTTATTCTATTTCTAAGTTCCAGAACTGAAATTGAACCCTGGCTGTAAATAAAATAAAATAAAATAAAATAAAATAAAATAAAATGGGCCTTTCTTCAAATGCCAATTTTTATTGTGCATTCTGCTACGGCTCTTCCAAAACTGCTTTTTGCTATTGCCTGCTAGTTCCTGCTCTTTTTTTTTTTAATGCAGTCTTTAAAAAGCAAATTGTATCGTACTGTACTTATTTTATGCATGTTGCCGTTGTGTGCTTTTGTTAAAGCAATAAATACATCGATTGATTGATGAATATAGAAAAACGCAACGCAATTTGACGGTTTGCATAAATCATAGAATCATAGAAGCATAGAATAGCAGAGTTGGAAGGGGCCTACAAGGCCATTGAGTCCAACCCCCTGCTCAATGCAGGAATCCACCCAAAAGCATCCCTGACAGATGGTGGTCCAGCTGCCTCTTGAAGGCCTCTAGTGTGGGAGAGCCCACAACCTCCCTAGGGAACTGATTCCATTGTCGCACTGCTCTAACAGTCAGGAAGTTTTTCCTGATGTCCAGCTGGAATGCCAATGCCAATTACCAATCCGGCACAAAACGAAAGAGGCTGATCTGTAAGGATAAATATCATCGCTAATTCTTTTTGTAAAACCCACCCATACCCATCAATAAAACGAACAATGGTGTTTGTATATGGATCTTGAGGGTCTGCAATGAGCTGGAATTGATAGCCTCCCCCAACCTAGCTCCCTCCAGTTGTTTTGGACTCCAATTCCCATCAGCCAAGGCCAGCATGGCCGATGGTAAGAGACGAGGGGCGTGGTAGCCCAAAATATCTGCTGGAATTTAAATGGCACCTTGATAAATGGGGGAAGGAAACACATACATGGCAATGGGAAAAGGAATTTCTTGTTTTGCTCTTCTGACATTTCCTTCCTTCTCCATGAACCCCAGTTCTAGGTTTTTGTCGGAAGAGGCCACGATGCTGAGGTACCTGGTGGGTGCCCTCTTTCCAGCCCTGATCCTGGCTGCACCGCCTCCCATTAACAAGCTAGCCCTGTTCCCGGATAAGAGTGCCTGGTGCGAGGCGAAAAACATTACCCAGATTGTCGGCCACAGTGGGTGTGAGTCGAAATCCATCCAGAACAGGTACGAAATCTCCTCTGGGCTGAGATGGCCTCTTTCTCAGCTCCATCGTATTTCAGATTTGTAATTCATAGCGCTGTTAGGAACTCGAATTGGGGAGATTATGGGGATGGGATGGCCATTAGAGATGCCAACCAACTTGAAAGAAAAAGGTTCCCGGGTTGCTGTTGTTTTTCCGGACTCTTGCCAGCAAGGAAGGAGGAGAACATGGTTTAGCTATATCAGCTTTAAAAATAAATAAAAATAAAGGCGGCTTTTGTGATAGACTCTGCCAATGTCACAGGGCTCTGCCTCTATGTCACAGCTCCACCTCCAAACTTCCCAATTCCATATGCCATCGTCTCAGAAGGAAAGAAAGAAGATCTCCCTTCAATAGATGCTTTATGTATTTCCCTGTTACACACGAGAACCTCAAGTCGCTTATGGAAATGGTTGCAATAGCCAGTACAAAGATGAGAGACAAATTTATGGTCCATCAAGGGATATTAGACACTCCAGGTTTAGAGGCAATCTACCTATGTTGGGAAGCCATACCAGGGACAGACCTAGACAGAATAGCCCTTCGGGCTGATCCAGCAAGGCTCTTTCAGTGTCCTTAAAACAGCATAAAAATGGCTTCCCTGATTAAAATTGGCCAGTGCCCATTTAATCAACTGAATATCCAGTTGATTAATCTACCAACCGGCATTTCAGCCTTGTTTCCACCAGCCCCACCCCCCGCCTTGCTCTGTATGATTAACATCTCACCTGCTCGCCATTCCTTCCTTACCTTTCGTCTTTCCCTTGCAGGGCGTGCCTGGGGCAGTGTTTCAGCTACAGCGTCCCCAACACCTTTCCGCAATCCACGGAGTCTTTGGTGCACTGCGATTCCTGCATGCCAGCCCAGTCCCTGTGGGAAGTTGTGAGTGGCTCCACCTGTCAAAGCGAGTTCTCTTAATGGGGAGAGCGAGCGAGCAAGCGCAAATGGTCTCTCTGTGTTGATCGTCTGTGTATGTGGTTGTCTCTGTATTCTCTGTCTGTCTGTGTTGTCTCTCTGTCTGTATGTTTCTCTCCCTCACTGTCTCTCTCTTTGTTTGACTGTGTGTGTGTTTGTGTGTGTCTATGTTTGTTTCTGTGTGTTGTCTCTCTGTCTGTATGTTTCTCTCCCTCACTGTCTCTCTCTTTGTTTGACTGCTTGTGTGTTTGTCTCTCTGTCTCTGTGTTGTCTCTCTCTCTGTCTCTCTGTTGTCTCTGTCTGTATGTTTCTCTCCCTCGTGGTCTCTCTCTTTGTTTGACTGTGTGTGTGTGTGTTTGTCTTTCTATGTTTGTCTCTGTGTTGTCTCTCTCTCTTTCTCTGTGTTGTCTCTCTATCTGTATGTTTGTCTCTGTCTCTCTTTCTTTGTTTGACTGTGTTGTCTCTCTCTGTGTGTCTTTCTATCTGTATGTTTCTCTCTCTCTTTCTCTCTGTTTGACTGTCTGTGTGTGTCTGTGTGTGAGGGAGGGAAGAGTCATTTAAGGGAACAGGAGAAGTCTAGGGGTGGGGGTGGGGAGAGGATTCCAGGTATCAAGGGAGAGTGGGCCAAGGTGATGCATGGTAGCTGCACGACCCCCCCCCCCCGACTGACAGAGCATTTGGATTTGGCATAGGAGGACTGGGGGAGTGGCTTAACACTCTCTAGGTCACAGTGGGGGAGGGGCTTAATGTCCTCTTGGTCACACTGGGGGAGGAGCTCAGTGGTGGAGCACTTGCTCAGCATCCAGACAGTCCCAGGTTCCCTCGGAGGGTAGCAAGGCTGAGAGAGGTACTGTTGGTCACAATAGATCATACTGGGCTAAACGAGGGGTACTGAACCTCTTTCAGCCTGAGTGCAGAAGCTCTTGGGGAAGGTCACATTGCAGGGGTGGGCAGGACAAAAGGCAAAGGGGCGGGGCAAAGGAGGTGGGGCCACCAAACCACCCTATTGTAGCTTAAAGCTCTTACAGCCAGGATCTAGGCCTTCAGAGACGGCTGTCAGCCT
Source organism: Elgaria multicarinata webbii (assembly GCF_023053635.1). Classification (NCBI taxonomy): domain Eukaryota; kingdom Metazoa; phylum Chordata; class Lepidosauria; order Squamata; family Anguidae; genus Elgaria; species Elgaria multicarinata. Next base: position 17,950,826 of record NC_086190.1, on the reverse strand, counting down.
TTCAGGATGGGGGGGATAAACTGCCCAGAAGCCTGAGGCACAACACCCCTAAGCTGGACAGCTCCCGGATCTGCCCAGTCCCGCTTCACAGCTTCTCTTCCCTCCTCGGCTTCTCCCAGGTGACGCTGGACTGCCCCGGCAACGAGGAGATCCCTCGCGTGGACAAGCTGGTGGAGAAGATCCTGGTGTGCAGTTGCCAGGCCTGCGGGAAGGAGCAGAGCCAGGAGGGGGCGCTCTTCAACGTCTACCTGAACCCCAACGAGCACCTGCCGGCCGAGGGGCCCAATCCTCACCCCTACGGCCAGGAGCTTTCCAACCACCACCACCGCCAACATGAAGAGGAGAACTGACCTCCGACCGCCCAGGACTGTCCCACCAGCTGAGGCCACCCAGTCTTTCCCTTCTCTCTCTTTCTCTTTCTCTTTCTCTCAATTTCCCACCATGCTTTGCTCTCAGCGACATCGACGGGAGAGGGACCAAAGCCGGACCTTGACGGGGAAGCTGGGATCCCACGGTAGCAGCACAGAGAACCGGGCGCTGGGAAAGGGCTGCTTGGATTCCTGAAACGGCACACTGCGAGAATATATTTAGGGGCTGAGGGTTGGGGGAGAAAGTGGTTGATAAGGTCAGGGGGCGCAGGGACCTTTCTTTTAGAGGTCAGACTCAAATCGTTTGAGGTTGATGGATTCTCGGTTGCTACCTTGCCACGGGGACACTTTTCCGGAAGGAGACCCCAACGGATTTCGGGCTCGGGGGAGCTGAACTGGTCCGGACTCCTTAAAAGGAGAAATACCCCTCATGTTTGGTGCTGTGTATCATCGATCAGGCTGCAAAAAGATGGATCTTGTGAGACGTGGCCTACCACGTTGCCTGGAGCGTGTCCCAGGACTGTTGCAGTGCCCGGTCGCATCCCGAAAAGAGAACTTAACTATTAATAACAACTCAGCTCTCAAGAGAACCTTGTTCAGCACTTGGTGGCCGAGACAGCATTTTCCCTGACAACCGGAGCAATGACATCTCACCCGCTTTAACAGCTAATCCCTCTCCCTGGGGGATGCTGGGAATTGTAGTTATGCGAGGGGGGGCGTCTCTGATGAAGTGTTCCCTCAAGAAGGGAAAACGGCCGTTCAGCTAAGTTAAGCCAGTAGTATAGACTTGAAGCTCCCTTTCTCCTTCCCACCTTGAGAACGCAGATGTAAAAAAATGATATTCCCAACTATATTTGGCTCAAAAGTGCGTTTCGATCGTCGACATGTTTTCTTAGTGTTTTCTGTCTTGCATTTGCTACATCCATCCATGCACGAGATGGATGATTACTGGGGGGTTTCGATGGGCATGTGAGAACTCCCCAAGGCTATGTCTATCTAGCTAACTTAAAACTGGGCTTTAACCCCCCCCCCCCGAGAAGACTTAGGCCGGAGAAGAGATGGATGTCTTCACAGCCGGGATTTTGGGTGCTTCTTTCAGCTGGGTGGAAGAGCGACCCCCCACTTCCAATGGCGTTATCTATATCTCAAAACAAAACAAACACGGTCAGAAATACAGACACCCCATCGCCCCAACGGATGTATTACTGCACTCTCATGTGTATGCAAGAAATCCCGTATACGTCTGACGACAAAATATAATCATGTGCATCTCATACGAGACCCAAACGTACAATGCTTTGCCATTGACCGGAAGCACAAATCATGACCATTCAGCGCAATGGGACGTTACTGGACGCCCGTAAAATTCGAACGCAGCGCATTCGGTTCTAACAGTATATGAGTGCCATTTAGTTCTTAGCACCTTTGTTGGGGGACATTGTTACCTAGCCCTTAAATATTGAGTATTCGGATTTCCTGTTAGATGTACATGAACTCAGTGCCTCTTATTTCAGCATTATCTGTGCAATTTTTGGTGGATTTTTCCAGGGCAGGTGGGAGTACAATGTCCATTAGCTTTCAAGCATTCTGTGTTTGGCTCTCATGGGAGATACATATGATTATACTTCGTAATTGGAGGTATAGATGATGATGATTTTGGATTCCTATTGGAGCATGGAAATACCGTATTTCTTCAATTCTAAAACGCAATTCCCCCCCCCCCCATATAAACATCTCTAAAAATGGAGTGCGTCTTAGAATCACAGGTGCGTTTATTATTTCTTAGAAACAAAGCTTTTTTTCTGTTGGTGGTACTGAAATTAGTGTGCGTCTTACGATCGATGGCGTCTTACAATCAAAGAAATACGGTACATCAGTTGTATTATCCATTGACTACCACATGCCTTTGGTAGGCTCAGGTAAAATCCAACCTAATTAGGGTAGACCCACTGAAACGGATGGGACTTAAATTAGGCATAAATCCCATTCAGTGTGTCTACTCTAAGTTGGACTTAAATTAGACCCACTGAAATGGATAAGACTCTAAGTTGGACTTAAATTAGACCCACTGAAATGGATAAGACTCTAACTTGGACTTAAATTAGACCCACTGAAATGGATAAGACTCTAAGTTGGACTTAAATTAGACCCACTGAAATGGATAAGACTCTAAGTTGGACTTAAATTAGACCCACTGAAATGGATGAGACTCTAACTTGGACTTCAATTAGACCCACTGAAATGGATAAGACTCTAAGTTGGACTTAAATTAGACCCATTGAAATGGATAAGACTCTAAGTTGGACTTAAATTAGACCCACTGAAATGGATGAGACTCTAAGTTGGACTTAAATTAGACCCATTGAAATGGATGAGACTCTAAGTTGGACTTAAATTAGACCCATTGAAATGGATGGGACTCTAAGTTGGACTTAAATTAGATCCATTGAAATGGATAAGACTCTAAGTTGGACTTAAATTAGATCCATTGAAATGGATAAGACTCTGTCCTTCTCTTTGATTTTTTTTTTAAAAAAGTCTTAATCACTGATCCTTTACAACGGAACTTGAACTTTGCCCTGCAAATTCTCTCTCCTTGTTCCGAACATGATGGTAGCTTGAAAAGCTTGTAACACACACACGCACACTCACTTACGTGTACATGTATTTCCACCTTTGTAGTGTGCTTGATTTTTGACCCCTCTTAAATAAATTAGATCTAACATCTCTGCTCCATGTCATTTGCTGGGTTTATGTCAGGTGAATTTGATAGAGCAAAGGCTATATTTCAAAATGGAACTCAAGGCAAGTGCCCTGGACACCTAGGTGACCTACCCACTCCCACTTTTTTTAAAAAAAGAAAAATAACGGATTTTCTTACCGGCAGCTGGGATTGCTGTGAAATAGGTTTCTGTTGGGGCTCCAGGGCTTCTCCCGTGCTTTTTGAGATTTAACTCACTTTCAAAAAGATCGGGGGGAAACCCGATACAAAGACCTCAAAGCGCAATTCTTTCCTGTGAAATTCTGGAGTTGTGCTATAACCACAGCACCATCTAGTGGCTGCAAAATGAAACATATAGAAAGGTATTCCTCGAATCAAAGCATCTGTCCGCCCGTATAAAGGAGCTGATCTTATTCCTGCAAAGAATCTGGAAGCTAAGCCCTGGTAAGGATGCAGGATTTTAGCCTCGTGTGGGGAAGCCCCAAGTCTGTGGAATCTGCGTGTCTTGGGGAAAAAAACGATTCACCGCGGATTGTACACAATCTTTTGGCTAGTTGACTTGTCCTTTGCCACACCTCCTACGACAGCCATTTTGTGGTGGCGCCCAGGACAGGTTCTCAAATTGCCTAATGTACCCATTCATTCACCGGGTAGAGGAGGAGAGGGCTGCTTAAAAGTGATGGGCCAGACAGGAAAGGCAGCTTTTCAGCTTTTGAGGAAGAGTGATTTCGGGGGGTGCATAGGATTGCGCGTATCAAAAATCACGGATCAATAACCATGGCGCTGTGAGACAAAAGGCAAAGACCAGTAACATTCTCTTCATGTCTTATGAGACATCTCCTCAACCTGGTATGTTGGACTAGAACCCAGGAGAAAGAACTGAAGAAGAGCCCTGCTGGATTGATTGATTGATTGATTGATTATTGCATTTATATCCCGCCTTTCTTCCTCCAAGGAACCCAAGGCAGCGTACATAATCCTCCTCCTCTTCACTTAATCCTCTCAACAACCACCCTGTGAGGTAGGTCCAAAGTCACCCAGTGGGTTTCCATGGCCGAGTGGGGACTAGAACCCGGATCTCCCGTCTCCCAGTCCGACACTCTAACCACTACACCACACTGCCTCTCAGACCTTGGATCAGACCAAGCGTCCATCTAGCCCTGCATTCTGTTCTCCCGGAACGGCCACTGTAGCATTGCACGTGGTCAGGATGTAGTTGCCTGAAGTACAACCCAATTAGGGGGCGTCCTGCTTTTTTTGGGGGGGGGATGAATTTGGCTGGCAAAGGGAACCACGTTTTGATCAGATCTCCAAACTTTCTCAGGGCCTCCTTGGGGAGGGGCGTGCGTCTGTCTCGCACGTCTTGCACCAGGGCACTGCGTTGATTTCCACCTACGCAGATCGACCCCACAGAGAGAGAGATGGAGTCAGAGGGGAATGACATGATTTCGGGGTTAGTGGTGGTTGGGGGACCCTTGCTTCTTTCCTCTTAAAAGCCACCAGGTGGCACTCTGGATTCAACAAGGCCGTGCGGCGGTGGAGGGGGCGAGCATTTTTGAGATATTCACGTTTTTGAGACATTCCATGGGGTAGGAGGAGGAGGAGGAGGAGGAGGACGATCATTTATATACCACCCCATAGCTGAAGCTCCCCGGGCAGTTTCCAAAGATTAAAAACAGTGAACATTAAACACAAATATACAAAATTTATAAAACATAAAGACACTTTTAAAAGTCCCTGTTTCTCCCCAGATTCCTGTCTCCAAGCTGATGCAGGTCCACAGGTCGAATATCAGTGTCCAACATAGTCGGGCATCTGCTCCGGCCGCAGGGGTCCGTTGCCAAACCCTAGAGTTTAAAAACACTGCTGCAACACTGGGTGTTCCCCTGCCTTCTCCAAAAGAGTGAGACGCATGAAGGGAGAGGGGGGAAAAAGACACCCTATAAGCTCAGTGGGTAGAGAACCTGCTTTGAATGCAGACAGTCCCAGTTTCAAGTTGGGGCATCTCCAGACTGAAAGATCAGCTAGCCGCCTATGAGAACACCCTGTCTCTGCCCCAGACCCTGGAAAACAGCTGCCAGTCACGAGCGGACAACGCTGCACTTAACGGGACAAATCGGCTGTAAGGCGGACTCCCAAAGCAGATGAGTAAAAAACTCTGCCTCCCTTGCTTTATCCCTTTGGGCAGTAATATGGATCAGGCCCAGGCAGGCCGCAACAGCAGCAGCCGAGGACAGGTGAGCGTTGTCATAAATAAGGGTCCACCAATTTGTGGCTTTTGGGGGTGGGTGGGGGCGTCAATCCCCGGCACGTCCAGATTAAAAAGAGCTCAGGGTTGGGATACATCCAGAGGACAGCCTCTGCCCGTCCGAGTGGACATCACTGGGTTAAACGGACCAGAGGGAGAAGTCCGTTGGGATGTTCCACGTAGAGCCGTGCCTTCTGCGTGCCAAAGCGCTGTCTCCTGGTGCCAGCAGGTGAAAAGAATCCCAGGTGAGTCGCACAGCCGGGGAAAGGCCCCGACTGGTATAAAGGCAGCGCGTGCATGATTCACTGCAAGTTGGGGAAAGCGTGACGCCGGGCCCATGCACCCGGTCAGCAATCCTGGCGTTCCCAGGAATGTAATGAAGGGAAGTGCCTTGAGGTGGTTCTCAGGTAGCTATAACTGGATGCAAGGCAGGGCAGGGGCGGGAGAGGGGAGGTAAGACGGAGCGGGTTCAAAGGAGGACACAAAACAGTAAAAAAACTGCAAAGGGCTCAGAGCTTGTTTTGTAACAACATAAATATACATACACGCCTCCCTTGTGGGTTTCTTCGCTAGCGTCGAGCTGTCCACTGTCAGAAACAGTGGACTAAACTGGGCCTGCCTTAGTCCGATCCAGCAAGGCAGTTCTAAGGGAGAGTTCAGCTTAGCCCAGTATCTTGTTTCTGACAGCGGACAGCTCGATGCTGGTGAAAAAGCCCACATGGAACACACACACACACGCAATCATACACACAGGGCCAGCGCATTTATATACAAAAAGGTCAAAGAATGCCATAGATATTTATTATTATTATTATTATTATTATTATTATTAGTTATATAGAAGAGTAAAAAATGTCAGAAACATCCATTAATAATAATAATAATGGCTAAGGCAAGGCGAGCTATTTCCAGAAACAGAATGATTCCTAATAGCCATACAGGATCAAGTTATAGCAACCAAGAACTACCAAAAATATATCATAAAAGATAACAGTGTAACAACAGATCCATGTAGGAAATGCCATCAATTCCAAGAGACAATAAACCATGTAACAGGAGGATGTAAGATTCTGGCAGGAATAGACTATACAGACAGACACAATACAGCTGCAAAAATAATTCACCAACAACTGGCCATCAAATTCAACCTCATCAAACAACCTATATCATACTATACATACTCACCTGAAATAATCTTGGGAAATGCAGATCATAAAATATACTGGGACAAAATAATTCATGCAGATAAGAAAATACCTTGCAACCGACCAGACATAACAGCTATAGACAAAAAAGAAACACACACTTACCTCATCGACATAGCAATACCGAATGACAAAAATGTTGTTGAAAAGGAAGAGGAAGAAGAGAGAAAAATATACACCACCGGCCATGGAAGTTAAAGAACTATGGCAACAGGAAAAGGTCACAATTATTTCGTTAGTCACGTCAGTCACTGGCATCACATCAAAAAACTATACGGAAAACCTTCAGAAATTGGGCCTAGCAAAATACAGCCACGCCAACATGCACAAAGCAGTCATGCTTAAAACATGCTGAATTGTCAGGAAATTCCTGAATCAGTAAAAGACAGCAGGACCTGGCAAAGCCTGTCCTGTCCATCTAGAAAAACCGCCACGAGCCAGAAAAGAGAGATGATGATGATGATGATAATGAAAATTTGCAGTTATAGAAAAGGTTCAAAGAATGCCACAGACATCCATCATCTCCATCATCATCATCATCATCTGCAATTATATACCAAAGGGGCAAAGCACACCACTTACATGATCACAGTGACGCCCACAACAGCCTTGCAAGGTAGGATGAGAGACAGGCTTCATGGTGAGAACACAGTTAAGAGCGAGGGTTGAACCTGGGAGAGGCTGCCTGGTTTTAGCAATCGTGTTACATGGTTTCCTGAGATCACGCCCTCCACTTCTCCTAGTACAGCCTCCTCAGCTCGAGATCTGTGGAACTACAAATTCCATCCTCCCCAGCCAGTGAGGCCCATTCCTGAGATCACACCCTCCACTTCTCCTAGTACAGCCTCCTCAGCTTGAGATCTGTGGAACTACAAATTCCATCCTCCCCAGCCAGTGAGGCCCATTCCTGAGATCACGCCCTCTACTTCTCCTAGTACAGCCTCCTCAGCTCGAGATCTGTGGAACTACAAATTCCATCCTCCCCAGCCAGTGGGTCACCATGTCAGACATCTGGAAGGCACCGGCTTGGAAGAAGGTGGTCTTAGACGAGACTCTTTATAGAGTATCCAAATGTCTTGTGGAAAATTAAGATGGCAGAGTCCTGAATGGACAGAAAGGACTGTACCACTGCAGGTCTGGGATCACATTTTGTATACAGTTTCCTCCATTCTACCCTGCAAGTGGAAACTAAGCACCACAATAAGCAGATTGGAACCTTGATCCCTGATGGACAGCTTTTAAAAAAACCAAAAAAACTTCCAGTGGCATATAAAGACTAACCTCTTTCCAAGTTGAAAATAGCTATAAAGACTAGCCTCTTCCGGCAGGCCTACCCAGATGAATTTTAAACCTAAGAATTTTAAGATGTCCCGATGGTTATTTTAATATTGTATTGGTTTTATCTGCTCTTTTAATTATTTTCATCTATTTGATTTATATTGTACTCTTGTACTATTGTTGTTCACCACCTCGACCCAAAGGGAGAGGCAGGTAAGCAATAATAATAATAATAATAATAATAATAATAATAATAATAATAATAATAATAATGCTTGGATCCAGTATCTGCCTTACTCAGCTTGTTCAAGGTTCCTCTGCCCAATTTTAGGGGATCCCTCCTTTTGCCTGAATTTTGGGGATCCCCTCCCCCACAAACACTAGCTCATCCCATTCAGACTAGCACAGTTGATCCCACATTGGATCCAATTGAATCCTGCTTTCTCCCCTCTCTTGCAAAAAGTGCAAGGCGGCATACATAATCCTCCTCTTCCTCCTCCATTTTATCCTAACGGCAACCCTGTGAGGTAGGTTTTGGCTGAAATTCAATACCTGGCTCAACCCCCCCCCCCCCCAGTGAGTTTCATGGCCAAGTTTCATGAGGACTAGAACCCAGATCTCCCAAGTCCTGGTCCAACACTCTTAACCACTACACCACACTGCCCCCCCCTCTCTCACACACACACCCTCCTAGGGAAGCTTTAAAAATGTGGTCCTCCACATTCCTTCCGAAGTGGTACAATCCAGGCTGGTGCCCCAGGACTCTACCACCCCTGGAAGGCCTCCGCTCCCACCCACCCAGGATCAGGATTGCAGAACTAAAACGAAGAGTTCGGCTTATGTTGATTTTTAAATGCATGCAATTGTTTCCAAGCTGCATTTGCTCCTGGACCCTTTGCAACCCAAGTGTCCGTGGGGAACAGACGCCCCCCACCACACACAGCTGGGCATGTGGCCCTTTACAATACCAGCTTGCATGGTTCATGTATGCTTCCACTTCCTGCGCCCCCCAGCCTCCAGCCCAATCTCACAGAGGAGAAAACCCACATCCTTTGGTATCAACCGAGTGGGCACATTGCCTTTTTTTTTCCTGGAGATGCAAGAGCGGAAAGAAACCTCGGCGGCACCGGCAGGACCAGCCACGCATGTACCGAAGCGAGGAACAGAGCGTTTTATTTCTGTCTGTGTTATTTTGAGAGAAGCACAGAATCCTCAGGTAGGGACCCTGGAGAGACGCAGGGGGTGGGCGGGAAGCCGGGAGGGTGATGGGGTTGTGCCATCTGCCACCTTTCCGCCTTCGGTTTTTTGCCTTCAGATGGTTCGGAGATGAAGCGAGGAAAGGATGCTGGTGATGGATGGGCACCGCTTCGGAGAAATCCGTGCAGCCTTGGTTCCTAGCAGAGAGGGGAAGCAAGAAAGAGAAGATTAGGAAGAGGAGAAAGGGAAGAACGGCCGAGGGAAGGTGATAGGGGGAAAGGCACCGAATAATTTTGCATCCCTGCTCTTGAGTGGCCCAGCGATGATCCCCTAGCTCTGGCATTTGGACACCCACCCATCAAGCAGACCGAAGTCCACGGCTTCCCTCCCAGTTGGAAGGAGAGTTTGGGGGCAGTTAATACCAGCCCGATCGGTTTCTCTCTGTTTCTAGCTCTGGAATTTGGACCTCCTGAGGCAGACCGAATTTGATGACTCTCCTTCCCTCTCCCCGATGGAAGGAGAATTCAGGAGCACCAGCCTCTGCCCGACCAGGGGCAGCACTTGGACGGCTGCCTAGCTTCGGGTGTCGGACCTCCGAAATCACAACCCTCTTTCGCAAATCAGAGGACTTGACTCAACGCCACCCTCCTCTCCCCTGCGATCCTGTCTCCTCACCAGAAGGAGAGTTTGGGGACCCCATTCGGATTAGCGCCGGCGCTTGGACAGCTGCCTCCCTCTGCCACCAGCCTCGGAATTTGGGCGTTCCGAATCGCAACCCTCTTCCCCGAGTCGGCGGACTTCGCTCAAAGAAGCAATCCCATCTCCCCGATGGAAGGAGGCTTTGGGAGCACCAAGCCCAGCCGGATCAAGGCCAGCGCTGGGACGGCTGCCCTCCTCTGCTTCTAGCACTGGAATTCGGACCCCCTATGACATCTCCCCTCCCTCCCTCCCCGATGGAAGGTGAGTTGGGGAGCAGCAACACCACCCTCATCGGAGAGAGCCCTCGGCTCAGTGGCAGCGCTTGGACAGCCGCCTTCCTGGGCTTCATCGTCCTCTTGACCATGGTGGGCAACTTCTCGCTCATCCTGCTGATCTTCACTCAGCGGGCCTTGCGCAACACCTCCAACTACTTCCTGGTGTCGCTCTTCATGTCCGACCTCATGGTGGGCTCCGTGGTGATGCCCCCAGCCCTGCTGAACCAGCTCTACGGCCGCTGGGTGCTGGACGGCGCCTTCTGCTCCGTCTGGTTCTCCTTCGACGTGATGTGCACCAGCGCCTCCATCCTCAACTTGTGCGTCATCAGCCTGGACCGGTACCTGCTCATTATCTCGCCTCTCAAGTACAAGCTGAGGATGACGCCCGGCCGGGCCGTGCTGCTCATCCTGGCCACCTGGACGCTGGCCGCCTTGGTGTCCTTCCTGCCCATCAAGATGGGCTGGCACAAGATGGAGTTCGACCTCCGGCTGCTCAACGCCACCCTCCAGGCCCAGGAAGAGCAGTGCCGGCTAGTGGTCAGCCTGCCCTACGCCCTCATCGCCTCCGGCCTGACGTTCTTCCTCCCGTCCGTCGCCATCCTCTTCACCTACTGCCGCATCCTCCTGGCGGCCCGGAAGCAGGCGGTCCAGGTGGCCTCGCTCACCAACAACGGGCCGACGCAACAGGTAAAGAGCGCCGAGGCAAGGCTTTCGGACCCCCTCCCGCATGCTTGTGGTGGGTGGGGCCAGAGGCTGAAAAAGCCACAGCATCTTTGACCTTAAAGCTCTTACATCCTGTAACTAAATCTTAGGGGAGGCATTTCAACCTTTCAGAATGGGGGGGGGGGAATGCAGAAAAGCCAAATAATCAAGGGGGAGGGGCCATGGGAAAGGGGAGGGGCCTTCTGGGGAATCCTGAAGGGCTGGAATGGGGCCCCCAGAGGGACACGTTCCCCCCCCCTCAGCATGGACTGAAGGTAGGCGCTCCTCCTGATATTTTGAACTACAACTCCCATTGACCCCAGCCCAGCATGTCCAATGGGTGGGGGTGATGGGAGCTGTAGTCCAAACATGCGCTGGGGTTGGCTTATAAAGCTGTATGAGCCTCAGGACCGCAAACCCTAGCGGCGCGCCTCACCTATTTATTTATATTTGTTGGCGTTTATATACCGCTGAATAGAACAGAATCTCTCAGAGCGGTTCACAGCATTGCAATACCTACCTGTGCGCTGCCGTTTCCAAGGTTAGAGGGCGGCAACAAGGGACAGGGCCCAGTCAGTGGTGGCCCCGCTTGTGAAATGCGCTCTCCAACGAGGCCAGCCTGGCGCCAACGTTATCCTCCTTTTGACACCAGGCAGTGAGCCGGGGGTTGGACTTGATGGCCTTATAGGCCCCTTCCAACTCTACTATTCTATGAGTCTATGAATTCGCTCTGCTCCCGGGCATTTGACAGCACGCGACAGGGCATTTAATGTTTTATTGGGACCCCGGTATTTTAGTGTTAACTGCTTTTAGCGGTTTCCAATCGGTTTGTTTTTTTAAAAACTTGGTATGTTAAAGGTTTTATATTATCGTTGTTTTTTAAAAAAGTTGTAGCTTGGGTTGTAATTTTTGGGCACCGGCCAGAGCGCTTTGGCAATTGTGTGGTACAAAAACGAAACATTTGAGGGCCGAAGAGGTAGACCACGAAACCGTTTTGCTACTGTTGTTGGGATCTCAGGCCTGCCCCTAATCTGGCCTCTGTCGCATTCGCTCTGTGGGGTGGGGGAAAATGAACTCTTTGCATGCTCAGAGGCCGCTACACAGCCATGTCATCACGGGGCACCTCCCACTGTCTTCCTCGCATGGGACGCTCTGACAATACCGCAAAAATCCAGAAAATGAAGACGCATGGGAGACAAACATATCCATCCAGAGAAAAAGGTGCCTGCTGAAACTCTGTATGATCCCCTGCCCACAGCTGAGCTTCCTTCCCAAGAGCATTAGTTGATCCAATGATCCCCTAACTCTCTGCCTGTACCGGATTGTCGCTAGATTGATCCATCCTTCTATAAGCCTTGCAGAACAGCCTGTCTTGGCGTGAG